>NC_081413.1:741346496-741659996 GCF_030272615.1 Cryptomeria japonica
TGTAAGATCTTATTTGTAAGATCAAATGTGGAATGTGAAAAAGGATTGTGTAAAGGTATATGTGAGAATAAGTAGAGCTATACATGCAGACATCATTTGAAGATTGAAGAAAAGTTTTTTTAAAGACATCAGAACTATACCGATACTGAATCCAACATAGAAAGATGCTAACTTAAGCAATACATTCTTATTGGATTTAACCATCTAATTGTAGTTAGTGTGACTCCCATTTTTGATTGAGCAGTGAGCTCTAGGTGCTTAGCCTTTTTGCATGTGCAAACCCCATTTGTATACACTTACTATCTGCAGTAGTATCATCTGATTGTGGGTAAGATTTCCCACCATGGTTTTTCCCCTTATAGGGTTTCCACATACAAATATTGGTGTTATGTGTTGTGGATGACTTTGTCTTTTTGTTTCAAGAATTAATCCTTACTGGTATTGTAATTAACTATTAAAACTATCTATCAGCATATTAGACTGGTTTATCGGTATCAAGCATTAAGTTGGTTGAGTTGTTTTTGGTTTGAATTTATTAGACAACTAATTCACCTCTCCCCTCTCAGTTGTCTCCAGGACCTAACACCAAGTGAAGTCATGTTCCTACTGCATAGTGAATCCCGTAGTGATATGTACCCTGGATGTAATGAAGGATGCATTCGGTGGCTTTCCAATGAAGCTCATGTGGTTTTTGCATGAAGCGAGAAACCATATCAAACACAAATGAAATATCGAAGCATGTATGAGTCAATTAAATGAGACTACCCACAAGATGATGATATAATGTGGCATCAACTGGTGGAGAAGAACATTGAGCCTCAAGCTTGACTCCTGAAATAAAGGGAGTCGGTGCAGGCTTACAATCAGCCATATGAAAGCGTGCAAGAAGATCAAGAGCATACTTGGGTTGCGAAAGAGTGATCTCAGAAGATGACTATAAAATCTCTATCTTGATAAAATAGTGCAAAAGACCCAAGTCAATCATAGAAAATCTATCATGCAAAGCAAATTTGACATTGCTAATGATGGATGCGGTGCTCCCTATAATTATCAAATCATCAACATAGAGCACAAGTATCAAGTGTTAGTCATCCTATCATAAAATGTAGACATTCATATCAAAATGACACCTGCTGAACCTTGTGGAGAGAAGAAAGGAATCCATCTTGGCGTACCAAGCTCGGGGGGCTGCTTAAGGCCATAGAGAGATTTCCTTAGTCTGCAAACCAAAGAAGAATCCTGGATGAAACCCTATTGCTTCTCCATATAAATCTCCTCTTCAATATCCCCATGAAGAAAAGCACTCTTCACATCCATCTGATGTACAACCCAACCATGAGTTGCGACAATAGAAAGTGTCAAGTGAATGGAGTTCATCTTGGCTATGGGGGCAAAGGTCTCAGTATAGTCAACACTTGTAACCTGAGAGAAAACTTTTGCAACAAGCTGAGCCTTACACTTATCCATACTATCATCCGCTGCAAACTTGGTTTGATAGATCCACTTACATCAAACCATCTTTCTACCCTTAGGGAGAGGGACTAACTCCCATGTGTTGTTCCTCATCAATGAACTATACTCTTCCTCCATAGCTTGGTGCCACTCAGGAACCCCTGATGCTTCCTGAAATGTCTGTGGATCAGAAGCAATAGCAATGAATGCATATGGAAGGTCCTGATGCTATAATCGAGTCCTCCGTGTATCTGAAGGATCCCCAATAAGAGAACCCATTGACTCAAGTGTCTATTGAGCCCAACGATTGGAGGTGGAGAATGAGACTCCTCAACTACAAGTGGACCCTACGGAGGTGTAACCCTACAAGTCAGAGTTGAAGGAGTTTCATCATCTCAATCACTAGCATCACTATCCACAATGGTGGAAGGTGGACGAGGTAGAGAAGCTAAGCTAGGAGAGCTTTCATCAAAATGAACACTCCTCTTAATGAACACCTCATGTGTCTCAGAATCCATCAATCAATATGCCTTAACACTCTTAGGATATCCAACAAAAAGATAAGGCCGACTCTGAGGTTCCAATGCCTTGTGTTTCTGCCGAGGAATGCAAGCCCATGCTGGATACCCAAAGACTCTGAAATGTATCACAATTGGTTTCCTACCAGCCCAAGCCTCAAAAGGAGTAATACCTATCAAATATTTGTGAGGAACTTGATTTTTGATGTGTGTGGCATAACTGATAGCCTCTACCCAAAAGGCAGGATCGAGAGATCGTGCATGTATCATACAGCTAGCGATTTCTTTGAGAGTTCTATTCTTGCGCTCTGCAACTCCATTCTGCTGTGGAGTGTAAGCAATGAAATTTTGAAGATCAATCCCCTCAAATGTACAAAAATCCTCAATTCTTTTGTTCACATATTCCCTTCCATTATTTGTGCGAAGAATCTTGACCACTTTCCCAGATTGCTTCTCCACACGAGCCTTGAATTCTTGAAATCTGTCAAACACTTCACTCTTGTGAATAAGAAAGTAGACCCAAGTGAAGCGGGAGTAGTCATAAATGAAGGTGATGGAAATGGACCTGCTACATCATTGTGAACAAGTTGAAGAACTTCCAAAGCTCTCCAAGCTTTCCCTTTATCAAACTTTTCCTCAAGATGCTTGCCCATGGAACACCCTAAACATACACCCTCTAAAAAACTAATTTGAGGTAGACTTATGACCATGTATTTAGTGCTGAGCTATTGAAGATAGCAGTAGTTGAGGTGACCAAACCGCTCATGCCATAGCTTACTTTCTGAATTTGAATGAGTAAGAAAGGTCCTAGAAGGAGAACTTGGCACAAAGTGGGAGAATGAATAAAGCCTTGAGTTGTCATTGACTTGTCCCACTGCTACCAAGGCATCATTATCAAGTTCCTTTACCACAACTAAATTAGGTCTAAACTCAACCTTTTTCCCATTCCCATAGTGAGTGATTTGGTAGATAGAGAGAAGGTTGGTAGATAATTTAGGAACATAGAGAACATTCTCAAATGTTCCATCATCCATGTCAACTGAACCTTTCCCTTCAACCTCAACTTATGTATCATCACCTATATAAATGTGAGGTACCTTTGATGGCTCCAATGAAGAAAACTACTCCTTTGTAGAACCCATGTGATAAGAGGCACCCGAGTCAAGTATCCACTATTGTGAAGAGCCTATTTTAGCCACAAATGCTTTCCCTTTTCCCTTAGACTATGAGGAAGAGGAAGGAGATGAATCCTTCTTTATGTAGGCGGATGGCAAGTCGATGTTGTTTTTCTTAAGAAGATTTGTCAACTCATCAACTTGTTTGGTTTGGCATTGATGCTCATCATGACCATACTTCTTGCGATATGCACAAGTTGGTTTATCCTTTGTAGGTGGAGTCCCCTTCTTGGAAGAGGATGAAAAATCACCTTGTGATGGAGAGAATGATTTCCCTTTTTCTTGTTGTGTCTTTGACTTAGATTGCTTCTTCTTCTTGTCGGAATATTTGCCTTGACTCCCTTGATTAGCCACCAAAGCCTTGGACTTTGAAGACTTGAGAAGCCCCATGTTCAACAACTTAGATTGTTCCAATATCAACATTTTTGCGAAAGCATCAAATGAAGGCATGGTATAGGAACTCCCCACTGTCAAACGATGAGTTTGGAAGCTAAACACAAATGCTGCATATTCTAGTGCAAGCTTGTCCAACAAGTTGAAGATCAACTAAGCATCTTTTTTGTCAATTCCACAATCCTTAGGCTTAGCTCTTAGTTCATTTTCTTTGGTGACATAATCTTGGATTGTATCAAAATTCTTGGGATCCAAGTTGGTGAGCTCATTGTCAATCTTGTAACCTCTGATTTCATCAACTTGACCATACAATTTCTGAAACATATCCCAAGCCTCTTTGATTGTAATACACTTCTCAATATGGAAAATGAGGTCATTTGATACATACTTATGCAAAGTTCCAAGAGCCATGCAATTATTAGTGAGACATTCTAACTGAGCATTAGGATCAGCCTTAGGATCAGGTGGTGCTACTATTGTTCCACCTATGTAATGTGTGAGTCCTTTTCCCATTAATTTGCTCCATGTTTTAATTTTCCAAGATGCATAATTATGTGGAGTCAAAGGTGGAAATTTATGAGGACTCATTGCAACAAAAATGAAAGAGCATAAGGAAAGAGAGGCACAATCACACAAGATACCCCCCAAAATTCACTCAATTAAAGAACCCTCCCCCAAAATGATAATTTGGCACTTTATACTTAGTGCATGTACAATGGGCTACTTGCAAAAAAATGGCAAAGTGGACTTCTGATTTCAACTTTATAACTGCCTCAATGAGGCTAAAGGAGACTCAAACTGATAATTCAAGAGATCTAAACTAAGATCCAAGAAAATAACAAATACCAAATAGGCCAAAAAAGACCAATATCTGAAAGTACAATATCCACTCAAAATATCTAAAAAAAATAATCATAGATTATGAAAGTAGACAAAAAAATACACTTTCAAAAAAAATGGCACCTGAAAAGGAGGTCATATGAGCTCAAATGAAGCCTTTGAAGTTGCAAAATTGAGGATTGGATAGGTATAGCTAAGAGAATCTAAAAATTCTGAAAAACCTTGTGCACCAAAATAAAAAAAATAACCACACCACTATGGAGAGAACAAAAACTTAGCCCAAATAAAAAAAAATTGCACCAAAAAAGGAGCAAGTTATGAGCCTCCAAAATTGACCCAAAAATCCAAACTACTCAATGAAGAGGGGTCTAAAATTTTCAAAAAATTGTTGACTAGGCACAGCTGACTGGGTAGAAGGTACTGCTGACTGGGCAGAAAGTATTGGTTGGCACTGACTTGGCAGGTGGGTGATGTGTCAGGCGGATGGGCCTGACTGTCGATAGAAGGTGGCGGGCAGTGGTGGAGGTGGTCGGTTGATGGTAGAAGTGGCTGGTCAGCGGAAAAAGTGGCCGATCGGCGATGAGGCTGGGGTCGAAAGGGCCGATGGGCTGCCGAGGACAATGGGGGGGCAGCGGTTGTTGCGGTGGTCGGTAGGCTGGGAGCTATCGGAGGATGGCAATGGTTGTCACGATGGCCAATGAGCCATGGAGCTGTTGGAGGATGGCGGGGTGGCAGTAGCTGTCACAGTGGTTGGCGGGTCAGGGAGATTTTGGAGGATGGTGGAGCAATGACAGTTGTCACGGTGGCCGGCAGGCTAGGGATGTTGTGGAGGGCTGGCAGTGTCAAGGTGGCCTGCGGGTTGGGGATGTTGTAGAGGGCTAGCGGTGTCACGGTGGCCGGAGGGCTGGCGGGGCTGCTGCTAGAGCACGAGAATTGACCTACACATGGTACATTGCACGAAGATGACCTGCACATGGCACACTACATGGTATGGTGGGATAGGGGGGGTCTTCGAACCCCCAAAAACTATTCTCTCTTTTTTTAAAATTTTTTTTCTCAAAATTAAAAAAAAAATAAAAATATGCTCCTCTTTTTTTGAAAAGAATTTTTTTTTTTAAATTTGCAAATCCGAAAAATTCTATACTGTACCGCCCGAATTGGGCAAAAAATTCCTCCACACCCAAAATTTGACTTTCACCAAAATAGGTCTAATTTATACACAATTTTTATGGTAACAGCCTCCCAGACACAATGGTGAGGTTGAAAATACTCTATGATGCCTCCAAAATGCACAGAATCTCAGATCCAAAAATAGAAGCCTTCCAAGATGTCTCCCAAAACCAATCAATGAAGCCCCAATAGCTCTGATGCCATGTGAGATTTTTCCAAGATCAAGGGCACAATGAAAAGCACAAAAGAGAGAGAATAGAATGACAAGACCAAACTGTATTCTCATCAATATACAAATGATCAACTAGATTAACCAATATAATGAATATGAGCCTGCTTATATAGGTAAGGCCATATGGATATACGAGCACACAATGATGACATGTGGCTCATGAGAAACAAGGGTAGGTAAGAAATACTAAGGGTAGGTAGGAGAAAAAAATATAATATTCCACAAGAGGTGGATGACCCCCCAAATGTGGAGCGTAACAACAAAATAAGACCACAAAAGGTGGAGTTTTTCCTACAAGCTATATCCCTATGTGCACACTTCCCTAAGTGTCTCATATCCAAACTATGAAGAGATGCATTATCCTAAGTTAACTTAAGTAAAGTGTAATAATATCCATGATGAATATTAATTTACACCAACAACATCCATAGATTTAGTGTGACCTTCAACAAGAAGGGTGATAGAACCAATGGTAGGATAAGAGAAGCCATCAAATAAATTCACAACCACATTAGTGTCATCATAATTTGGTTTATACAATCATAAAGTGAAAATATACTCCTCAGTGATGACATTAACCATGCAAGAGGGATCAACAAGAGCACCACAACAAGGTATGTCCTTAACCTTCGTGACTATGTATAAAGGGCCATCGGGTGCCCTAATGGTTTCACTAGGGTCAAATGTAATACAAGGATCCTTAGGTGTATCTTGTTTCTCTACCATATTCACTAAATTCAAAGCTATGGTAGTGAGATTAGAAGAAGAGAAAGAGGCATGTTTAGTCTCAATCATGTTAGATGTATGAGAAGGCAAAGGATCAGTAAAAATATTAAGATTTTGATGAGGAGGAGATACTGATTTGTTTCCCTTATCATTCACACCTACCACAAATATAGTATTATTATCAATCAAATATTGAATCTTACTTTTCAATGCAAAACATTTCTTAGTATCATGACCAGGCTGATGATGAAATTGACAAAAGGAATTGTTATCAAAATAAGGGGATGCTAGCTTAGATGGATCAAATGGTTTTATAGGAGGAAGTTTGATAACATTTGTTTGTAACAACTAAGACATAATACTATGTAAAGATTCATTCAAAGGAGTAAATTGTCTTTCACTTTTGAAAAATTTAGAAATAGGAGGCACACTTGTTGTAGCATTCACATTGTTGTTGTTGATTCTATCATTGAACTTGATGAAGCCTTTTGTTGGTTTGAACTTTGCAAACGGTTGTTGAACACTCTCCCCCTTATTACTCAGAGCCATAGGAGTAGATTGCTCCATTTTACTCATAGCCAATTGATAATTGTGGAGTGTTACACACAACTACGGAAAGGAAGTAAACTCAGACAAAAGAAGCTTTTCCCTAATATGTTTTTACAAGTTAGAAATTATTTGAATATCATTATTAGGTACAGGGAAAGAAATTTGAGCATACAAATGATTATATATATGGTGTAGGATCACCCTTCCTAACTCTTTCTCTTTCTTTTTTTTGTTGGTGATATGCTTCTTTAGAAGCCATTGTACATGAATAAGAGCCATGAGCTCATGTGTGCTAGACTAGGTCCTAGTTTTAGGTCCTTAGTGAGTTTGTTGTGATTTCTTGGGTAGGAGAGGTTGAGTGTGCTAGGAGTGTGTGTTAGGCCTTATGGGCATGTTAATGTCCTTAGGATAGCCCAAAATAGGCTTAGGAGTCATGAAAAGTAACAATGGCAAAGTTGCTCAAAAGATGCAAAAGTTGCATGACAACTTTTAAAAGTTGTCAAGCAACTTTTCCACCCAAAATGGTCATAGACCCTCCTTGTACATGGTAAACCCTAAATGTGGCACACCGACTGAGGAAAAGGTGGTATAAGTACTAAAAAACCCTAAATCAGTGGGTTGGATGTCAGACATTGTACAGCCCTAGCAAAAGTATTAGACTGAGACTGTAAAACTGTTACCAGTCAGTTTGACTGAAGAAAACAAGCAAGTGAATGGATGGATAAACATCTGAATCTGTGTGGAATGTTTGTCATGGTGTAAATAATTTCATTTCAAGCAATTAGTTTAGGTTCTTACTTGCAGATTGAGTGTGTTTGTGTATAGTTTGTAAATTGTCTTCTTACTGTCCAGTTTTGGACAGGATTGTGTAAATGAAGTCTTAACTCCATTCCCCATTGTGGAACCACCATGAAAGCATGGGGAATGGATGTGAAGACCCTATACTATAGTCCCAAACAAGAAAGGCCCTTAGAAATGTAGGAAGGCCAAGAAAATACCTACTCCTAGGTGAGATTGGACAGTGCCCAGTTAGGAGAGGTTGAATTGCAGAGGTCTTGGAGAGCAAGGTTGGACAGAAGAGAGTACATCCTTTGGAGGAAGTGTAGAGGAGTGTTTGAAGCATCAATGGTGTGAAGGAGGAGCCTCCACCAATCCAAACAAGGTGGTTAACACATAAAACCTTCACTGTGACCCAGGTAGACCACAAAACCCTCACAAAACCCTCAAAAACCCCAAAATTTGCCCTAGGCTCTGTACGGCCACTTGGAGGCCCAAAACCTAGAAAATCCTTGATTCCTTGCCAATTGATTAGTAGTCCATTTTGGGAGTTTGGGTTGTTTATGCATCATTTGTGAGAGAAATCCCTAAAGGATTGGGTAGGAGGCCTAATTGGTCCTAATCCTTGTAGCCCTGTTTTGTAAGAAAAATCACAAAACAGTGGAATCAGTAGAAAGGATGAAGGTAGCAACTTATTGGGGGCACATGGAGGGATGTAAAACATGTTTTAAGACCTGATTTGACCTTGCTAAGACCTTGGAAGGTGTGGAACAAGACTAGCCCTTATTAGCCATAGTAAGGGGTTTGATTCTCATGAGTAGGTGAGACCTTAGGAGCAACATAGCAACTCATTGGTGGGTGGATTGGGCAAGGTTAGGGGATTCCTCAAACAAAGGAAGTCCTAGAGACCCTAGGGTGTGAGGAGAACACCAGGAGATCCAAGGAAAGGATCCAAGAGCATAGACTAGGCTAGTCTATCCCAAACCCCATTCCCATCAGATTGGTATCAGAGCAAGTGAAAGACTTATTAGACTGGGTATGTCTCTATATACTGGTGAATCAGTAAGGGAGAGTAGAATGGTTACTAATGTAGAGCTGACTAGAGAAGTGGAAGAGTAGAAGGAGAAGAATAGACTCCTTGAAGTAGCAATGAGTGAGATAAGGGATAAACTGCTGGAAGTGGTGGATCAGAGAACACATGAACCTTGGGATGAAGACACCAAGGGTAAAGGCAAGAGAACTATAAACATAGATGACATAATTCCTGAACCAGATCCCTTGTTTAATGAAGAACCTTTTGTGAAGGCTATTAAGGCCTTGAACACCAAAGCCTTTGAAGGATTGCCACACTTCAGTGGAAGAATGGACATAGACACTATTATGGAATGGATTGAGGGCATGGAAAACCACTTTGAGTGTGAAGGAGTGACAGAGGCTCAGAAGGTTAAAGTTGCCAAATCAAGATTGAGGGGAGCAAGTTTAACATGGTGGAAGTACCTGCAAGAAGAAAGGGTTAGCATGGGGAAGCTACCTATTGCAAATTGGAAAGCTATGGTGAGTAAGATTAAGGAGAATTACTTACCAGAGGATTATGAAGTCCAACTTCATAAAAAGAGACAAGGATTGAAGAATAAATATCCTGATGTAACTTCCTACACTGAATAGTTTCAGAAGCTATGTCTTAGATCAAAGGTTCAAGAAGATAAATCTATTAAGGTGGCTAGGTATCTAAGTAGCCTAAAGTGGAACATTCAGGAGGAGATAAGCCTATGGACACCTATTACTCTTCAAAAATGTCATCAGCTTGTTGTCAAGGTAGAAGAGAGGAAAAAAAGGAAAGGAGACTCCAATAACAGGGGTAGAGGCAGAGGTAGAGACCAAGTGAATCACCGAGGTGGTTACCAAAGCAAGACAAATGAGCCAAGGAACCAAGGAGAAGCCAAGTTGACTGAGCATGGTAGTGAAACCAATCTTAGAGGAGGACATTCCAGAGGAAGAGGTGCACAAGGTGGTTCAAATAAGGGTAGAAGTACTGGCAGAGGTAACTCCTATTTTGCAACTATGAAGTGTTACAATTGTGGACAATTGGGACACCCCGCATATAGATGCCCTGATAAGCCTAGCACATCAAACAGTGGAAATAGGGTTGTTTATGCACAAGAAGACTCTTCAAGTAGCAAGACACTGGATGTGGACCAGATTGAATCAGAAGTTGGAGAAAATCTGATGTTCAATAGGATTTTGATCAGACAACCAGTTAAGGAGGAACCCAAACATAGGAGAGCATTGTTTAGGGTGAGATGCAAAGTTCTTGGTAAAATGTGCAAGGTGATAGTTGAAATAGGCTCAACTAACAACATCATCTTAGAAGAGGTAGTTAGGAAGTTGAGACTCACAATAATACCCCACACCAATCCTTACAAGGTGACTTGGTTGAACAAAGGATAGAGTGTGCTAGTCAATGAGTAGACTTGGGTAGAGTTTTCTATTGGAGGATATAAGGATAAGATTCTTTGTGATGTGTTACCTATGGATGCATGTCACTTGTTTCTAGGAAGACCCTGGCAATTTGATAGGAAGATGATCTATGATGGAGAGGAGAACTCCATATCCTTTAAGAAGGACAACAAGACCTTCAAGATTCAGTCTTTGACAGAGGATGAAGAGGGAACTTCAAAAACACCTAGTGTTTTAATGGCTACTAGTAAAGAGTTCTTAAATATACTACATGAGGAGGAGATAGTGAAGTGTGCCATCTTTGTGAAGCTAAAGGAGAAAGCAAACAAGTTGTAGGAAGAAATACCCAAGGAGGTAAAGCAAATGTTGCAAGAGTATAAGGATATAGTGAGTGATGGAGCACCTGCAACACTCCCACCAAGAAGGTCTATAAGCCATTAGATAGACTTTGTTCTTAGTGCATCCTTACCTAACAAGGCTACATATAAGCTCACACCTTATCAGAATAAGGAAGTAGCAAGGCAAGTGCAGGAATTATTGGAACAAGGACTGATTAAGAAGAGCATCAGCCTATGTGCATTCCCGGTAGTGCTAGCATCAAAAAAAGGAGGTAAGTGGAGACTATGCACTGACTCAAGAGCAATCAATAGGATTACCATAAGGTATAGGTTTCCTATTCCTAGAATAGAGGATCTAATGGATTGTTTAGGAGGGGCTATGTATTTTACCAAGCTAGACCATAAAAGTGGTTATCACCAGATAAGAATTAAGGAGGGTGATGAGTGGAAGACTGCTTTTAAAACCATAGATGGATTGTATGAATGGCTTGTGATGCCATTTGGGCTTACTAATGCTCCAAGAACCTTCATGAGGTTGATGAATGAGGTGTTGAAGGATTTCACAAGCAGATTTGTGGTAGTGTACCTAGATGACATTCTCATTTGAGGTTAGTCTTAGAGAGGTTGCATGAGGAGAAATTATCCATCAACCTAGAGAAGTGTGACTTCTTGAAGAAAGAGTTGGTTTACTTAGGATTTGTGGTGTCCAAAGGAACCTTGAAGATGGATCCAAGCAAAGTGGAGGCAATTTTGAATTGGCCTGCACCTAAAACAGGGACTGAAGTTAGAAGTTTCCATTGATTAGACCAATTCTATAGGAAGTTTGTGAGGAATTTCAGTGGTATATGTGCACCAGTCCTTGACACCATTAAAGGAGGTCTTAAAACTAAGTTTAAATGGATTGAGCAAGCAAACAAAGCATTTCAATTGTTGAAATAGGAAGTGGCCACAAAACCCATCCTTCTCCTACCTACGTTTGATAAGCTATTCACCTTGGAGTGTGATGCAAGTGGAATTGTAGTAGGTGGTGTATTGAGTAAGGAGGGAAGACCTATGGCATTTTTCAGTGAGAAGCTTAATGAAGCAAAGAAGAAGTACTCAGCTTATGACCTAGAGTTGTATGCATTAGTGCAGTCTCTAAAGAAATGGAGGCATTACCTACTTCCAAAATAATTTGTAGTGTTCACAGACAACCAGGCATTGAGTTACATAAACACTCAAGAGAAGCTAAGAAATAGGCATCTGAAATGGATGGAATACCTCCAATCCTTCACCTTCACCATCAAGCATAAGAAGGGGCATCTTAATAAGGTGGCAGATGCATTAAGCAGGAAATTGTTGATAGTTCAAGAGTTATAGTTGTAGAGCATAGGAATAGAAGGTTTAAAAGACCTCTATGAAGGAGATGAAGACTTCTCAATAGCTTACAAGGTTTGCAAAGAGTTTGAGAACCATTTCCATGGTGAGTATGCAGATTACACTCTCCAAAATGGTCTCTTGTTCAAGGGTAACCAGTTGTGTGTACCACGGGATCCATGAGGGAGAACCTCGTCCAAATAAACAAAATATTACATATCAAAAATCCTATCAGCCTCTGTGCTGGTATACATATTTTCTTCTATGCTAGTGAACATCTTCTGTGTTGGTGCCGGTGTAGATTGATCTTCTGATGTTGGTACACTATCTTGCCTATGTTATACTTTGCCGGTATAATGTCTTGCCGATGCCATAGGATTGCAAGGTTGCCTATATGATGCTTTGCTGGTATAATGTCTTGCCAGTGCCATAGGATTGCAAGGTTTCTTGTATGATGCTTTGCCGGTATAATGTCTTGCCGGTGCCATAGGATTGCAAGGTTGCTTGTATGATGCTTTGCCAGTATAATGTCTTACCGATGCCATAGGATTGCAAGGTTGCCATCAATGACAAAACCTTCAATCACACACAATGTCTCATTGGAGTGTCCATATGCCAACAATCTCCCCCTTTGGCATTGATGGCAACACTCATGAGAAATTTCAAAAAGATATCCAAAAATGTGATCCCTGTGTTTTGAATTTTCTCATCTACTACTCCCCCTTTGGCATCAGTGACAAAGGTTAGTAGATTTTGTACTTGTACCAATAACCTCAACCTTGTAGTTGGGTAGTTATTATCTGAAGAATATCTCCCAAAATTAAGTTTATACCATCCATAAACTTCTTCCTCTCCTTTATTGCTATCTCAGTTCTGTATACTGTATCGGTGAGATGCTGTAAGTGCTCTACCAGTGTTTTGCTACCCTGTGTTAGTGCTTCTGAGATTTCCTTACGCAGAGATGCTAAATAGTCCAATCTTGGACTTAGTTTAGATCTCAAAAATTTTGCCTTGTTTATTATTTTCTCTTTTTCTCTCTCTAATTTGAGCAGTTCTTCTTCAAAATTTGTTATCTTTTCCTCAAAAACTGATAATGTATCAGGTGAGTTAACAAAATTATCAGCAATTTTATTGATCTCTTCCTGTACCTTGCTCATCTTTTTATCTACATCCGTGCTCAAAAAGTTTATCTTACAGGTGTCTTTGTACAGAGTTTTGTACTCTTTCAACAAATTGCACAATTCTGGTAGAAGTGTGTCAAATTCCCTATTACACTTCTTTATTCCTTCCTCAAAGAATTTCTGTTTCTCTTTTTCTACACTTTCCTTTATAGTTTCTACCTTTGTTTGCTCAAAATTTCTAGAAATATATTTACAAAGTGTATCCAACTGGCCTAAAGAATCTTTCTTGGCTATATTACAATTGGGAGCTATTAATTTCAAAACTGGAATTGAATCATCTATCGCTTTATAGGCTTGAGAGCTATAATCAATTATTTTCTTGATAGATTCAAGCAATACCTCTATTACATTTGATGGTGACCCAATAAACTAAGTGCCGGTGGAGGTGGCCATGCTGGTATTGACCTCTGGTAGGTCTGTTTGTGTCTCCATCTCTTTAAGCACAGTTTTTCCTACATCATTTCTTATCAGTGGAGTCTGTTCTGGTGGTTTCTCTGTTTAAGTTCCAAAATCCATATTTTTCTCTGAATCTGCTGTCGGTTGCTCTTTGTTTCCTATTGTCGGTTGCTCTTTGTTTCCTATTGCCGGTTGCTCTTTGTTATCAGATTTATCTGTGGTATCCTTATCTACCACTATGTTGATTTTTTGACTATCAACATTCATAGTATATAGGACTTCAGGATTAGGATTATTATCCTCTATGTCCATGCTCTCAGTTGCGGGTTGATATTCTACAGTTGTTTTTACCGGTGGAGTATTTAAAGGAGGTGGGGGTAAGTTGTCTCTAATCTTGATACTTGGCAGTCCACTAACTTTACCTTTCCCTTTATCCTTTTGATATACTAGAATGGGCTTGGGATTCATATATTCTTCTTGTTTTTCTTTTTCAACCAAGAATCTATCCCAACCATCTTCTGTTTCAATTGGAACTTTAGTAACTCTACCTACCATTAATGATATTTGCCAATGTGTAGTGGAAAAGACTATCCAGTTGGCCTGAGCTATCAAATCATCAATTTCCTTGGGTGAGTTGACCGGGTATACTGCAAGCAATTTTTCTATTTTACTTTTCTTATCTAACTCAATTATTCCTTGCCTTCCTGGCCTCAAGTCTTTAATATAATTCATCAGGGATTTCATTTAGGACTTGCATCAAAAACTTTTTATACATATCCATGTGTAGTATAACACTTTCCTCAACTTGCCCTTTCTCACCATCTGATAGAGTGTCATAGATTTTCCCTATGTTTTTCAATTTACCTTCCTCTGTGATCTCATTCAGCAATATGTCAAAAGGGGTCAAGTCAGTGTCTGTCTTCTTCTTCTTCTTGGGGGTTAGCTTTTTCTTAGGTGGGGCTTTCTTGACTGGAGACCTTACAGCTTGTTGCTTCTATCTTGTCCTTCTAGGTGAAGGAGTGGATACCGGTGAGGGGTCTCTTTTCCTAACAACTCTTTTGAAAGTTGCTGGCATGTCTCCTTCTGAGGAGGTATCTACCGGTGATAGATGAGTTTCAGGCTATTGGGCTGCCAACTCTTCTTCTGTTATGCCAGTTTTCTTTAATACATCATCTTTTAAGGCTTTTGCTTGCCTGGATCCTTTCCTCACAGATGCCTCAACTTTCTTTACTCTCTTTTTAGACTGTATTTGACTTTCAATGTGCTCAGCACTACCAAATACTTCTTCCTTTGGTTTAGGGGGGGCTTCCCAGAAGTGCTTTGGCATAAGTTTCCACTATGTGGTCATCTGTTTCATACCCCATCTCTATAACCTAGATTGTTCTTGGGATGACTGCTTCCATCCAGATCTCATCCTTTTTGATTACAAAACATATATCATCCTTGTACTTGTTGACAATTTCTTGTGATAGTCTGATCCTCTTATTCATTTTAACCTTAAGTGCTTGAAAGTACTCATGGATATTCTTTTCTTTGTTTTCACCCATGCTGTTGAATAAGTCGGACAATTGTTTTCCTACCAGTAGGTCAAATCCAAAATCCTTGTTGCCTATACTGGGAGCCTGTTTGGTTATATGTAGCATTAAGCATACAAGTAAATTTCCAAATTTAAAGGTTCCTTTCTTATCCTTCTTGATTTTTGCCAAATTGTCAATTAATTCATCTTTTAACCATTCATAGATATCAATTTTCACATTGTCCTTAACCATGTCATAAGCACTCTTTATGCATAAAATGGAAACAGAGTTAAGCCTATTTGCATGAGTTTCTTTGTAACCTAGAATCATGCTAACAAATCTAACATTTGTATCGGTCACATCATTAACCCTCAATGATCTCTTGTCGGATGTAGCACCAGTTAAGTTTGTTACTAGGTCATTAGAGACCTTCTTAATTTTGTCGGGTCTGGTATCGGTGGAAGGTAACCCTGTTACTACTTTCATAGCTTCCTTGGTAATCTTGTGAACTGAATCAAGCCAAAAGAATGAACCATGTACCTTGCTAAGAACTATCCTAACCACTTCCTCGGGAAATTCAGGAATGCAGAGGATTTCAGTGAATCCTAGGGTTTCAACAATTTTATGTTCAGGCTTCACATTTCTAGCATTGTCACATATAACAGATTTATACATATCTTTGATTTCTTCATCACCTAATTCCTCTATGTTGCAATGAATATACATTCTAGGGTTTTCTACATAAACAACACCCTTTGGAATTTGGGAAAATGCACCTGTGTTGTCATCTTTCTTAGCTACCTCGGGAACTAGCTGAAACATGGGCCTAGGTCATTTTATAACCTCAACTACTGTAGGGTTTGCTATGAATTTAGGTGCAGAGGAGGATGCCATGATGATAAATACCTTTTTCTTCCTTTGGATGGATTGATTGCTGAAGTGCTTTGCCTCTTTGCTCAGAATGCCTTAGCTCAAAAATCTTCGCACTCTCTGAAAGTTTGAATTCACGGTGAAATGAAATGGAGCCAAAAACCTTATTTTATAAGGTCTTTTCTGTCACCTACCACATTTATTGTTTGTCGGTAATGTATTAACTCAACTTTATTTGCTGGTAATGAAGGATTTTCAACTTCTTTTCTCTAACCGAGGGAATAATAGCACATGTGTCACTAAGTTGCCAAACCCTCAAGATAATTTTCTTCAATTTGATGAAGAACATCCTGTCAGTGGAGCATTACTCTGTCCTGTCGGTGGAGCATCATATTGTTTTGCCAGTGAAGCATTTGTTGATTCTACCGGTGGAGGAGTAACACCAATATTTAGATCACCTTTTCTAATCCATTGCTTTGAAAATTCTTGCTTAACCTCTTCAACCTTTTCTTTACCTTTCAAGCTAGCACTTTTGTTATCTACCAGTGTACCTTTACTTCTACAGAATTTAGCAATATGACCAATTTTGTTACATGCATAACAAGTTACATTATTTTTCTGAATAGCTTTCCCATAACCTATGCCGGTTTGTGTTCTGCATTTATTTGATAAATGACCAAATCTTCCACAAACATAACATCTTACATTCATTCTGCAATTTTCAGAGTTATGACCAATCTTGTTGCATTTGGTGCATTGACCAGTGGGAGGATTGATGTTCTGATAATTCCTAGATCTACATTCATTTTCCCTATGACCATATTTATTACAGTTAAAGCATTTTCCATTGAATTTGTAAGTATTAGAGGGTCTTACCGGTTTGCTTTGATCCTGGGTATTTGTAGTACCAGAGCTTTCTCCAACTTCAAATCCAACTCCAGAAGTGTCACCTTTGGGTTTTTGATTCTTCAATAAGGTACCAAGTTCTTCTGAGCTTTTCTTGAATTTTTTTTGTGTTGATTTGCAGTTTCCAATTCCCTTTCCAAGGTCTCTTTTTGTCTCATTAGTTCATTTGAGTCATTTTGAGTATGCATCAGATCTGTCTTCAACATATCATTTTCATAGCTAAGTCTTGTGTTCTCATTTGCTGCATCACTTAGTCTTTTGGTCAATTCTTCTTCATTCTTCTTTCTATCCTCAATCTCTTTGCAGAATCTCATAGTCATATCCTACATTTCATTTTCTGTTGTCATGATCTCTTGTTTCAATTTGCTTATCATATCATTTAGTGATTCCTTTTCATCATTTTCATTTTGCAATTTTTCACAAAGTTCTCTTCTCTTGTTTCTTGTAATAGTAAGATTTTCTTGGAGTGCCTGAATAATGTCCTGGGCTGCTTTTAAATCATCTTCTAATTTGATATTTTTCAACTTCTCTGCATCATAGTTAGTAAGAGATCCTTCAAGTTGCTTCATCAGTTTTTCCATCTTTACCGGTGTCAAGATCTTCCTCAAGCTATTAGGCTTCTAAAAATAGAGGACCAGACTTTGATACCAATTGTTAGGGTTCCCACAAATACTGAGAGGGGGGGGTGAATCAGTATCTGACCGGTAATGAAATTTTCTAAAAACTGAATATGCAGAATATAAAGTAACAGTATACTGGTAAGCAAGAATTAATGCAAATAACAGAATCAAAACCATCCACATGAAAAGAACACCATAACACAAGATGTTTAACAAGGAAAACCGGTGTGGGAAAAACCTCAATGGGATTTGTGACCCACAATATTCACTTACTGGCCAATAAGAGAATATTACTTACAATAGGGGCCTACACATGCAGGAAGGCCAACTGCCTAGAGCTCACTGCTCAATAAGAAGTCACACTGACTTACAATGAGGATTTATAGAAATCCAATATTCTGTACTGCTTTACAATAGCATCTTCAATGCCAGATTCAGTACCGGTTCTTGCTCCGTTCTTTACATATACCCTTGACCTATAATTCGCACATTAGGTCTACCTTATAATTTATTTATTGCATTCTTTTCATATCCTACAAATGACGACAGTGATCTCTTTTATATACAAGAGTCATTTTACAATTTGCCAAGTTGGCTTACAATAATAAACAAAATATTACATATCAAAAATCCTATCGGCCTCTGTGTCGGTGCCGGTGTAGATTGATCTTCTGATGTCGGTGCACTATCTTGCCTGTGTGATACTTTGCCGGTATAATGTCTTGCCAGTGCCATAGGATTGCAAGGTTGCTTGTATGATGCTTTGCCGGTATAATGTCTTGCCGATGCCATAGGATTGCAAGGTTGCCTGTATGATGCTTTGCTGGTATAATGTCTTGCCGGTGCCATAGGATTGCAAGGTTGCCTGTATGATGCTTTGCCGGTATAATGTCTTGCTGGTGCCATAGGATTGCAAGGTTGCCATCAATGACAAAACCTTCAATCACACACAATGTCTCATTGGAGTGTCCATATGCCAATAGGACTTCCCAAGACAAAAATAGGTATGGACAACATCTATGTGGTAGTAGATAGATTTTCCAAGATGAGTCATTTTATCCCATGTAAGACTACACATGATGCAAGCTATGCTACACATCTCTTCTTCAAAGAGATTGTTAGGATTCATGGACTCCCTTTAAGCATTGTTTCAGATAGGGACAGCAAGTTCATGGGACATTTTTGGCAAACATTATGGAGGAGACTAGGAACCAACTTGTCATTTAGCTCAGCTTACCATCCACAAATAGATGGTCAAACTGAAGTCATCAATAGGGTGTTAGGTAACTTACTGAGGTGTTTAACTAAGGAATATGGCCAAACATGGCACCTAATCATTTCTCAAGTAGAGTATGCATATAATGATAGTGTGAATAGAACCACTGGTAGAAGTCTTTTTGAGGTTGTTTATGGCAGACATCCAAGAGGAGTATGTGAGTTGAGAGACCTTGGTAGTTTGGAAATGAAGAGTGGGCAAGTAGAAGACTTCACTCAAACCATCAAGGAAGTTCAAGAGCAAGTTAAGAAGGCCATCCTTGAATCCACTCAAAAAATAAAAGCCAAAGTGGATGAGAAGAGGAGAGATGTTCAGTTCAAGGTGGGTGACTATGTGATGGTACATTTGAGTAAAGCTAGGATGCAAGGTGGCAAGCCTACCAAACTATAGATGAGAAGGGTAGGACCTTGTATAATCCTGTTACAATATGGTAAGAATGCCTACAAAGTTGACCTGCCTTTAGATTTAGCTATATCACCAGTCTTTAATGTAGTTGACCTGATCATGTACAAGGGTGAGATAGTAGGGCAGACTGAGAACCAAGCCAAGGTACTACAGGACCTTGATGTTAATGTCTTACCACAAGTGAAGAAGCCTAAAGCAGAGGAGATATTGGAATCAAGGGTGAAGAAGTATACTAGACACCAGGTCTACATGGAGCACTTAGTGAAATGGGCAGATCAACCAGTATCTGAAGCTACATGGGTGGAGGAGAGCAGCTTCAAGGCACTTGGAATAGACCCGGCTCTCATCTCTTCTTCTATTTCTTAAGTTGTGTGCAGAGGGGGACTATGGTGTAGGAGCACCCTTCCTAACTCTTTCTCTTTCTTTGTTTATTTGGTGATATGCTTCTTTAGAAGCCATTGTACATGAATAAGAGCCATGAGCTCATGTGTGCTAGACTAGGTCCTAGTTTTAGGTCCTTAGTGAGTTTGTTGTGATTTCTTGGGTAGGAGAGGTTGAGTGTGCCAAGAGTGTGTGTTAGGCCTTATGGGCATGTTGATGTCCTTACGATAGCCCAAAATAGGCTTAGGAGTCATGAAAAGCAACAATGGCAAAGTTGCTCAAAAGATGCAAAAGTTGCATGACAACTTTTAAAAGTTGTCAAGCAACTTTTCCACCCAAAATGGTCATAGACCCTTGTTGTCCATGGTAAACCCTAAATGTGGCACACCGACTGAGGAAAAGGTGGTATAAGTACTGGAAAACCCTAAATCAGTGGGTTGGATGTCAGACATTGTACGGCCCTAGCAAAAGTATCAGACTAAGATTGTAAAACTGTTACCAGTCAATTTGAATGAAGAAAACAAGCAAGTTAATGGATTGAGAGATGTCTGAATCTATGTGGAATGTTTGTCATGGTGTAAATACTTTCATTTCAAGCAATTAGTTTAGGTTATTACTTGCAGATTGAGTGTGTTTGTGTATAGTTTGTAAACTGTCTTCTTACTGTCCAGTTTTGTACAGGATTGTGTAAATGAAGTCTTAACTCCATTCCCCATTGTGGAACCACCATGAAACCACGGGGAATGGATGTGAAGACCCTGTACTATAGTCCCAAACAAGAAGGGCCATTCAAAATGTAGGAAGGCCAAGAAAAGACCTACTCCTAGGCAAGACTGGATAGTGCCCAGTTAGGAGAGGTTGATTTGCAGAGGTCTTGGAGAGCAAGGTTGGACAAAGGAGAGTACATCCTTTGGAGGAAGTGTAGAGGAGTGTTTGAAGCATCAATGGTGTGAAGGAGGAGCCTCCACCAATCCAAACAAGGTGGTTAACACACAAAACCTTCACTGTGACCCAGGTAGACCACAAAACCCTCACAAAACCCTCAAAAACCCCAAAATTCACCCTAGGCTCTATACAGCCACTTGGAGGCCCAAAACCTAGAAAATACTTGAGTCCTTGCCAATTAATTGGTAGTCCATTTTGGGAGTTTGGGTTGTTTATGCATCGTTTGTGAGAGAAAGCCCTAAAGGACCGGGTAGGAGGCGTAATTGGTCCTAATTCTTGTAGCCTTGTTTTGTAAGCAAAATCACAAAATAGTGAAATCGGTAGAAAGGATGAAGGTAGCAACTTCTTGGGGGCACATGGAGGGATGTAAAACATGTTTTAAGACCTGATTTGACCTTGCTAAGACCTTGAAAGGTGTGGAACAAGACTAGCCCTTATTAGCCATAGTAAGGGGTTTTGAGTCTCATGAGTAGGTGAGACCTTAGGAGCAACATAGCAACTCATTGGTGGGTGGATTGGGAAAGGTCAAGAGATTCCTCAAAAAAAGGAAGTCCTAGAGACCCTAGGGTGTGAGGAGAACACTAGGAGATCCAAGGAAAGGATCCAAGAGCATAGACTAGGCTAGTATATCCCAAACCCCATTACCATCAATCTACCAATGAAATCAGCCACTTTTTCTTTAACACCTTGTTTACAATGCATTAAATCAGTCAAAGTAATTTTAGGACCAATGTTGTTTCAAAATTGTTGAATGAAAGAATTTTCTAATTGTTGAAAAGAAGTGATAGAATAAGAAGACAAAGAGCAATACCATTGTAAAGCTTTATCTCTTAGTGTTCTTGCAAATAGTTTTGCAAGCAATCTTTGATCATAAGTAGAGTTAGTACACAAGGTCTGAAATGTTTTGACATGCGTTAGAGGATCACCTTTTCCATTATAAAGTTCTTATTGAGGGACCATAACATGTTTAGGTGGTACAACTTTAACAATATGAAGATAAAGTGGGCTCGCAACATCAAATGTCGGCATGCTAAACTTGGATTGACTCATGGAAGCAATTTTTTGTTGTAAGGAAGACACGGTTTGAGCAAGATTGTTAATGGTCGCTTTGGTAGAATAATTGATGTTAGAAATGGTTGATTGAGAAGGTGGTGTGATGTTATTGAAAGAAGGCATTGATTGAGAATAAGGTGGTGGGACATTATGATAAGTAGGTATAGGTGATGATTGAGTAGGAAAAGGGACACTTAAAGGAGGAATAAAATTGTTGAATGAATTGCCCCCATGTGTCACATTGATTGGTTGAGGGATAATAGGAATGCTTATTGAAGACATAGGTAAAGATGGATGATTAAATGAAGAAGAGGGATTTCCCCCATGACTAATTTTTGTAGGAATGACATTTTGAGTTGAAGTAGCCATGATGTTTGAGGTAAAAGTGGGAACACTAGTCATAGGAGTAGTCAAAGGAATAGAAGAATTGACCTGTGTTGAAGGTTGTGAATAACCTAGGGTTTCGGCACAACTCTTTATAGGCATGACATTAGAATCAACAATATGAGCAATGCCATACAATATATCAATTCCATTCTTATCACTTTGAATCATGCGCTTTAGACCTTCAATTAATGGAAGAGCTTCACTATTAGGGTATTCTTGGAACATCCTTTATTGAAAGTTATCAAATTGATTATCCAATTTTGAAAGTTGATCTATGGAAACTCTAGTCAAAGATTCTTATTCATCATAGGATTCATCAATTGGATAGATAGGGATATTATTAGGATGGGAAGAATTAGCATTATCCTCATTAAGAAGTCACTCAAATTATGCTCCATCTCCTTGGTAATTAAACCTTGGGAAGCCTTAATTATAATGTTTTGTCTAATGGGTATAGTATAGGTAGGACTAATAGTGGTAAAATGCATGCACTAGAGGGACAATTTAAAATTTTGAATTATAGGAACAAACTGTACAAAAATTGAATAATGCAAAATTTGTGAAAATAATGATTAAACAATTTGAACTTTGTTGAAAGGGGAAAATGACACAATTTCCAAAAATAATTTTATGATGAATGAAGGGAAATTGGAATTTAAAATTAGGGTCAATGGGATACCACTTAATTTTAAAATTGACAAAATCAGAATTCTTAAAATTAGTGCAGATTATAACTAACCACTTAATTTTTAAAAATTTCTTGAAATTTGAAATGTTAAATTTTGAAGGTATTTTTTATTTTAGAGGGATCAAAAATCGACAAAATCAACCAATTTTTTAGATTTAAGCTATTAAATACTGTCATAACAATCTCCCAAAATTTTGGGAAAAAAGTTGGGGACCGTGTTGAAAGTGCACACGGTCCTCCCAACGTTTTCAAAAATTTTGTCCTCCCAACGTTTTCAAAAATTTTCAGGGATGAAAATTACAATAATTTTAAAGCTAACCCCCCAAAATTGGTGGATTTTATGATCCCTAGATAGGTGAAATTAAGGTTTGAATGTGAAAATAGGACCCTATTAGGGTTTTGAGAAAAAAAAGAGGAATTGAATTTCAAATTTGAAAAGGGTCAAACCTAATGGATAGGGACACCTTAAAAAGTGTTTAGAAAACTGAAATTGATTGAAATTGATTGAAATTTATACAAAATCCAATTAAATTTGAAAATTAGGGTTTTAGGACCTAACCACTTAATTTTTGAAATTTTGAATTAAAAGGAGAGAAATCAAAAATTTGAATTTTAGGAAAGAGGATAAGTCTGAAAACAGTCGCAAGTTTGAAAATTAAATGGAAATTCAATTTTTGCACAATTTCAAGATGATTTTTAAAAATTAGGGTTTTGACACTTAACCTCTTAATTTTGTGAATTTGATTTGCAAATTGAACAAGACAATGAAGAAATTTAATTTGACAAACAAAGCAATTTTCAAATTTAAGACAATAGCAAGCAATTTTTTTGACAAAACATAAGTTCAATTTCAATTTCAAAAACTAGGGTTTTGAATGAATTAACCACTAAGCTTGCAGAAAAATTAAACTTGTAAATGAAAAATATGCAATGATTTTGAAAGGAAAGCACGCAAGACATCGGGTTCACCAAAATGTGATGTGGGGAAAAGTGAATGATAGGGAGATCAAGAGGAAAGCTTTTCTTCCCTCCAAAGAGAGATAAAAGTTTCACTGCGGATTTCCCTTCAATCACCTTATCCACATCATATTTAAAAGAGAGGGGAAAATTAACTAGATCCAATTTCTTAGGAAAGAGATTGAATACTAAATGAATTGATTATGGTGTGAAAATGACAATCTAACCCCTCTTTTAGAATGGAAAATGATTGAATTATGTGTTTTGAGACTAAGTGTAAAAGTAGAAAGGAAATGATTATAAATTGAAATAGAAGCATGAGATGAAGGTGTGCACCTAGATCTGGCTATAATATGTTGAGATGAAGCTGCCCTGTGAATTTGAGAAAAAGTCATCAGGACCGTGTTGAAAGTGCACACGGTCCTCCAAAAAATCTGCGAAATGAAAAGGTTTTTCCGCCTCTGCAAATGAAGTCCAAATCTGCAAGAATAGTTGTGCACCTGCAACCTACACACAAAAAAGAGAGGAAAAGGGGTTGGGATTGGGGGTTTGCCTTCAGGTCAAACCCCAATTTCAGAATTAACCAAATGATGAAAGAAAGTACTTGCAAGTAAATGTAAATGAAATACTGAAATGTAATTCACCTCAAGGGAGGTTGTAATAGAAATGTAGATAGAATTGCTTGTGTGGAATCGAATGATGAAAGAGATCTCATCTTCAATGGTTGAATCCTTGACTTGAATGCAACACCTAGCCTTGAAGGGTGACTTGAGAATGCTCAATACTTGAAAGGAATGCTTGAATTCATGATCTCATGCAATCAAACCTATGACAATTTTTCTCTTTTGCAAATTGGAGGGCAAATGCGACATATATATATTCATCAATTAGGTTTATTGGACTAATTTTTTCCATCATAGGTCGACATGGGGGAAGTTTTCTTGCTGAAATGCAAAGCTCAATACATAATTTGAATGAAGGGGGCTTGAAATAGGGCAGGGATAGGGGTGTTGTACCCTTGTCCTAGGGGGGATAGGGGTGCCATGCCCCTATCCTACCCTTAACTAAGGATAGGAAGTAGGCTTAGGACATGCATAGGGTAGAAAAAGGTGCATTTTTCAAGGTTGGGCAAGTCTCAGGTCTCCAATCAAGCTTGGGGATTCGATTCGCCAATGTGAAGACCCTAATGTGGCCGAAAATTGCAAGGGTCACAATTTTATGACACTACAAAAACAATAGCAATTAAAATATGGGTACTTTTGTGCATTGGGTTGTCAGATTCATGGTCTTCTTGAATTTGATTTCTGATTCAAGGATTTCTTCTCATGTTCTTATTTCTTCTCTTCTTTGACTTTCTTACTTTCTTCTTTAATATTTTGATCTGATTACACAACGGTTTGGTTACCAAGTCCGATTTTGTCTGACTTAATTTGCTGCATGTTGATCAAATCTTCTAGGATCCTATTGCTATCAAGGATCTTATTCTCTACCTTCAGATTTGTCACTTCTTGTTCAATATTTTTCACACTCCTCATATTTTAGCTTCAATGTCTCTTTCAAGAACTACTATGTCCTGTCTTTTTTTCTCTATCTTCTGCATCAAGCATTTGATGTTCTCATTCACTTGATTCAACTGATTGTTAACCTTGTTATGTTCCAACTTGAATTTCTAGATTTGCTCTCTCATCTTCTATACACATTTATTTGCAATCTTCACATTTTCTTTTAGTTCTTTAGTCTTTGATTCAACACTTTCCAAATATTCAATGTTGTCTTCATTTCTTCATCCTTCTAAAATTATTCATCTAAGTATATAGGTGCCATGGCTCAACCAACACGGATCTCCCTCAAGCACTTAGGCTTTCCAAGAAAGGGACCAAAGCTTTGATACCAGTTGTTGATCAGGTTAAAAGAACCTTAATACTAAGAGGGCGAGGGGGGGTGAATCAATATTCCCACTTATTTAAAACAATAAACCTTTTTACCAATTAAATTTGTCCTCAAAATTGAAATAGATAATGCAGAATAAACAAGAAGAACACAACCATAAGTTGAACACTAGAATTTGTATGTGGAAAAACCATGGAGAGTGTTAGCTCTCAGGAAAATATAATTAGTTATAGTTTTTTTTACAAACAGGTGGCTCACTGCCAGATTACAAAAACAACTCACTATCAGACTTCTCAATGTAGATACAAAAGAAATGGCTAACTACCAGAATGCTCACTAGAATTAAAAAGGTTGAACTGAGAAATTTTTCATCTCCAAATGCATGAGATTAGTTTCTAAGTTAAGCTCATTTTACAAATCTCAGAATTTATAGAAGATCCAATTAGAGATCTTTGAACTACTATTCCATAGAAGGTCTGGTAAAGGACTACTACACTACTAATTTCCTTCACTATCTATAACTCTCACATGCACTACTTCTATTGTTGCCAACTATCTTCTACACATCACACTCACTCACTCTTGATTCATTCACTTCTCTATATCATCCATCACTCATGAACACACACACGCATACCAGAGAGCACAAATACAAAATAGTGTTTTAGCCAAGCCCAACACGTTATCAAGAAGCTCATGTCAATCTCCACAATAGTTCTACATGATTCCTTTACATACTTCTGATTACCAAGGCATATACCATGATTACTAAAAAATAGAAAGGGTCATCCGGACCTAAGAGAACGGACCTATTGCCACAAGATCACGCTCAACATCTCCAAAATGTAAACTCCACACATATCGCAATCACAAAACTTGAAGAGATACTTTTGATAGATACCAAAGCTGCAAACCACTAACACCAGGACACATAATTGATATCGAGATACCAGGGTCAATGAGAACCCAATGGGACCTCAAAAGGTCATCATCCAAAACTGTCCATGCTACATAATAACTCCTAACCAGAAACCACAACAACTAAACCCAACATACATAACTACAACACTTTGCATAACATCCGTAATGTCCAAATTGATATCTGAGCCTGCATACACTATCTGGTACAGAACCAGATGACTGGTTTGACATCAATGATAACATCATTCACACAAGTCTAACAAAAACAAGAGTAAATTAACCTTTGTGGACTACAACCCAAAGGAAATTGCAACTCCCTTAAGACAACATGTCTTTACAAAGATTTACAACTTGGACTATTATAAAGATGCATAGATGCCATATGTGGATAGTGCAATCCTCTTTGTTACACATATACTTCAATTGTCATATTAAAAATAATTTGATCTTTTATATATCCACCAAAACTTCTCAAAACATAAACTAGGTTGGCCCCAAGATATCTTATATTTAAAAGCATGAAATATTTTACTAGACAACCTAAAATTGATATATAATGAAAGATAACAAGTTGTAGATCCACATAAAGTTAAACTAGGTCCAAAACAATTCTAACACATCCTCTAGACCAAGTGAAAACAAATAGGATCATACCATGAGTGAGAGAACAAGCCTTCTTGGCCCAACAATAGAAAATTACTAAAAACTATCAACATCTATCTCTTGTGCTACCAGAGAGACAAAGATCATTATGCGAATCAAGATATGAGCATTTTATCCTTGAAAAGTGTCCCTATAAGCTTCTTTTGCAGTATCTAAATGTTAAGTGTTCGTGCAAGTATAGAATCCACTTATACAGATGAAAATCAAAGCATGCTAGAATAACTATATCATACTTAATAATTTGTAGATGAAATTGCAATACACCAAAACATCTAAAACTTGAATAGAGTATACCTTGGACCTCACTGTTCATGTCCTCAAATTTTCTTATCTATATATCTATCAGTCAATAATCAGTCAACTCTAACTTTCATTGTGCAAGAAGGTATGACACAAAAATTTGATTATAGCCTCTTGATTAATTGATAAACATACTTCAAAACCACAAGAAAAAATATTGATATGTGAAGGAATGTGGAGCATATTACAATGAAACTATCGTAGAAGATACTTTGTATATGCCTTGGACAATTTTCTTCATGTCATAAGTAAACTCTAAGACACAAATTCTTATTTGAGATTCACTTAACTCTTTGCAACATTCAAGAACCAATTGATATGATTGCGTAAAAAAGACATCCATAGCATCAAGGGACAATTGTTTTTCATAATGTGTTGCTAACTCAACCACATGTATATTAGAGATAAGATATTACAGTTGCACTACATATGCATATCAAAAGAAATGGTGCAATAGATACTGGAAACAGTTCCAAATAACTTCATGTCATGGTTCTATGATTTAACTCCATATCTACATTTGCACTAATCCATATTTTTTCCCTATAAATGTATCATGTGTTAAAATCAATGACAACATATCGCAACATGTTTTGGTGGAGGATTTGATTTGGTAGGGTTTGGATTTCAATAGGTTCAACCATTAATAGACTTGTTTGAAGTTGAAAACTCAAAAACTAATCAATGTCTTAAATATAAACTAAAATATATATAAAAAAACCTAGCTTATACTAAAATTAAAATAAAGAAAAAAATAATGCCAAAACTAAAAAAGATTGATTAAAACTACTCAAAATGCACATACCTTGCACATTTTATGATGAATTTAAGAAAAGATAAAATGAATATTAGTTTCAATTAGATATGTGTTTTCTAGAGCACTCCCTTTGATGCAAAGCCCTGGTGTAGGTATAGGATAGGTTACCCTAATCCAAGCGCACACCAAGGACCCTAGAAATCACAACACACTACAAGGAGTCAAGGAATATTAGTTTGACAAGTCCCACATCCCTTTCTTCCAAAGAAGCTTCCTCACAAGGTCTCTTTCATTGAGCATCTCATAAGGTCTTCTAGAGGCTCTTAAGGACCCTATGGCCAACAATGGTTTGGTCCCTCCTTGAATGCAACAATGGCTATCCCAGGTTTGATTTGAAATCCCTTAGGCTAGGGAGACCCCTTTCAATCATTAATTTAGGTTCCCTCAACCAATTTGGGTTAAATACTGCAACAAGGCCTACTAATCCTAGTAGCCCTACCAGACTGGTTTTCCACACTTCACTCCTTATTTCTCCAAACCACCTAGACAAAAAATCCCAAATTTTGATACCCTTTTGAAAGTTAAAAAACATATCCTAAGGGTTCTAAACAGTTGGGGACACAAGAATCCAAACCCTATTTTGGTTAGGAGACCTAATAGCCCCAATTAGGCCTATTTTACAAAGGAGTGTGTAGACACAAACCTTAACTCACCAAAAAAAACTCAAGGAACACTCTTAGGACATGGAAAATAAACCAATTCCTAAGTCTTAGGCCATGATCAGACTTCTAACCCCTAATGTGAGACTTGTTTGCTTACACATATACGTTGGCCACATGGAGTTGCCCACCTTAATGCATCAAACCCTCATCTCCAACTAGTCCTAACCTACAAAAGGAATTAAAAATCCTAAATTACATTCCCCTCAAAATTCATGAACCACCAATGAAGGATCAACAAGATGAGGCCATTTCTTTGCAAAACCCTAGGCAAAATTGTCAAATCTAGACCACTTCTAGAAAATGGCAGGTTTCTCCCTTGTCTTGGCAAATTAGGACCTTAGACTTGATGCATTTGAAAGGTGATTGGCCACTCTAACACATTCCAATGTTTTCCTAATTCCAAAATGATCATACAGTACGGTACACCATGTAGAATAACAGAATTGCAGGAAATTCTCAGAATTGTATTACTTCAATGATGCCAAATGTTTACAAAGTCATCCGCTCCCCTAAATTATTATTGGGAATGACATTTTATACCCTACTTAATGTTTATCAACCACCTTTTTAACTGAGGTTAACATTGGAAAGAAGTTGTTATTTGTAACCAAAGTGGTCATTAAAAGTTATCAACAAAAGTTGTCATTTTTGAGCAACTTTTGACATATTTTAAATCCGCCTACCTAGAGATGTTTCAACATGTCCTAAACCTTCCTAAGACATATACAACACATAATTCATATAAAATACTCAACTAAATACACCTAGGCCCATATGCCCATGGTGGCTCATCAATTTGCCAAATCCATGTCATTGGGTGACAAGGTGGGGTTTATTACAAAAATCAAACAAGACTACCCTATTACATAGATTGAAAGGTCACATTCCCATGTGTGACCTTTAGCCTTTATTTCTCTTATCATCTTAGTCATGAGGTTCTCCTACACCATACTCCTAGGGTGAATGAATCTCAAGTCCACTTGAGATGAGGTCATGTAATGTAGTGTCATGCTTCTTGATCTGATCTTCATCCAACCAAATGGCTTCAGAGTTTGGTTTTCATTTCCATTTGACCAAGTATTGTTTGTGCTCATTGTTCTTGGTCTTCTTTACAATTTTGGTGTCCAACACTTTCTCAAGCTTAGGTGGCTCATGTTTGGGAAGGTCTATATTTGCTGCATCTTCTAGGATCTGTTATGAGTTACCTGCATTAGAGTCACCTTTAATAGGAGTTAGATCACAAACATTAAAAATAGGAGATATGCCAAGGTCTTATGGTAATTGAATTTCATAAGCATTAGTACCAAAACTCTTCAAGACTTGACATGGTCCTACTTTCCTCTACATGACCTTAGTGTTTTTTCCCTTGGGCAACCTTTCCTTCTTCAAATTTACCCAAACCAAATCTCCAATCTGAAATTGTACCTCTCCTTTTTTTATTTGCATGTTCCTTGTACTTGTCTGATGACCTTTGAAGTTCTATTTTGACCTTCTCATGAACTTCCTTTATGGCTTCATCAAACCTCTCACCATCTGCACTTATGGGATCCATATGGGGCAGTTTTCTCAACTCCAATACCCATACATAATCTGAAAAGGTGACTTCCCCGTGCTTCTGTTTACAATGTCATTGTAGGCAAACTCAACCTAAGGTAAGATTGAATCCCACTTCTCACCATGTTGTCTTATAAGACATCTCAACAAATTCCCTAATGACCTGTTTACTACCTCCATCTGTCCATCCATTTGTGGATGATAGGTTGATGAGAAGGACAAATTGGTGCCAAGTTTCCTCCATAAAGCTCTCCAAAAATGGCCAACAAATTTGATATTCCTGTCAGACACTATGTTCAATGGGAGTCCATGAATCCTTGCTACTTCTCTGAAAAACAAATCAGCTATATAGGATGCATCACTAGTGGACTTATATGGCAAGAAATGTGTCATTTTACTAAACCTATCCACTACCACAAATACACTGTAAAACCCCTTTTGGGTCCTAGGTAAACCAATTGCAAAGTCCATTGACACACTTTCCCAAGGTCTTGAGGGAATGGGTCAGGGTTGATAGAGACCAGCATTGGTGCTTCTTCCTTTTTCCTTTTGGAAAATGGTTCATGCATATACAAACTTTCTTACATAAACCTGCAATTTGGGCCAAAAGTAGTGCCTCCTTACCAATTCAAGTGTCTTGTCCAAGCCAAAATGACCTGCCATAGCCCCACTATGATTTTGTTTGATGATATTATTCCTCATTGATCACTTGGGTATGCACAATTTCCCCCCTTTGAAAATAAGTCCATCTTGGATTATAAAATTAGAAAACTCCACATGATACCTTTCACCAAATTCAGTACATGCCTTGTAGATCTCCTTAAAGTCCTCATCTACAACATACATATCTTTCAATGCATTAATCCCAATGCTTTCTAATTGGATTTCAGATATGGTTAGTACTCTCCTACTCAGTGCATCAGCCACTTTATTGGCTACTCCTTTCTTGTGTTTTATGGAGAAGGTATAGGCTTGGAGGGATTCTACCCATTTCATATGCTTATGATTTAACTTTTCTTGTCTATTAATGAAACTCAAGGCTTGGTTGTCAATGTAGACCACAAATTCCTTTGGTAACAGATAAAGCCTCCATTTTTTTCAAAGCTTGAACTAGTGCATACATTTAAAAGTCATAAGAAGAATATTTCCTCTTTGCCTCTTGAGATTTTCACTAAAGAATGCTATAGGTCTGCCTTCTTGGCTTATGATTTCTCCTATGGCCACATGACTAGCATCACATTCAATCTGAAACACTTTGTTAAAATCAAGTAAGGCAAGTACCGGTTGTTGGGATACCTTTTTCTTAAGCGTTTCAAATGCCTCATCTGCCTCCTTTGTCCAACAGAACCTGCACTTTTGACCACCTTTTATGGTTTCCAACATTGTAGCACATATTTGACGGAAACCTCTTATGAACTTTCTATAAAATGTGGCTAATCCATGGAAACTTGTAAATTCACCAATAGTCTTAGGAGTAGGCCAAGAAAAAATTGTATTTACCTTATCCTGATCCATCTTCAAGTTACCTTTGGAGATCACAAATCCAAGGTAGATGAGCTCTTCCTACATGAACAAACACTTCCCCATATTGATCATCAATTCCTCTTCACTCAACTTTTTCAAAACCATGTCTAGATGTCGCAAGTGTTCTTCCTTTGTCCTGCTAAATACTAAGATGTCATCCAAAGACACTATTACAAACTTCCCTATGAATTATTTCAAAACTTCATTCATGAGTCTCATGAATGTACTTGGGGCATTAGACAAACCAAATGGTATAACCTTCCACTCATACAACCCTTCATTTGTTTTGAAGGTTGTTTTCCACTCATCATTAGGCCTAATCCTAATTTGGTGGTATCCACTCTTTAAATCAATTTTAGAAAAATACTTTGCACCCCCCAGACAATCAAGCAAATCTTCTATCCTAGGCATTGGAAATCTATACCTTATGGTGATCTTGTTGAGATATATTGAGTCAATCCAAAGACTCCATGTTCCATCCTTTTTGGGTGCCAAAACTGCAAGGACTATACATGGGCTAAGGCTCTTTCCAATCAGGTCATAATCTAGTGATTCTTGAATCTTTCTTGTCATCTCCTCATTTTTCTATGGTGTGAGTTTGTATGCAGCCTTGTTAGGCAATGTAGCCCTTGGGATCAAGTCAATATAGTGATTGATCTCTCTCATTGGTGGAAAACTCCTTGGCACTCCATCTGCAACTATTCCTTGGTATCTACCAATGATATCCTTCACTTCCAGACTAAGATCCTTGTCCTTTCCTTTTTCTCTATCATCTATAGTAGGCTTCTCCTTTGAGGTTGGTATTGGAAGCAATGCAAATCATATTCCTCCGTCCATCTTTATCTCCTTGAGGAATGGTTTTCCCTCCATCATCATAACTTTGGACTCAGTTTCTTTCTTCTCTTCATTGTTTTCAATCAAGGGCAGTAGCTCTATGACCTCTCCATTCTTTGTGATGGAGTAGGTATTCCTAAATCCATCATGGTGTTCTTTGAGATCATACTACCATGGTCTCCCAAACATGTCAAGCAGCCATGTTAACAACATCAAACACAATCTTATCTTTATATGCACCTATCTGGAGTTCAACCCATGACTGCTCTTCTACAAGTGTTTGTTGCCCCTTTGTGAGACAAGACACCTTATAGGGGTATGGATGGGTTATCCTCCTCAATTTCAACTTCTCTACCATTTCTATTGACACAAAATTATCAGTAGACCCTCAGTCAATCATAACTTTACATACCTTTCCTCCTGACTAGCAAGTAGTGCGGAAGATAGACATCCTTTGGGGTGGCTCCACAGGTGTTGGTACCTTCAAGAGGGTTCTTCTCAACATTAGTGCCTCTCATATCTCTATATAACCATATGAATCAATTTTATTAATTCCTTGTAAATCCAATTCTTCGGTTAAGTTGGTTCTCCTTTCTCCTTGGGAACTAGACCCCATCTTCTTCGAGCGTTTGTTGGCAATGTGTCACTCTTGGTTGTAGTTAAAACATTTTATTGGTCTTGATCCTATTCCTGATGATCTACCTCTGAAATTAGTCCTTCTCCCTCTAAGGTTTCCTTTGTTGTTGTTGTTGTCATTCCTTGAGGAGTCTTGACTGCCCTCTCCTTGGAACTCAAAATTTGATCCTCTTCCTCTGAAGTTTCTCTAATACCAATATGATGTAGAGCCCTGGTGTAGGTATAGGATAGGTTCCCCTAATCCAAGAGAACACTAAGGACCCTAGAAATAAAAGCACACTACAAGGGGTCAAGGAATATCAGTTTGACAAGTCCCACATCCCTTTCTTCCAATGAAGCTTCCTCACAAGGTCTCTATCATTGAGCATCTCATAAGGTCTTCTAGAGACTCTTAAGGACCCTATGGCCAATAATAGTTTGGTCCCTCCTCCAATGCAAAAATGGCTATCCCAAGTTTGATTTGAAGTCCCTTAGGCCAAGGAGACCCATTTCAATCATTAATTTAGGTTCCCTCTACTGGTTTGGGGTAACTGCTGCAACAAGGCCTACTAATCCTAGTAGCCCTACCAATCTAGTTTTCCACATTTAACTCCTTATTTTTGGATACTCTTTTGAAATTTACAAAACATATCCTAAGGGATCTAATTGGTTGGGGACACAAGAATCCAAACCCTATTTTGGTTAGGAGACCAAATAGCCCCAATCAGGCCTAATTTACAAAGGTGTGTGTAAACATAGACCTTAACTCACTAGACAAACTCAAGGAACACTCTTAGGACATGGAAAATATACCAATTCCTAAGTCTTAAGCCATGATCAGACCTCTAACCCCTGATGTGAGACCTGTTTGCTTACACATACACGGTGGCCACATGGAGTTGCCCACCTTAATGCATCAAAACCTCACCTCAAAATGGTCCTAACCTACAAAAGGCCTTCAAAATACTAAAGTAAATTGGCCATACTTTTATCCCCTCCAAAGTCGTGAACCACCAATAAAGGATCAGCAAGATGAGGCTATTTCTTTGTAAAACCCTAAGCAAAACTATCAAATCTAGACCACTTCTAGAAAATGGTAGGTTTCTCCCTTGTCTTGGTGAATTAGGATCTCAAAATTGATGCATCTAAAAGGTGATTGGACACTCTAACACATTCCATTGGTTTTCTAATTCCAAAATGATCGTACAGTATGGCACACCATGTAGAATAACATAATTGTAGGAAATTCTCAGAATGTATTACTTCAATGATGCCAAACATTTACAAAGTCATTTGCTCCCCCCAATAATGATTGGGAATGAAATTTTATACCTTACTCAATGGTTATCAACCACATTTTGAATCAAGGTGACCATTGGAAAGAAGTTGCTATTTGGAACCAAAGTTGACATTAAAAGTGGTCAACAAAAGTTGTCACTTTTGAGCAACTTTTGACATATGTTAAATCTGCCTACCAAGAGATGTTTCAACATTTCCTAAACCTTCCTAAGACATATACAACAAATAAAAACCTATAAAATACTCAAATAAATACCCCTAGGCCCATATGCCCATGGTGGCTCATCAATTTGCCAAATCCATGTCATTGGGTGACAAGGTGGGGTTTATTACAAAAATCAAACAAGACTACCCTGTTACATAGATTGAAAGGTCACATTCCCATGTGTGACCTTTAGCCTTTATTTCTCTTATCATCTTAGTCATGAGGTGGTCTTGGACCACCTTTCCTCTGAGGTCGTGACAATGGAAACCAAAATTTAGATTTTGTTCTCTGTTTTTTTATAAATAGTTAAAGGAAATAAATATCCTTTTGTTAAATTTTTTTTTAAAACTTATGTACTATATATATTATATTAATATAATCTAATATATTATATATTATACATTATTATTTTACATACACACATATATATCTGTGTGTATGTGTATATATATGTATATGTATATATATGTATATATATATACATATAAATATATGTATATATGTATACATATATGTATGCATATATGTATACATGTGTGCGTGTGTGTATATATATGTATATGTATGTATGTATGTGTGTATGTATAGATGTATATATATGTGTGTATGTGTATGTGTGTACATACATGCATATATATACAAACATATGTATATGTATATGTATATGTATATGTATATGTATACGTATATACATATATGTGTATATATATACATATAAATATACATACACACACACGTAGTTACACGAAAAGGATATCCATATGGTATAGCTACTTAAAAAATAAATTTACTTAATATAAATATATATATGATATTATATAATATAGTATATTTTATATATTATATAATATTTATTTATATGTTCTATTTAGATATATTTTTATATGTTTTACTAGAAAGCAAATATTAGTTTCGAATGGATATCCATTTTTCTTTGGTTCTTACCAATAGCAATATGTACTTTTTATCTAACCCAATTAAAATGTCAAACTTTATTTCATGACCTTGACCAAATGAAAAGCACTTGTTTTTCCTCACCACTTTTTGGACCCCCATGATCTTGTACTCAACCCTATGTTTTGTTTTAAATTATCTATTTTATTATAGTGAAAACATATAAATAAATTTTAATCTAAATGATCACTAGGAAGGTTAAAATTTGTAAGTGGTAATGTCTCTAATGATAGGCATCAGTGTAAGTGAAATAAATGATAATGAAATATGTTTGGGAAAGAGGTTTTGAAGGGATAGTAGTAAATTGTGCTAATAATTTTGAAGAATAAATGGTAGTATGGTGTATAAAAGAGGTATGTGTAAGAACATGTGTAAGAATGGTAAGGGTGTGAGATGAATGGGGATGATGATGAGTCACAAATAACATAGGTATAGTAGTAAATGAAGTGGGATGTTAAATGTGAATAGTGGGTGATTGGGGTTAGGAAGGACAATGGAGGAAGAGTATTGAAAATATGAGAGGAGAGAAGCATTATTGGAAACATTATACCTTCCCATAACTTGAAATACACTCTTGAGAAATTCCATACCATATTCATTAAATGTCATGGGTAATTTATGATTTTTTTCTATTAAATAAAAATAATTGGTATCATTACTACATGTCATGATGTCCTTTATAAGCCTTTGTAACTTTTGGCATTTGAATTTTAATATTTTTAAGATGAGCCTCATGATAAAAGTCCTCCTCTTTATTGTTAAGGTACATGGATGTGTTTCTATTTTTAATAATGATGTTTTAATTTGTAATGATCCATAAAAATTGAAGGGTTAATCTTAGTATACTAATTGAATATATAAGAAATATATGATGATTCTTTAACATAATGCCTAATATATGGTTGATCTACCAAGGAAAAAAATGATTAAGTTTCTTAAGTTTAAGATATAATAAGAGATAGATATAATTAAAAAAATATATATTAATTAATAAATGGAAGGTTAAATCTTAGGATGAAACACTAAAGTGATTAGTGATCATGGATTGATTCAAATGTAAGAAAATATTTAAATCTTGTTAAATAATATGTAGTTTAGGATCTATTTCATTAATAAATTAGTCAATAATAACTAGACCTATGCTAAATGAGTAGAGATAGTGAGTGAGAGAGTTAGAGAGAGAAAGAATGAGAATGTTTCATTGTTCTACGTTGATTTAGGGTTGTTGATGATGGATATTTCTTTATATAATACATTTGATCAAAATAAAAAATTTGGGGTTGCATCAACATTTGTCAAACAATGAAAAGTTTATTTTATGAGTTTGAGCCTATTATAAATTAGGTAATGCCAATGATTAGTTTATGAGTGTTTGTCTCTATATAATTATATCCTCTATTTATGTACTCTTCAAGACCTATCTACCTTTTTCTTATACTCATATCTAAGACAAATATGGTGTTAATAAACACCTTAGAGATTTTCCCTATGTAAAGGGAAGAATAAAACTTCTTTGATACATTTGATTTAAAGCCCTTTCCTAGTTTTTATTTATTTAAACAAATCAGATAGAAAGTGCAAAATCATAATGTAGTATGTACTAATGTTGGTTAAAAAGTGTAGATAATTATTTCCAATATTCTTTAAATCAATAGATTTTGATCTTTACACGCTTAGATTATTACTAATATGTTGGTGATTGTCTTACAATATAAGATCCCAGTCACTCAATTTGAGATACATGTCACACAAATTGATGGATAATGCCATATATCTAAAAGGGTTTGTTTGGAAAGGCAAGAAAAATAATTAAAATTGGTACTGATAAGGTAATATGTGTGGTTCCATTTAGGGGACATTTGTTTGGAATGCTTGCAATAGAATATGATTTCTAGTTTATGCACAAAACAACAAATATAAAACTAAAAGATAAATAAAAAATATTTAAGCTTTTATTCTCTATACAAATAAATTTATATTATTCCTATTAAAATATTAAATATTACATATTTAGATAAAATCTTAATATGGAAACAAACTATTTGTTTATAAACAATATAAAATATATTAAAATACAATAGTATTCTTTCAATTATGTCTCATCTTCTTTTTGAAGAAGGCTTTTTGACTTAGAAGGTGGCAAAATGCTATACAATTGTTACTTTTGTATTATTTACCTAATTTAACAATCTTACAAACCACTATAATCCAAATAACGTTATAGCTCATGTTTTTTTCTCTTTTATTATTCTCTTGAACAACCATAACATGACAACAATACAAACAAACAAACAAATTCTCTTTAGTTACGACAAATGAATGGATTGATAATTGCAATACCAAACATTTTTTGTTTTTTGTTGAGTTGTATTATTACAAGAGACAAAGGTCATTAATAAAACCTTAAGGAAAAAGTAACACCATTAATAAATCCTTTAATCACCATTATTGTGAAATGATTTTCACTCAATTATTTGTCTCACCAAATAATTGAAATGTTTTATTGTTTTGTCCTATCGTATAATTGATTATTAACCAATGATTATAAATCTTAGTTAGCATATTTTGAAATTAAATGATATAGTATATTTTTTGAATGAATGTACTTTGACATGGTTATAAAATCTAGATGCTTTGAGATTGGGAATTTTATCTAATAATCTATAGTTCATCTTGGATTAAGAGAATTCTTTCTATATTGTGGAGGGCCGAGTTTGTGGATCAAGGTCAAGTGCACCCATAAAGATGATCTAATAAAGTTTTATAGTTTTCTTTCTAATTCACATGATTCATCTCTACTTTATCTATGCATCTAATATTTACAACAACTAGTATTTAAAAATAACTTATGAAGACTATTGTATTGCAAGGGGATGTGTTCTTTTAGATTGGCCACCAGAAAACTTAGACAGTGTGTTGCAAATGGGATGTTGATGGTTCTCATTAATGATTGGCATTGATGTTAATATATTGTTTTGAGATTGGTCTCTTATGTTTGGTGATCCAAAAGATGTGTTCCCAAAATCTTTGGTGCTCTGAAAGATGTGCTATAGTTGATATTCAATGTTGTTTGTTTGTGTTGGTGGTAATATGGATTTCTCTATTTACCGGATATCATATTGATTAATTGTATTCATTAGTATCTTGGTTCCATTCTTATTTTTGATAAGTTGGGTAGTACTAATGTGATGGATTTGCAAACTGCTCATGAGATTTGGAAGAAGATAGAGACTTTATATGAAGGTGACAACCATGTGAAAGTTGCTAAGTTGCAGATCTTGAAGGGAAAGTATGACATACTGAAGATGGACAAAGATGAGAACATTACCTCCTTTATGCAGAAAGTGAATGATCTGGTGTTGAATATCAAATGTGTCGGTGGAGTGTTGGTAAAATCTAAGATTGTTTCTCAAGTACTGAGATCCTTGCCTCCTGATTACAAGCACAAGGCTATTGCTATTGAGGAGATATAGAGTGTGACAGATGTGATTGTAGACGTATAAAAATGACCATATTCCTAAATGAATATTTTATGTTCATTTCTCTATCCAATTTAATTAAATTATCCACATTCCTCTATTTTATTAAGTAAATTACTCAATTTATTTAAATAAAATTCACTATACCCATTTAATGAATAAATCATTTTATTCAATTAAATCCCCCCTATCCACTTTTAATTAAGTTCAAATTTAATTAAATAGTTATCCTAAATTGAATAAATCTAATTTATTCAATTTCTCCAAAATTACAACCAAACTGAATTAAATTACTTTATTTCAATTAAATCCTATTATCCCTCCATCCACTTGCAAAATCCTACATATCCCACTTCCCTTCCTAAACCCCTTTCTAATCCCTTCTAGAAACTTCTAATCACTTCTAATTAGCCTAACCCATCATTCTAAACTTTGTCACATCCCTAAGCAAGGAGAAGTCACTTCTCAAACCTCAAAGTCTTTGATAACCATTAAAGGCTTCAAACCTTCAACCACTTAATTCCTCAAAGTCTTTGATAACCATTAAAGGCTTCAAACCTCCAACCACTTAAATCCCCAAAGTCTTCAATAACCATTAATGGTTAACTCAAACCCTCTTACATGGTTAAAAAATTTGTTTTAACTCAACCTTCACCCAACCCAAGGGTCTCATCAAGCCTTTAATGCTTTGACCATGATTATCTCTTAATCATTTGCACAAAGGTTTATCCTTGGATTAACTTTTAATCCATTGGGTAAACATAACTTAAGCTTAACCCTTATCTCTAGATAACCCTAAGGTCTTCTCAGGCATTTAATGCCTCCAACCCCTTCTCTCAACCCAACCCTATGTTGACACTTGTCACCATTTCATTGGTGCCAATTGCAAACATGGATCCCTAACTTTCAAACTCAACCCTTGATTAAATCATTTAATCTTGACCATCCATTTCCCTATTTTTGCTATAAATAGAGCTCTCATTCCTCCATTTTGATCATCCTCAAATTTGAAGTATCACACTTATGCTCAAATACATTCAAGCTTCCATATATCATTTTTATGCTCATCATTTAGCCTCTCTTTAGAATAGAAATTAGTCTAAAATATGCATGTTTAGGATACTTTCTTTATCATTTAGCTCAATCATAGACTAAATATATCATGTTAGGATAGTATTCATACTAACCTTGTCATCTTATCATATAGTTTATTGCATTTCTAGAATCATGCATAGCTTAGGATGCATTTCATTCTAGAATCTATCAAAACATCCCTCGTTCTTGCATTTGCGATCCCTAAACCATTTTGATCAGTGATCTGAGAGAAAAAACATTGGTTTGAGGGACATTGTGAGATAGAGAACCATGGGACCCACCTTGGGAAGCTGAGTAATATCTCGTTACTCCATAGCTTACACCAAGAAGCCCTGTGTGTGTGTGTGGACTAGTCTTTTAGTAATATTTTCACATATTGAGTTTTATTGACCCACTTATCCCGCATACATTTCTGGCACCCACCGTGGAGCCCGACCCCATTTATCAAATCAGTTTTTGAAACTAACTACTTTTGTAGACACACGGGAAACATGAATTAGCGTGTTCTGTTCACTGTTTAGTGCATCCAGTTAATACCCTAGCACATCCAGTCCACTATTTAGCACATGGAGTCCATCATCCAGTGCGTAAAGTCCATCTTTTAGTGCATCAAAACACTAATTTCCTGTAGGTCTCAGCGTGGGAGAAAAACAAAGCAATGCTTTCGACGCACAGAGTAGTACATCCAGTAAACAGTGTAGTGCATTTGGACATTATTTTAGCGCATCCGGGTTATATTGTAGTGCATGCAGTCCTTTCTGTAGCGCAACATAGATAGAAGACAAAAAATTAAAATTGTAACCAAAATAAAAATTAGACTTGTAGAAGTCCACCAAAATCCAGATTTCCCTAACTATTTGATTGGAATTTTGCAGGACTCTAACAATTTCTTGCAGGTAGAGCTGGATTTTATTTGTAGAATTACAAATAGTTTTAGATTCTAGCTAACTTAGTTAAGTTAGTTAAAATTTAGAGTCATTTTAATTCTTGTTGGATAAAATTGGACTCACCTTACTTTGGGCTGTAAAACGAATCACAACAACAATCTTTTCTTGCTTTTCTAGGAGAAAATTTCTCAGTTTGGGTTCTAAAAAGAACAAAACAATCTTTATTTTTGCAAGAAAGGGCTAAAAAGAATATCACCATCCTTTGGTGCTTAAAATGATCAATTTTACATTTTGTAAGAAAAAAGAACCTCACTTTAAATTTTGTTTAAAATCAAAGAGGGAAGTCCTTCCCCTTTTATCGATTTCTTTTGTTGACCAAACATCGAATTTACTTTGTTGACCAATTCCTTTTCATAGATCAGAAAATCATTGCCTTGAAAGGATAAAATAAACACCATGTTTTTGTGGAGCAACATCTCCATATAGATTTTAGCAAATCACTGAATTGAAAGGCTAAAAGGAACCAACTTGATTGCTTTGTTTTGAAAGTGAAAGGAATATGCTCTCCCCTTAACTGGGTGATCAAAAATCCAGACCACTCTTACAGCTTTCTGTACTTTAAGCATTTACAACCTTTAGCAGGCCTACCTTCCCAAGGAGTTGGACTCAACTTTTAAAGCCATTTATGGCCGGTGTGAAGGGAACAACCTAAGTGGGGAACGACTTTGATGCCAAGAATTCCAACCCACTATAATTAAATGTGGAAAGTGATGAAAGTCCTTTTCAACAATTGTGCGCAGTGATTAGCCTTCCCCCTATATCCTCGAGATACATAAAGCCTTTGTTCTAAAGGTTGGGAAGCCTCTTGAGGGAGTTTATCACTGACGGCCGAATGGGAACCTGATTACGAACCATAGAAATAGAAGCTTTGAACTGAGTCAGTAACCAAACATTTATAACATCATAGTGCAAGGGTGGGGAAGAATCTGCCCCCAAGATTACTCACCATATATCTCCCAAGATAACTACTCAACTGTGAAGCAATTCACTTTGAGTTAATTTCTGGCAAAAGGCAAAAAAATGGGCGCCCTCTAGGGGGTGACACAGCTGTTTGAGCTGATGGAGTATCGAGACTAGTGGGCTATGATGTTATTTATGACCCTTGACTAAAGAGTCTTTCTGAAGTGTATTATTCATATCCAAACTTGTTAAAACATTGGGGATTTGAAACACATCCTCGTAGAACATACACTTTTTGTTAGATTAGGCAAAATGGTTGTACTTTTTGTGTCATGCTTGTATTTGTTACTTCAGAAAATCATCCATCCAACTTGAAAAATTCACAGCAAAAATTCAAAAATCACAAAAAAATCAACCAAAATGAAAAATCAGGGCAGTTTAGCGCATAAGAGGAACTTCTCAGTGCATGGGGTACTTTTGTTAGCACATCAAAACATCAAGTTAGCACGTCCAAACAGTAGCATTTTTACCATAGGTCAAATCAGTGTTGACACATTTAGCGCATCAGAAAAATAGTCTAGCGCATAGAAGCAACAGCTTAGCGCGTGGAAACCCAAAATTAGCGCATCAAGTCCAAAAGTTAGCGCGTGACAGACCCAGGATAGCGCATAGCTTTTTCAACAGTTAAGTCAACAATTTTAAACCGTCCAAAACTTTAGCACGTGTCTAGGGGCAGCCTAGCGCGTGTGGTTATTATTTTAGTGCATAGAGGCATTTCAGTAGCGCATGTAGTCTCTATTCTAGCATGTGATCAAAAACAGAAAAATAGAGGACAAAACCGGGAAAAATTTTGAAATTTTCAAAAACATTTTTAGAAGCCTTTTTCCATCAACATCATTTTTCATCAAAACAGAGTGACAAAAATGAACTATTTGAACTATTTCTTGAGCTAAATTTGTGTTGAAACAAACCTTGTCAAAATTCTAAACGAATCGCGCGATAGAAGATGTCTCTCTTATCATAATCCGGAAACCTCATCATCAGTATCAATAGAATCCTTTACCATCTTATGGATTTTATCTCAAAACACTTGTTTAAAACTTTCAAATTGTCAAATCAAGTTTCCATATCGGGAGGCTTTTATCCATATCATTTGACACACTTTGTAGTGAAGGGGAATCTAAACCTTCACTTTGATAGAGTAAAATTTGAAATTTTCCAAAACAAGAATCAACTAAACCCAAACAAGAATCAACTAAACCATTGATCACTCATGCATGACTAATCCCCTTATTCTGAGAAGAAAGAACCTTTATCATAACATCACGTTGAAGAAACAACAACCTAGTTTTTCCAAATTCATCAAGAGAAATAATTTTTTATACATCAATCGTCAACTCTTCAAATCTCATTGGGTATTCCTTCATCACATCAAACGGTATATCCAAAACAAATCCAACGAATTTGACAAAGAACCATTGAAGACAAGAGCCTACTGTCAAAAATCTGCTTTTAATCAAATCATAAACCGTGGAGGAAAGATCAATCCAACATTCTTGCTTGACGAGTGTATCACTTATAACACATCTCGACCAGAACCACCCACCCCCGAGCAACACATTGAAGAGGATTTTATCCCCTTCGTCACTAAAAGTTTCTACTAAAATGCCTGTTACTCGCTCTCAAAAGAACCAACAAAGCGAGACACCTGCAGAATCAAGTATGAATCGTAGATTGTCAAATCCTTTTGAAGTTCCACACTCGGAAGAGCCTGAAATTACTGAAGCACTTCTTCGGGAATGTCAAGAAAACCCTTCATTCCAAAAACTTGTCGAAAGGCTTATGGAAAATGACAAAGAAAAGTATCTGCTCATGCTTACAAGTAAAGGTGTTAAACTTCCTGAAGATTTAGACACAAACATTTTTCAAACTGTGTCTCGACAATATGCATATCAAAAACAACAAAGAGAAGATGAAACTCACATACCTGAGCAACATACTCCAGAACAACGTATACCAGAAATGCATATACCTGAGCTAGAAACTTCAGAACAACACATACCATTTACTACACCTTTTCAGCTAAGAACAAATACAAGGGAAGAACTTTTTCCTCGGCAAAATAATGCACCCTTGGTTGCTCTTACTCAACAAATGCAAATGTTGCAAAGACAAATATAAGATATGCAACAAGGGACAACAGTGTGGTACTCTTTAAATGAAATCTATCCTTATCCATTTGATAGAAGATTGAACATGGTACCTTTTCCTCCAAACTCAAATGTTCCGAAATTTGATAAATATGATGGGAAAAGTGATCCCGGGATCATGTTCGAGAATTTTGCACCATGAGTCTTGAATTTTCTCATGATGACACCTATCTGATGAGGTTATTCCCAAGAAGCCTAGGAGGACAAACAATGGAATGGTTATCCAAAATTACACCACCTGTCAGATCATTTGATGAATTGGTTAAAAAATTCATAACCCAATATTCCTATAACATTCAACATGCCATAACCATGCTAGATGTCTGCAACACCAAACAAAAGAACAATGAAACATTCATGCTATTCCTTCAACGCTAGCGACACATGATATCACGATATCCTTGAGATATTTCTGAAAAGGAGAAAATGGAAATCTTCATCGATAACTTGAATGGTGAAATGAGTTACAGACTAAAACTTCAATGCATACCATCTTTCGCTAAATTGATTGAAAATGGCATTCAAGTAGAGGAAGCATGTGTCAAAAAGGGAACACTCAAATTCTACAAGGAAGGAACAAACTCATCAAACTACAATAATTAGAACAACACCAACCTTGACAAATCTCGATTTTGGACCCAAAACAAAAATGAAGGCAACAATGAATCATATGATCCCAAATCTAAGCAACCAGTGCTTGCATTATCCAGAAATCCTCAACATACAAAAAATCCTAAAAATGCTAATCTCAATGCTAACACATGCACTAAACACTGATCAAGGACAACTCAACACAAACAACACCCATGATACTCAAAACAAAAACATGAATCTAGGACCTAACAACAATTCACGCAACAACACAAACAATTTCCAAAAGCGTATCTTGACACCACTAGGACAATCATTAGAATCAACATTCAAAGAACTTTTGGCAAACAAGATTCTTTCTTTACCTCCAATCAACAACTATGAACCCCCAATCAAACCACCTTGGTGGAATGATTCACATTATTGTGATTTCCATCGTAACAAGAGTCATAGAATGAACGATTGCATGAGATTGAAACACCTGGTACAAGACATGATTGATTGAGGTGACTTAACGATGGATGGTCTCAAAACAAATGGTGATCATGGAGCCTTCAAAAATCCTCTCCCAAATTACAAAAAAGATGGAGCATCAACCTCAGAGGATACACGCAGAGCTCGTATCAATCACATCTACAACAAAACCCTCAACCACATATCAGCTGAAGATCATCAAGTGAATGTCATCACCATTCAAGATCAGCATGATCATGAATCTGTTAATGTAACAACTCGAACTCAGAAATATGTCTTGAAAGGACATACTGCACCTGCAAATGCCACATCAAAAATCCAATATGACTTGGTTAGCCAACTACGCAAAACTCCGGCTCAAATATCTATACTAGAATTGTTGAAACTATCACCAAAGCACAAAGACATATTGGAACAAGCGCTATTGGAAACAAATGTACCTCAAAATCTGGATACAGACAGATTTCAAGCCATGGTCATCCATATGACAGGACCTCATAACCTCACCTTCTTAGAGCATGACAATACTTCCTTGAGCCATCTGCATAATACTCCTCTCCATATTGAAGTCATTGTTTGCAAACACTGAGTAAAATGAGTCTTGATAGATGGAGGAGCCAGACTTAATATATGTACTTTAAAGCTTATCCGTGCATTAGGCTTCTCAGAAGAGTCTATTGATCCTTGCAAAAAGATTACCATAAAAGCGTATGATGATGAGGAAAGGTCCTCTAGAGGAACAGTGATACTACCTAGTCAAGTGGGACCAGTGCAAAAGGATACTATATGTCAAGTCTTAGACATAGATCTAACCTACAATATTTTGTTAGGATGACCCTAGATACATGAAATGCAAGCAGTACCTTCTACGTATCACCAGTGTGTCAAATTTCCTTATGATGGACAAGAAATCTCCATATCAGCTGATCATAATCCATTTCAACATTGCAACGCAATGGGGGCAGCCCAAGACCGTTTGGTTCCTCATAATAGAGAAAAGCAGCGATCTTTGACATTAGATCTACACACAGCAAAGTCCAACTCCTTATTTGGAGACTTCAAGAAGAAAATGCAAATCAAAGACCAAGGCATGGGAGAATACTCTTTGGAGCCTTTATGTTTGGCTAAACTACCAACATCACCTAGATCTCATGGATTGCCTACTACGTCAACACATCTGGCCACTCAGCCCATCACCAAATTTGATGGTACCTTCATCCAATTGGGTACTCTAGCACATGAATCAGAAGACAAAGACATTCTTAGCTAGTTATACAAAGATGAGGAGGAAGATCATAGAGCAACTGCTCTGGACATTGTTCTACTGACACACCTGTATGGAAAATGATACTTAATCATGAAGCAAATGGGATATGATGGTGAAGGACCTATTGGGAAATGCAAGGAAGGAGTCACTGAACCTATAGATCTTCCTTCACAACCTAGTAGAGACAAAGCAGGATTGGGTTCTAAACTCACGTTCCTATTGAAAAAGCTGCCCAGAACAACTACAAAACCTTAATGGAAGGTAAAGAAGAATCCTGGCAGGAAGCACTCTTTGAATTAGCAGAAATAATCTGCAAGGCATGGGAATGTCAAGATTAGAAATTGCATCAGGAAAAGCTTCTAAATCATAAGAAGGCCATATCTGCAGCGGTAGCTCATATTCAAACACCAATGTCTCAAGAACAAATCATGTCATCTCCAGATACCATTATTCCTTCCTGAGGAAGCACAGTCTATGAACAAATCCAGAAAGTAGAAGACGGATCGGACACAAAATCAACACAAAATATCAAAATGGTATCCATAATCAAAAATTTGTTTTCACCATACAACATACTTGTTTACAGCATAGATAGAATCTGGGATGATGCCTATGAGATAGATTCCAATGAATATGAATGGGGTACCTATTCCAATGCTACTACACATATCCTGGATGATACTGATTCTATATCCCTTTCTCAAGAAGAACATCTCACAGAAGATAGACCTCTTGAATTTGGACCGCAGAATATCTATGATGCCAAGGAAAGCGAACAGAAACATTATGAACAAGTTTATGTAGAAGATAATACCATCGAAGACCTCGACGAAATCATGGACTTCTTTAAAACCAAGACCAATCACGATGAAAACTCTATCCTAACACTTACAGTAGTAGAGCTTGATCCACCCAATGATTCCTTACCGCTTGTCTTTCCTGACCTCATCAACTGGGATGAACCCGAAGCCCATGATATCCCAATTTTCCCAGATGATGAATCTATTATCCATTACCTATGTACCACAAATCCAGAAGTAGGCTCTACCAGTGAACAAAATAACGATATCTACCAATCAGGGAGTGCCAAGTCTCTCAGTCACAAAAATAAACCAACTAAAGGATCTGATGCTGAAAACCAGTCAATGGCAGCTCTAGATCACAAAAAAGTAAAAATAAAGGACGCATCTGAAGGTGAAAACCTTTTTAAGGCACCTGATGATGGGAGACTTGACACTCTTCCTGAACACTTTCATAAGCGATCACCCATTTTGATTGAGCCCACTCAATCAATCAACATTGCTACCACAGAAGTAGAAAGATCAGCATTCATCATCTTCTTTAAAGAACAACAAATCAACTTTGCTTGGTCATATGCTGATATGCCTGGAGTAGATCCACACTTAATCATGCATCACTTATCCATTTCTATAGGAGTTAAACTAGTCAAGCAAAAGCTACAAAAGATGAATCCATAGGTGGCTCATGGTCAAAACTGAACTAAAGAAATTATTAGACGTCGGATTCATCTGACCAATTGACTATGCAGAATGGATTTCCAACATCGTTCCAGTATCAAAACCAGATGGTAGTATCAGAATATGCACTGACTTCAGGGACATCAACAAAGCTTGTCCAAAAGATGACTTTCCTCTACCCAGTATTGACATAATTGTAGATCTCACAGCAGGTCATGCAATGCTCTCACTAATGGACGGTTTCTCAAGCTATAAAGAAATCAAAATAGTTCTTGAAGATCAAGATAAAATAGCGTTCACCTATCCTTGGAGAACGTACTATTGGAATGTTATGCCTTTTGGCTTAAAGAATGTAGGGCCACTTATCAAAGAGCAATAACAACAATATTCCATGACATGATGCACACATTTATGGAAGACTATGTGGATGATTTACTCGCTAAATCCTTCACCAGAGTTGAACATCTTGGCATCTTAACCAAGATTTTTGATCAATTGGCGAAATTCCAAGTAAGGCTCAACCCTAAGAAGTGTGTCTTCGGGGTTACATCAGGCAAGGTACTAGGCTACATAGTCTCAGCTAAAGGTATTGAAGTGGATCCAGCAAAAGTACAAGCCATTATGGACATGCCACCACCAAAGAATATCAGTCAACTCAGATCTTTATAGGGATGACTCCAATCAATCAGGCGATTCATCGCTCAACTAGTAGATAAAAGTCTACCATTTAACCATTTACTACACAAAAATGTACCATTCAGATGGGAGACTAAGTGTGCGGAATCTTTTTACCAAATCAAACAATACCTGATGAATCCACCAGTTCTGGTACCACCAGTCGTAGGAAAGCCTCTTATACTATATATCTCAACAATAGATATATCGCTGGGGGCACTATTGGCACAAGAAGATCAACAAGGAAAGGAACGCACCATATATTACATCAGTCAAACATTGAATGGCTATGAACTCAACTATACATTCATTGAAAAGGCTTGCCTAATAGTGGTCTTCGCATCTTAGAAGTTCTGACATTATATGCTAGCACACACCATTAAGCTAGTAGCAAAATTTGATCCTCTCAAATATCTGCTCAGCAAGGCAACTCTTACAGGCCGATTGGCTAAATGGGTCATGATTCTCAATGAATTTGACATCCAATACACCGAAAGATGAGCCATCAAAGGACAAGCAATTGTAGATCAGCTGGTTGAAGCACCGCTACTAGGAAAACAAACCATGGAGATTGAATTTCTAGACAGAGATGTTCTTGCTCTTTCTCCCAAACAATGGACCCTATACTTTGATGGATCCTATACACAACATGGTTCAGGGGTTGGCATTCTATTCAACACTCCTGAAAGACACACTATGCCAAGATCATATAGGCTTATGTTTCCCTACACAAATAATGTGGCTGAATATGAGGCATTGGTTGTAGGTATCAAAAAGGCTATAGAATGGAAAATCACAGAGTTAAAAGTCTATGGAGACTCACAACTAGTCGTCAATCAAATCAATAACAACTATCAGACAAAGGATGACAAGCTACTACCCTACAAGAGAATGGTGGATGACTTCAAACAGTATTTTGTGCACATCACCTTCGAACAAATACCAAGATTGAACAACAAAGTAGCCGATGCAATGGCTACTATCACTTCACTACTACAAATTCTAGAGCAACAGAGTCATTATGAGTTCCTGGTAGAGAAACTGTTCTCCCCTGCCTATGACCACTCTGAATCCTAGGTTATCTATGCCTTGATTGGTTTCGATTCTCCGTTATATGGACAAATCTATGACTACCTCAAGCACAATATCTTACCTATAGACCAATCCCGTAACCAAAAACGTAACTTTATCTGACAAGTTGCCCGTTACACCCTTATCGCTGATACTTTATATTGTCGGGGTCTAGATGGTACTCTTCTTCATTGCCTTGATCATAATGATTCTGATTCTGCTTTACACAAGCTTCATGAAGGTATTTGTGGCACACATTCGAGTGGTACTACTCTTTCTAAAAAGATTCTATGAATGGGATATTACTGGCCTACAATGGAAAAAGACCCATACCACTTCACTAAGAAATGTCCTAAATTCCAAATCCATGGCAATCTGATACATGCACCAGCACAGGAACTGCAACCATTTATGACATCCTAGCCTTTTTGTCAGTGGGGACTAGACTTGGTTGGAAAAATTCATCCTTCATCTTCAAATGGACACAAGTTCATTATAACTACAATAGAATACTTTACTAAATGGATTGAAGCAATTCCCATGACCACAGTGACTGGGAAACAAATTGCCTCTTTTATCCTAAATTATCTGATCTACAGATATGGTATTGTAAGTTCAATCGTAATAGATAATGGATGACCTTTTAAAAACTAAGATGTATAAGAACTATGTGAAAAGTTCAAAATCCAACATTAGTTTTCTACACCATACTACCCATAAGGCAATGGTCAAGCAGAAGCATCTAACAAGAAAATCTTGAAAATCCTAAAGAAAATAGTGAATGATGCAGGCAAAGATTGGCATGTACAACTCAATCCAGCACTTTGGGCATACAGAAATAGCATCCGCACACCTACAGGAGCAACACCATACTCATTGGTATATGGATCAGAGGCCATTTTACCCCTAGAAGTAGAAATTCCATCTCTTAGAGTCTCTTTGAAAGGTTTAATCCCAGATGAAGAGTATCGAGTTAACCGACTGCAAGAATTTGAACTATTAGATGAAAGACACCAACATGCTTACACCCATCTCAAAGCATATCAGCAATGCATGTGCAGAAGCTATAATCACAAGGTCATTCCCAGAAAATTCAAAGTTGGTGATCTAGTCCTCAAAGAAAATCCAAGAAATCAGCAAGATTGAGAGAAGAAAGGGAAATTTGAACCTAACTGGTTAGGCCCCTATGTCATCATATCAGTCTATGGATCAGGTGTCTATCAGCTTACAACTTCAGAAGGGGATGTGCTTGATGAACCAACTAATAGCATCCATCTAAAGAAGTACTATACTTAAGTGGCCTAGTGCACAGAAGAAAAAAAAATCTAGAAAAAGCAAAAACAAAGTACAATAAAAACAAATGGTGAAAACCTAGTAAACAGGCGCTCTTGTGAAAGAACGGCTTCTCTATCTATCTATATATACCATTTTATCTGTATCTATAAAAAGCATTATCGGCCATCGCCTGACACTTAGCATTTATCCATTCAAGACATACTTAGCGTAGTCACTATCCTGATTTATCCATCTATATCCTCTTACCGCATTCCACCATGGCTTGGAAATCACTATACATGATCATATCAAAAGGCACACTCAGCTAGGGGCATTAACTTGTTCAAAACCTTGCAAATATTCAAGACATCAAAACTATTGCAAAAACTCAGAAGCATGACATCCAACAACCAAAACCATGCTTCATCGCAAAAACAAAACAAAACAATTCACAGAAATACCAAGGATGGATGATTTTCTGGAGTACTAAATGTTGCATTCTTGCATAAAAATCTTGACTATTTTTGCATTTTGAACTTTTTCCAAATTGGATTTTCTTCCTTATCTCATGAAATGCTTCAAAAACTAGAGATCATGGAGAACTTCCAATATTTTCTTAGTCTTCTGTCTGAGAGGCGATCACTTGTACTATGTGAATACTTGCCTCAAGATGTGATACATCAAATATCACTAAAGGCTTGATTCCACTTCACACATACAAATGATTTAATCTTGTCTGTTTACGCAATACGCACTCAGGTCATCCTGGTTCAATTATACCTTGAGGCTTGTGCTATCTTGCAAAATCAAATATCATGTAAATTTTTCTCAGGTCATCATGGTTCAATTATACCATTATGCTTGTATAAATTTTCAACATATCCTAAACAAATCAATTCTCAATGATGAAACCTACAAAGAAAGAAAATAACATATGGTTATATCAGGATGGCAAAATGAAAAATGAGGATGCTCCAAAAACAATTAGTTGCATATCATTTTACAATTAGTTGCATATCAAATCATACATCCCATTTTCATGATACATCTCACAGCATATCAAATCATACATCTCATTTTCAAGATAAATCTAAAGCATACATCCTGCATCATACATTATACATTTAAGCATTGCATCATCATAAAATAATGAAATAACCCACATAACATGCATCCATATAAACACATCACATGATCAAAGCAAATGGTGCCATATACATATATATATATATATATATATATATATATATATATATATATCAAAATGATCCAAATGTACAAAATGTGTCAAAAACTGTGTCCAGTACAAGGAATACAATGCTCAAAAATACAACAGAGACCATGTCTCTCACGTATGACTATCCCCTAACGGAGATGGTCTCACTCCAGATATCCCTGCTCCTGGATCTCCAAGAGGGTCTTGTCTCGATGGCCTTGTGACACCTCGGCTCTCAGATCATGACCCAGTATCTTGAGATTGACTAGATCTCGACTATGCAAAGCTCTATACTTGACAATCCCTGGGTACTGTAGCCTCATAATGCCACTGATAGTACTCTACCTCCTAAGCTCTCAATGCTAGCTCTCTTAGGGTGTCTCTCATTGGACCACTTGCCGCTACTCTCTACATGCTAGATACCACCTCCTCCACTTGCCCTCTCCACTCTATCTCAATATCTCACTCAGTGGTCAACTACACAATCTGCCGCTGATATGTCAACACCTGTGCCTGCAGCTACTGTACAGTAACCTGTAGGGTCCAAATCTGAGCATCCTCAATGTGACCTGGGACCCAAACCCATAGCGGTACCTATGCAGGGGGGACCCCTCCCACTCAACCTGTCCTTGGTGTTGGAGGTGGGAGTACATCTGTCCTCCTCCTCTGTGCGGGTCGCCTAGCCTCCTCCGTACCACCCACTGCAGCTAACACCTCCCCCACTCTCCCCTCTCCACCGGCTCCAATAGCCAATCCACCTCTCCCCCTGTCTATCACTGCCTGTCTCACTGCTCTATCCACACCTCTATCTCCCCTCCTCCCTCTATCTCCTTGCCTCCCTCTAGCTCCTCTCCCTCCTCCTCCATAATCTCCATCATCTCCATCATCTTTGCCATCTCCCTCCTCCTCATCATCATCAAATGCTGGCCTCATCTCCTCAGGATCAGATATCCTAGCCACCACCCGTGCAGCAAACAATCTAGCAAACTCATCAGTCATGCCTGTATCCTAAATCTCCAGGGCATAATCCCATATCTGCCTTGCTAACCCCACAAACTCCTCCACTGCCACTGCACTATCAATGGTTGGCCCCCAATTAGCTACATCCTGCCTCTGTTGTGCATAAAGGCAAGCCCCCTATGGTATACCCTGCTGGCGCCCAAACTGCCTCAAAACTCAGGTCGCCACAAACCTCTCTATGACAAAAGGGGTCCTCCCGATCAGGTATCTAGTCATAAATATAAAGGGCATCTCCAGCCCATCCTCAGCCCACACCTCACATCCTATATATGGTCGCCAGGTGACTGTATCAATATCATCTAACACTCTCCTCCAGTGTTCTAGTTTGCCCAGCTTGTGCTGGACAACTAGACCTCTGTATCCATAGGCATATGCCACTCCTATGGGCCTGTCTCTATCTGCTAATGGCCTCGCCACTGGAATGTGCTCTCAGCACCATACTTGTAATAAGGTCATGCAAGCTGACAAACTACCGTAACTGAGGTATACCACCTCATGAAGACCCCTATATAGATGGGCCAACATAGCTGACCCCCATGAAAACCTCCAGCCCTGTGTGACCATCTCCTCCAACACCATCCCCCATCCCACCAAAAATTCCTTTGACCTGTGATCAGGACAAAGGAATCCACCTATGAACCCTGCTAGTACGGATGGCAGCGGTACATAATTTAGGTCCAAGAACTCCTACCATGGGATCTCATAGTCGTAGACTGTATCATCATGAAAAATTTGGTGCAGTGCCTCTGTTCCACCCTCCTCCGACTGCTCATATGGTAGTAGTGCACCTACTACAGGAATGCGCAGGATCTTGTAACAGTCCTCTGGTGTGACTGTCATCTCTCCAGTAGAAAAATGAAAGGTGTTTGTGTCGCTATGCCACCTCTCTGCAAGTGTTGTCAATAGCCCCCAGTTCACAATGAACCGAGGCATATCCAAGAGGGAAGTCAACCCACATCTCTCAATGATATTAAGATCGGCCTGCGACAACCGCAGTATCAATGTCCACGGTCTCAAAAATCTCTCTGGTGACTGGACCACACCCAATCGCTCCTATCAAACAAGCAAACCAAATCCAATATCAGTTTCCACATCAAAACAAAGACATCAAAATCAAACTCACATCAACAACATGAAACAATTTGCTCATCTACATCAAGTTCAAAATCCTATCATTTCATATCAACTTGTAAAACAACTCAAGTTCTCAAAAACCATATCAAAACTTGTAAAACAACTTAAGTCTCCAAAATCACATAAACTTGTAAAACAACTCAAGTTTCCCACCCATATCAGCTTGTAAAACAACTCAAGTTTCCAACCCATATCACCTTGTAATACAAATCAGGCTTCACACATTGAACTTGAAATAGAACACACAAATATATCATATTTTGATCAACACAACACATTGATATCTATACATAATTTGCAATATCACAAATCAAAACAAGTTATATCGACACTCATATTGGACAAATCCATAAAATCATGACAACAAGACACAAAAACATTTACAAATCACCTCATTTTGCGAAACATTTCCTGATGCACTAAAACAGACTCCCAATGCGCTAAAATCCCCCACGCGCTAGGCTATTTTTCCTATGCGCTATTCTATCTACCCTATGCGCTAGATTGACTCTACGTGCTAAATCTTTCCCCCCATGCGCCACCTAACCTACTCCATGCACTTAACTTCATCTACGCGCTAATCTACACCTCCTAGGCACTACCCGTTTGACCCTATGTGCTAGGTTAACCCTACACGCTAAACCCCCTTACCCATGCGAACCCCTGTGACCCCTATGCACTAGGTTAACCCTACGTGCTAACCTATTGACCTGATGTGCTACCCGACTATCGCTATGCACTATTCTACGTCTATGCGCTAACCTATATTTCCTACGCACTACCCTATTTGTTTCGAACGCGACCTTATAACTTAACTGGATGCACTACTTAATGACCTAGACACGCTAAACTGCTAAACCCGAACTTTGAAAATCCAAAAACAACTAAAAATGATCAAATCAAAAGTCAAAAGAGGGTCAAAAATGTTGACTTACTGGTGGTCCATACGCTGCAGGTCTCCGGTACCTCTGAATGCGCTCGAAATAGTGTCTATGATATGGAATAGGCATTTTCTCTGCAGACCAAATTCTCTTTCTCCAAAGTCAACAAGGCACAAATGAATCAAATTAAAGCCCTTTTCCCCTTTTAAAGGAGGAAAATGAAATTAGGGTTAGCCGAATGGACCTGTAATATGGTCGCGGTCTCCCCTATACCATAACATTTGTACCTTATTGGGAGATGAATCAATTTACCCACATTTCACATAAACAAAATCATACACATCATACGCAACTCATCAAATTAAATCAAAAATTTTCAAAACATTGATTCATCTCCCGAGGGGGCATCATCATCAAATACCAAATCTGGGGCATCACACATCAAATCAAATCTGAGGCACGACTCGCAAATCACAAGAACGACACAAAAATTGCATTTGATCATAAATCACAAAAACACATCATTTTCTTTGAAATAACATGTGCACACATGTCACTTCAAAGAGGGGCAAAATGTAGATGTATAAAAATGACCATCTTCCTAAATGAATATTTTATGTTCATTTCTCTATCCAATTTAATTAAATTATCCACATTCCTCTATTTTATTAAGTAAATTACTCAATTTATTTAAATAAAATTCACTATACCCATTTAATTAATAAATCATTTTATTCAATTAAATCCCCCCTATCCACTTTTAATTAAGTTCAAATTTAATTAAATAGTTATCCTAAATTGAATAAATCTAATTTATTCAATTTCTCCAAAATTGCAACCAAATTGAATTAAATTACTTTATTTCAATTAAATCCTATTATCCCTCCATCCACTTGCAAAATCCTACATATCCCACTTGCCTTCCTAAACCCCTTTCTAATCCCTTCTAGAAACTTCTAATTGCTTCTAATTAGCCTAACCCATCATTCTAAACTTTGTCACATCCCTAAGCAAGGAGAAGTCACTTCTCAAACCTCAAAGTCTTTGATAACCATTAAAGGCTTCAAACCTTCAACCACTTAATTCCTCAAAGTCTTTGATAACCATTAAAGGCTTCAAACCTCCAACCACTTAAATCCCCAAAGTCTTCAATAACCATTAATGGTTAACTCAAACCCTCTTACATGGTTAAAATATTTGTTTTAACTCAACCTTCACCCAACCCAAGGGTCTCATCAAGCCTTTAATGCTTTGACCATGATTATCTCTTAATCATTTGCACAAAAGTTTATCCTTGGATTAACTCTTAATCCATTGGGTAAACATAACTTAAGCTTAACCCTTATCTCTAGATAACCCTAAGGTCTTCTCAGGCATTTAATGCCTCCAACCCCTTCTCTCAACCCAACCCTATGTTGACACTTGTCACCATTTCATTGGTGCCAATTGCAAACATGGATCCCCAACTTTCAAACTCAACCCTTGATTAAACCATTTAATCTTGACCATCCATTGCCCTATTTTTGCTATAAATAGAGCTCTCATTCCTCCATTTTGATCATCCTCAAATTTGAAGTATCACACTTATGCTCAAATACATTCAAGCTTCCATATATCATTTTTATGCTCATCATTTAGCCTCTCTTTAGAATAGAAATTAGTCTAAAATATGCATGTTTAGAATACTTTCTTTATCATTTAGCTCAATCATAGACTAAATATATCATGTTAGGATAGTATTCATACTAACCTTGTCATCTTATCATATAGTTTATTGCATTTCTAGAATCATGCATAGCTTAGGATGCATTTCATTCTAGAATCTATCAAAACATCCCTCATTCTTGCATTCGCCATCCCTAAACCATTTTGCTCAGTGATCTGAGAGCAAAAACATTGGTTTGAGGGATATTGTGAGATAGAGAACCATGGGACCCACCTTGGGAAGCTGAGTAATATCTCGTTACTCCATAGCTTACACCAAGAAGTCCTATGTGTGTGTGTGGACTAGTCTTTTAGTAATATTTTCACATATTGATTTTTATTGACCCACTTTTCCCGCATACAGTGACTAGAGACATGCTAATTGGAAATTTTGTTGGTTTTTAGTTGAGTGAGTTTGGAGAAACTCCTCCTAAATCTGACTCTGCATTCAAAGCTATTGTATCCAGGAAGCAAAAATATGATCTAGGAGAAATTTATACAAGGGTGTCTAGATATGAGAAGGAGATGAGAGTACTTGAAGAAGAAGAAGGAGAGCTTGAAGAGCTTGAAGCTCCAATTGCTAGAAGATTGCCTAAAGGTGTCGCTAAGTATGAAGGAAAATTGCCTCTTAAATGTTTTTCATGCAATAAGATAGGACATTTTGCCTCGAGGTGTCCGAAAAGAGTTTCTAAAAATCTGTTGAAATCATATAAGCCTAATTATCAAAAGAAGTGTTATTTTGCTACTGATGAAGGTGTGTCAGGCGATGAGGCTGAGAAGGGAAATTTAGGAGATGAGTGGGTGTTCATTTCTATCAAGGAAGATGATTTGGTGACTATTGATTCTACTAGTTGCATTAATGAATAAAAAGATTTATCTTCTAAAACTGAAGAGAAAGATGAATGGGTTATTGATAGTGGTTTCTCTCATCATATGACAGGGGATAAGAGTAAGTTTGTGAATATGGAAAAGTATGATGGTGGTGTAGTAAGGTTTGGAGATGATAAAGTTGGTATGATCCATGGTAGAGGTTATGTTTCTCTTGATGGTAAGCATAATGTTGATGATGTATTGTATGTTGAAGGTCTAAACCATAATCTTTTGAGTGTTCAAAAAATGGTTGATAAGGGTTATGATTTGCAATTCAAGAATGGAAAATGTAAGATCTTGAGTAGCTCTAGAATTGAGATTACATCAGGTACAAATAATAAAGGTAATATCTTTCACTTTAATGCTACAGATAAAAGTTGTTTGATTTCTCGGGTTGATAAAAGTTGAGTATGACATAGAAGGATGTGTCATGTAAATTTTGACTGCATGGTTAAGATAAGTTCTACTCAAGTAGTGAGAGTTCTGCCTAAGTTGGTAAAGCCTACTAATTCGGTATGTAAGGAGTGTCAATTAGGGAAGCAGTCAAGAGTTACTTTCAAAAGAAAATAGTATACTTCTAATGGACTATTGGATCTTGTCCATACTAATTTGTGTGGTCCCTCTAGAGTGAGAAGCTTGCAGGGTGACATGTATTTCATGTTGCTAATTGATGACTATTCAAGGATGATGTGGGTTACTTTCTTAAGGGAGAAGTATGAAACATTGGAGAAGTACAAAAATTTCAAAGCTATGGTTGAGACTAAGACTGGATTGAAGCTGAAGTGTCTGAGATATGACAAAGGTGGTGAATTTACTTCCGATGAGTTCATTTCTTTTTGTGAAGAGCATGGGGTGAAGAGATAGTTATCTTATCCGTGGACCCCTCTGTAGAATGGTATTATGGAGAGGAAGAATAGGACAGTTCAGGAAGCTACTAGAACCATGGTGATTGAAGGAAATGTTCTGCATATCTATTGGAGAGAAGTTGTGAGTACTACAATATACACTTTGAACTAGGTGCATATCAAAGGTTATACTGGTAAGACTCCATAAGAGTTATTGTTTGGTCATGCTTCTATAGTTATATATTTCAAAAAAATTGGTAGTAAATGTTATACTAAAAGAGATAAAGATCTAGGAAATTTTGATGCTAGATGTGATGAAGGAATCTTTCTTGGTTATTCTACTAAGAGAAAGGCCTATCAGAGTTATAATAAGAAATTGAGGAAGATAGTTGAAAATGCAAATGTAAAGGTTGATGAAGGAAACTTGAGACAAATTAGATCTTGTGGATATGACTCAGATGATCAGGATGTCAGTACAAACAAAGGAAAGAAAGTACAAACACAAAATCAAGTGCAAATTGCTTCAGAAAAGCCTAAGAATGAAGAGTAAGCTACAAGTGCTAGTGCAGAAGAAAGAGCTCAAGAGTTTAAAAATCATGAAAATCCTAAGGCTCCTAGGTATGTAAGGTTGAATCATTCAGATAATTAGATCATAGGTGATAAGAATATAAGTGTGATGACTAGGAGAAGAATTGTCAAAGAGTATTGCTTGATTTCTAAGATTGAATCTAAGGATGTTGATGAAGCTTGCAAAGATGAAAATTGGGTTATAGCAATGGAAGAAGAATTAAATCAGATTGATAAGAATAATACATGGATTCTTGCTCCCAGACCAAAGGATAAAAATATAATTGAAACTAAATGAGTGTTTTAGAATAAATTAAATGAACAAGGTGAAGTGGTTAGGAATAAAGAAAGACTTGTTTGTAAGGGTTATTCTTAGATGGAAGGAATAGATTTTGAGGAAAATTTTTCTTTGGTAACTAGAATTGAAGCTGTTAGATTATTTATTGCTTATGCTTCTTAAAAATATTTCAAAGTTTGTCAGATGGGTGCCAAGTTAGCCTTTCTTAATGGTGAGCTGGAAGAAGAAGTCTATATTGAGTAACCAGATGGTTTTCAGTTGACACATGAGAAAGATATGGTTTGTAGATTGAAGAAAGCACTGTATGGATTGAAGCAAGCCCCAAGAGCTTGGTATGCTAGATTCGATAATTATTTGATGAAGCTTGAATTCAGTAAAAGTACTGCTGATAGTAATTTGTACTTCAAGATTGATCATGATAACATTTTGATTGTTGAATTGGAAATGATGATTTGTGCAAGAAGTTTGTTGATGATATGCAAAATGAGTTTGACATGTCTATGATTAGTGAGATGAAATTATTTTTGGGATTGCAAATTACACAATTGGATAAAGGTATTTTCATATCACAGTCTAAGTATGTGAAGGAATTGTTGAAGAAGTCAAGATTAGATGATGCAAAGATAGTTGGTACTCCTATGGTGACCAGATGTAAGTTGACAAATGATGATGACTCTTTGAAAGCAAATCAAACTAGATACAAATCTATGATTGGTGGATTGTTGTGTTTGACTTAGACTAGACTAGATATTATGAATGTTGCTTGTCTTGTTGCTAGATTTCAAGCTAATCCTAAGGAATCTCATGTTATTGTTGTGAAAAGAATATTCAGATATTTGAAAGGGACAAATAATTTTGATTTATGGTATCCTAAAGATGAAGATCTTACTTTGAGTGCTTTTACTAATACTGATTGAGCAGCTGATGTTGATGATTGATGGGGTTCACCTAGTTTGCTCAACACTTCACCTAGCTGGTGTTGCTTACTTGCACCAACTCACTAGGCCTAGTTGATCACTAGACCTTCAAGTCCTTCTCAATCTCTTCTATGGCTTGATTCTTGATCTCTCTAAGGTTTTTTTCTTCAACTGTTCTGGCTAGGAAACCTACCAATTCACAGTGCTTCCCATGTACTCAATTATGGCTTCTTGGCTTCAAGTTGTCAAAATGACCTCCTACCATTGTGAGATGATACAGAGGTGTGAAGGTGTCTTCATTCATGTTTTTGATGCATTTAGGGTCCATTTGAGGTTTGCAATCAATAGGTTTCTTACTGATTTCAAAATCTTGCATAGAAAAGGGCTATAAGGAATTAGCCCAATTAGGCCTCCTAAAACCGGTTTTTTAGGGCTTGAGTGAACAGGGTCCAAAATACCTCTAAAAAATTTTGGATTTAATTCAATGGTACATCTAAACTCAAGTTATTTTTGTGTTTTTGTCTTCTTAACCCACCATTCAATGTGCTAACCCCAAAATGAGGGTTTTGGAGGGAATCTAGGCCTTCTAGGTGGCAGTGACAGTTTAAGTTGGGGTTTTGCAACAAATGAACTTTTTGAGGCTCCTCCTTGCATTGGAAACTCTATCCCAACTCCTTGGACCCCTTCCAAAACTTAGAAAGTGAATTGACATCCACCCCTGCACTTGGTACTCCATTTTCATATTTCCTCTAGCCGGGTTGCTCCTGGACTCGCCTAGAATAAGGTGATAGTCATGTCAAAGCTCTTTTCTAGAACTTGAACCTACATAAGTACACTATACAGATGGTTTCCCTCCATGTACCAACAAGCCGTGATGGAAAAACATGTGGAATTCATGGGGCAACCATATTTATAAGAAAACTGCTATATACAAGCCAAAACTAGCTACTTGCAAACTAAAGCAAGAAAACACTAATGAACAGTATCTACAAAGCTCTAAATTGAACCAAAAAATAAATAACACACAAGAGAAACTCAATCCATTTCTGGATCAATGGATTCAATCCATCTTTAATTACAAAATGAGTAAAATCAAGCCAAAACGTCGCCAACTAGTTTGAAAATGAGTAGTTTCATATTGTTAAGCTTGCAAAACACATTCACCAACCTTGGTAACCATTCAAGAGAGGGTTCTTATAGATTTCCCACATGTGGAGTCATCCTAGGGCATTGAACAATCCCAAACTCCATCGCTAACCACTTCAGGACAAAAATTGTCATGACAACTTTTTGCAACCTAGCAACTTTTGCACTTTTGGTCTTTCCAACCTATAAGACTTATTCCAAGTCATCACAAATGACTTTTAAAACTTTCCTAATACTAATTAAACCCTCCCTAATGCCTATACCAAGTTTTGACACTTTTGACCAACAAAAAGATCAATTACCTACTCAAACTCACTATTTACACAAAAATGCAAACCTAAGAAGTATGAACACAACCTAGGCCTACATTGACTCAAAACTCTAACTCTTGGACCCTCCTTGAGTCCTTATTCACCATTGACTTAGCTAGGGTTAGTACAAGCCAAAATTGAAAAAACTAAACAATCTAAGTCCTAAGTGCTCCTGCACCATTCTCCCAAACAAAAAAAGATCATGTCACCTTCTTAGGAATCAGATTCTGATCAATTCCAAGCTTCTTAAACTCTGTCTCCATCACCCATGTAGCTTCAGCATCATCCATACCCTACCATTTGATTAGGTGATCCCAATAGACTTGATGCCTTTTCTTCTTGGTGATCCTTGAACTCAACACCTTCTCGGCCTTTGGATTTGGTTTTGCTAGTAACTGAAGGTTGTTCACATCATCTAAAACCTCTGAGTGACTACGATTTGAACCTTGAACTGGTGCCTTGTATGCAACTAAGTCTGCTATGTTGAAAATCGATGACAATCCTATGTCACTAGGTAGATCCACCTTGTAGGAATTTTCTCCATACTTGGCTAGAATGGCACATGGACCTATCCTTCTCATTTGCAACTTGATTGGCTCTCCTTGTTATAGCCTTGCTTTGTTTAAGTGCACCATGACAAGATCCCCCACTTGAAATTTTAGGTTCTTCCTCTTTTCATCAACTTTTTGTTTGAGTTTGTTTGTGTTCTCTATCAATGCTTGTTTAACTGATTCATGGTCCTCCTTCATTGATTGAGAAAAGTCCTTTTCATATCCACTTCTTTCTGCTACACTTCCTAAGTCTCTCAACTCCAAAATGCCTCTTGGGTGCACACCATAGACCACTTCAAAAGGGCTCTTGCTGATAGTCCTATTTATGGTGTCATTATATGCATATTCACCTTGTGAGAGTACTTGATCCCATTTTTTACCATATTCTTTAGTAAGGCACCTTAATAAGTTTCCCAAGCTTCTATTCACCACTTCAGTCTGCCCATCTATTTGAGGATGCTATGCTAATCCAAAAGAGATGTTGGTGCCAATCTTTTTCCATAGTGTCTTCCAAAAGTGACTCATTAACTTTGAGTCCCTATTTGAAACAATGCTCATGGGTAAACCATGTATCCTCACTACCTCTTTGAAGAACAATTGAGCAATTTGCCATGCATCATGAGTAGTCTTGCAAGGCACAAAGTGAGCCATTTTGCTAAATCTATCCACAATGACATAAATGCTATCATATCCCTACTTTGTCCTTGGTAAACCTACTACAAAATCCATGCTAATGCATTCCCAAGTCTATTTGGTATGAGAAGAGGTTGGTATAAACTAGCATTGGTAGAAGTACCCTTGGCCTTTTGGCAAACTATGCAAGTCTCCACATATTTCTTCACATATTGATTCATCCTTGTCCAATAATAGTATCTTTAAACCAACTCTTGAGTCTTATTGACTCCAAAATGTCCACTAAGGCTGCCATTATGCTTCTCTTGAATAAGGTTTTCTCGCATTGAGCCTCTAGGCACACAAAGCTGCCCACCTTTGAACAGTAGTTCATTTTACAAAGTAAAATCAAAATACTCACTATGGAAGTGATTTTGGTACTCCTTACACACCTTGTAGGCATTTGAGAAGTCTTCATCCTCTAGGTACAAGTCTCTAAAACTATCCACACCTATGCTTCTCAATTGGATTTCTTGGACTGTCAAAAGTCTTCTACTTAATGCATCAGCTACCCGGTTTAACTACCCTTTCTTGTGCTTAATGGTGAATGTATAGGCCTGCATATACTCCACCCATTTTATGTGTTTATGACTAAGTTTAGCTTGTGATTTTAGGAAACACAATGCTTCGTTGTCTATATAGACAACAAATTCTTTAGGGAGGAGATAGTGTCTCCACTTCCTCAATACCTGCACTAAAGCATACAACTCAAGATCATAAGAGGAGAACTTCCTCTTGGAATAACTTAGCTTCTCACTATGGAAAGCTACTTGTCTTTTTTCTTGGCTTAGTACAACACCTACAACAACATTGCTTGCATCACATTCTACAATGAAACGTTTTTCAAAACTAGGCAACACTAGCACCAGCTGGGTAGCTATCTTTTCCTTCAAGGTTTAAAAACCTTTGTTTGTTGCTTCACCCCATTGAAACTTTTCCTTTACTCTACCTCTAATGGTATCTAGCATTGGTGCACACATAGCACTGAATTGTGTAATGAACTTCCTGTAATACTAAGCTAGTCCATGGAATCTTCTCACCTCTATTGTTGTCTTAGGAGTAGGCCAATTTACAATAGCTTCAACCTTGCTTGGATCCATCTTGAGGTTTCCCTGAGACAACACAAACCCAAGGTAAACCAACTCCTACTTAAAAACTCACACTTATCCAAATTCATGGTTAGCTTTTCATCATACAATCTTTGTATTACATCTTGTAAATGATTAATGTGATCTGCCCTATCTTTACTAAAAATGAGAATATCATCAAGGTATACCACCACAAATTTACCTATGAAGTCCTTCATCACCTCATTCATGAGTCTCATGAAGGTTCTTGGAGCATTGGATAAGCCAAATGGCATTACAAGCCACTCATAAAGACCCTTAGTAGTCTTAAATGCAGTTTTCCATTCATCACCCTCCTTAATCCTAATTTGATGATAGCCACTCTTAAGGTCAATCTTGGTAAAGTACTTGGCTTCCCATAAACAATCCATTAGGTTTTCTATTATAGGAATAGGGAACCTATATCTGATGGTGATCCTATTTATGTCTCTAGAATTAGTACACAATCTCCAAGTACCACCTTTATTTGGTACTAACATGGTAGGGATAGCACAAGGGCTAATACTTTTCCTAATTAGGCCTTGGTCTAAGAGCTCTTGCATTTTCTTGGCAATTTCAACATTTTGTTGAGGAGTCATTTATAAGAAGCCTTATTAGGCAAGGATGCTCCAGGAATGAAGTCTATTTGATGGCTTATGATTCTTTTAGGAGGTAAGGTGGCTGACTATCCTTAACTTACTATGCCTTTGAATTTCTTCAACAAATCTTGCACCTCTAATGGCAAATCTTGCTGCTCTTTCTTGTCTTCTTCTTTGGGCTTCATCACAAGTGCAAACTCTATACCTTCACCTTCCTCAAGTGTCTTTAAGAACTATTTTTCACTCACCAAAAGAACATTAGGACCTGCTGCCCTCTTTTCACCTTCTTCAAGGATAGACTGAATCTTGAATGTGACTCCATCTTTCTTGAATGAGTATGCATTCTTGGCTCCTTCATGGATAGATTGTCTATCAAATTGTCATGGTCTTCCTAATAGAAGATGGCATGCATCCATGGGTAGGACATCACATAACTATTAGAAATTAGGATCTTAGGATACTAATCATTATAAACAAGATTATAAAGTAAATGAAATATGAAACATACATGCAAAATGTACACATTACACAAGATATACATGGGGAAAACCCTTTCGAGTAAAAAACCCCATAAAGCATCATTTAATTAAAACACTTACAAATATAGTCTATCATAAAATAGACATGAACCTGGGGACACTCCTCCAATACTTCCACATGGCCAATAATACCTCATATGCATAGTGATACAACTCACCATAAAGCTCCAAATTCACACACCTCTCAAATGAGAGAGAACCTCTTTAAATATAGGAGGAAGGGTGACTTCACTAGTCACACATTTTCAATAACCCCCACTCATAAATAATTAATAATCTAATAGTTATTAGATTATAATTATTTCAAATGGGATATGCTTATAAAGCATATAATATATAAGGTTTTATAACCTTATATTGGAACATTATATATAAATGTTATAAGGATGTGATCCCTAGTAACATCATGTTCTAACACTCCCCCTTAATATTAATAGGGGATCACATGTCAATTTCCATAGAAGAAAAAATGAAGCACCCCAGTAACGTAGGTCTTCTTTGACAATGATAAACAAGGACACAAATATATGCCAACATGAAGATCATGCATTCCGGACTACATGAAAGTCATCTTGTCATAATTTATAATCCCAATGTTTTATAAATGATGTTGCGAGGTCTTAAAAAAATTATATTGGAGCCGCGGTCCCCTCAAATTAGCCTCTCCCCAGGTTCATTACATAATGCCTGTAGGTCTTAATACAATGCTTTTACAAGTGGAAGTTTTGCAAGGAGAAGAATTTACAATATGCACGTAGGAATTAAAAAAATATGCTCATAGGTCTTACGATATTGTGCCCATAGGATTTAAAAAAATAAAGGATTTAGCCACTAGGTGGTGTCATTGACATGCGCACTCCCCCTCAATGGCATCACCTAAGGCCAAGCATTATTTGAATTTGGAGAATATAATTCCTAAAGGTCTTATGCCTATTAGGTCTTAAATATAGGATTTAGCCACTAGGTGGTGTCATGTACACTCCCCCTTAATGGCATCACCTCAAAGCCAATCACTGCATAGAGGATTTCAAAGTGATGGCTAAAATTATAATATATAGTATGTTCTCATGATCTTCAAAGTGTCTTTATTATAGAATTATTTCACTTGAGTGAGGTGCCCATGATCTTCAAGGTGCCTTTATTATATAATTCTTTCACTTGAGTGAGGTGCCCATGATCTTCAAGGTGCCTTTATTATAGAATGCTTTCACTTGAGTGAGGTGTCCATGATCTTCAATGTTTATTTTGATCTTTAGAAATGATATTCTCTAGAATGAGTAAAGTAACTTCAAGTAATATGGTACTTTCATATGTATCCAAATGGAACTCTTCCATAAATCTTCAAGGCCATATTGATTCTTTAAGAGCTACATTCATATTTTTCCCATTTGATTCAAAGACAGATATAAGATAGTCTTCTCATTAAAGTATTGCATCATCCATATAATAACACTTGCACAAATTTGCATAATAACACATAACCTCATCATAAAAGAAACAATATATTTAGTAACATAGTAATCAATTAAACTTGATCCTTGGTGCAAAGAAAGAACACAATATTATTTTTGTCATTTGCCAAAGATCATATAATATTCCTTATAAAATTATAGTCCAATGATTGGTAGAAAGGAGATCAACATATATTTTCATTAGAATAGGAAATTTGTTGTCTTGTTTAAAAAATACAAAATAGACATGCTACTACATATAGTAATGATCCATAGAAAATTTTAGGCAACGAGTGAGCTATCCTTTCTAGGTTTGCTCCCCAGACAGTTTATAAGGGCGATAGCCACCCATTATAAATAGATGCTTAAGACATAATAAATATAGAGGATACTCAAAAGATAATTAAAAAATGTTAGCTGAAGTAACACTCAAGAAGAAAATAAAATAAAATAATGTATTAGCAAAAGATTCTTTGAAAGGTTTATGTAATGCTCTTTGTGTATAGATGTGCAAAAGTTTGAAACTTTTTTCCTTACTTTTTTTACTTTTTATATTCACCTTTTCATCCTTATATCTTAGTGAAAAAAGAATTAATTTGTCAAATTTAATATAACAAGAGTTTTGAGTTCTTGAGAGAAATAGTGACCTCCTTAGATGGTTCTGTAGACAACCTATGTTCTTAAGGGTCCAATTTGTTTCAAAAGATTATATCAACTTTGGTACATATAAATTATCAATATCTAGTTATAAGTATGAGGATAAAAAAAATTACTCTTTTAACATACATTCTCAATAAATGTATTTAAACCTTGTTACTATGAGTCACTTAGTTGTTTACCAATTTCTATATAAACCTCTTTGCATTGGTTCATTAATAGTTAAGAATTACTCAAATGTGTCACCAAGTGTCTCTTTTCTTTTATGAATTATAATTGAACTTAGAGGGTTTTGTTAATACAAAATTTTATGATCTATTTATTCAAAGATCATATAATGCTTAATGGCATATATAATTGTATATAATGTGGTTGGGATAAAAGATTCACCCCATGACATTTATGAAAAATATATATTTGTTCTAAAAAAAAATTGATCCACTTTATATAAATACAAAAAAAATAGAAGAATCTCAAAAAAATGATTCTACTCTATATTCCCTTTTCGATATTCAATTGTAAAATAAGAATATGAATGCAAATTTTTTTGCTATAAGAAAAATATTGTGCACACAAACAAAGAAGATGTTGATATGACAATGAGTGCCTTTGAATTGCAAGATTAAAAATCTGTACGAACTGAATCAATTTTAGTTGTTTGGATGGCTGTTTGTTTCAAATTGACAATGTTTGAAAGAATTTAGTGAACTGTTTGAAAGAATTCAAGTCATACACATTAAGACTACAATGATAGCTAGTTATGCACAAAATAGATGAATATGATTTCCCTATATGGGGGAGCGGATTGGACAAATGTTTTAAAAGAATCCAACACTTTGTATTTAACAAAGCTTGCTGATTACTCATGATATCTCTGCAATGAGATTTCCCAATGTAGGTGAACTCACATAGGTGGGTATGAGGAGCTGCGTGAGACTAGGATATCTATTTTCCAACGTAGGTGAGCTCACATTGGTGTGTATGAGTGATGGGTCACTCGCTCCCCACGCAACTGGAGACACTCCCCTTGCTCTCAAGTGAGGTGTGAAACAAAATGCCAAATGCAATGGGTGGTGAGCTAGTGTGAACGTGGTTGCTTGTTGAAGTGAGCCCAGTGGGCATTAGGAAGATATGAATGCAGAGTGTGAAAGCATAGCATCTTCACAAAACACCATAAATGTCAGATAAAGGAGCATGAGAAAAGAGATGTCGGATGGGAAGATAGCCATTTGATAAAATAAATAAATTAGATAGCCATATTTAAGGATGGTTACCCTTCCAAAAAGGATGCATCATTTAGATTTTGTATAGGATTTTGAACTATTAAAGAGAGCACATTTCTCAAAAATATATAAAATCAATAAAATTGACTGATATAATTTAGAAAGCTATTTGATATATGGTGAATTTAAAATGGTTGTATTTATGTATTTATTTTGAGATGGTGTAACTCATGGTATGAGAATTTTCTTAATTGATTTAATATGAAATTCGATCAAGTGAGGATATGTTTACAAGATAAGTAGTTGTGGGATAGATTTTTCTGAAATAGGAAGAAAAAAAATATCATGGAGATATACTTAAATACATTATTAAATTATATACATGTACTTGAGATCTTCTAGTCTTTTTAAAAAGAGTTATGATTAGCTAATATCACTTAAGTACCTAAGAAGGTGAAAAAATGCATTCTAATATTTCAAATGAATATGTACCTTTCGTAGGTCTTTAAAAGTACATGTTAAATTAATATAATGATACATGTAATTCAAAAAATAATTCCATTTTTTTATATTATACAAGATGCGCATAAATTTTTCATATTCAATATTTCCAAAATTGATAGAGGAAAGTAATAATTTAAAAAAAATTGTCTAATTTTCTCAAAGCAAAAATTTCTTTAAAAATATTTACCTCTTGAAGTGCAATCCCAAATGCTAGCCCTTTATTTTTGGAAAAGGTGTTCTTATAATCACAGTACTCAACTAATGTAATATATCATGCATTTTCCTCAAAAAATAGCAATGAACAATTATGTCACTTACTCAGATTTGGGGCATAGATTGTAGGAATTTTCATAAAGAGATTTTTCATCAAGTTCAACGTATTTTTTAATATAACCTATAAAAATGATTAGTATAGCCTAACCTACTCTGATACCATGTTAGAAATTAGGATCTTAGGATACTAATCATTATAAACAAGATTATAAAGTAAACGAAATATGAAACATACATGCAAAATGTACACATTACACAAGATATACATGGGGAAAACCCTTTCAGGTAAAAAACCCCATAAAGCATCATTTAATTAAAACACCTACAAATATAGTCTATCATAAAATAGACATGAACCTAGGGACACTCCTCCAATACTTCCACATGGCCAATAATACCTCATATGCATAGTGATACAACTCACCATAAAGCTCCAAATTCACACACCTCTCAAATGAGAGAGAACCTCCTTAAATATAGGAGGAAGGGTGACTTCACTAGTCACACCTTTTCAATAACCCCCACTCATAAATAATTAATAATCTAATAGTTATTAGATTAAATTATTTCAAATGGGATATGCTTATAAAGTATATAATATATAAGGTTTTATAACCTTATATTAGAACATTATATATAAATGTTATAAGGATGTGATCCCTAATAACATTATGTTCTAACATTAACACCTTGTCCTTATACCTTCCAATGGTAAAATCCACCCATGCTTGCTCATTGACTAGGACATGTTGGTCTTTGTTCAACCAAATGACTTTATAGGGATTGTCGTGAGGTATCCTTTGCAATTTGAGTTTACTCACTGCCGCTTCTGACACAATATTGTCTGTAGACCCTGAATCAATGATTACTTTGCACACTTTGTCCATAATCTTGCATTTGATCCCAAATAAGGACCTTCTTTTGCTTGGCTCTTCTCTGATCGGTTCTTTGATCAATGTTATTCTTATCATCAAGTTGTCAACTGCCTCTGACTCTAAGGCAACCTCTGAAGTCTTGGTGCTTGAAGACTCTTCTTGAAGATAGCTCACTCTTCTTTCACCACCATGTGTTGATGATCCCTTCTCTGGACACCTATATGCTAGATGACCAAGTTGGTCACAATGGTAACACTCAATTATTCCAAAGTATGAGGAACCTCTACCTTGGCCATTAGATCTTCCTCTGAAACCACTATTGGATCCCCTTCCTCTATTAAATCCTCCTTTATTACTACCACTATCTTGCTGCTCAGTGAGTTTAGACTCTCCTTGTGTTCTTTGTTTAGAACTTCTTCCTCCAAATCCTCCTCTATGGCCTCTATTGTCTTTTCCTCTACCCCTACCCTTATTGTTCTTTGAGTCATGTCTTCTTTTTAGTTTTTCCTCCACCTTAAGGGAAATTTGATAGGTTTGATGGACTATTTTTGGGCTCATTAGATTGATTTCTTCTTGGATGTTTCATCATAGACCATTTAGGTACCTAGAAACCTTGAGACTCTCTTCTTCCACTACATGAGATCCAAGGCTAAGTTTGTGAAACTCCTTCATATAGCTACTAACATCAAGATCTTTTTGTCTTAAAGTTTGCCTCTTCCTATGAATTTCACTTCATAGTCATCAGGGAGATAGACTTCTTTGATTTTGACTAACATCCCTTTCGAAGAAGAGATTGGTGCTTTGCCCATTTTCTTCCTTTCATCTTGCACAAATTTCCACCATGTGAGAGAAGCTCCTCTCATCCTTGACTTGGCCACATTGACTCTCTAGGCTTCAATTATGCCTTCACATTCAAAATGGTTCTCCATGCCTTCTATCCAATCTAGGACCACTTTTGTCTCCATCTTACCAGTGAACAATGGCAATCTTTCCAATCATTTGCCACTCAAGGCCTTCAATGCCTTCAAAAAAGGTTCTTGTTCTATGATAGGATTAGGTTCAGGTATCTTCTCTATCTCTTCCACTTCTTTACCCTTCCCTTCTTCTCCTTCCACTTTTACCAACACTTCATTTGCCTTGCTTTCTACCTCTCCAAGCTTACTCTCCAATTCTAGCAACATCTCCTTCAAGAGTCTATTCTCTTCCTCCTAATCATCCACTTTCTTTGCCAACTCTACATTGGTCACCATGCTATTGTCTCCTATAGATTCCACTGAGGACATCTACTCACCTAGCCCAAATCTTAAAGGCTCTGATACCAATTTGATGGGGTTCACCTAGTTTGCTCAACACTTCACCTAGTTGTTGTTGCTCAATTGCACTGACTCACTAGGCCTAGTTGCTCTCTAGACCTTGAAGTCCTTCTCAATCTCTTCTAGGGATTTATTCTTGATCTCTATAAGGTGTTTTTCTTCAAGTGTTTTGGCTAGGAACCCTACCAATTCATAGTACTTCCCATGTACTCAATTATGGCTTCTTGGCTTCAAGTTGTCAAAATGACCTCCTACCATTGTGAGATGATGCAGAGGTGTGGAGGTGTCTTCATTCATGTTTTGGATTCATTTAGGGTCCATTTGAGGTTTCCAATCAATAGGTTTCTTACTGATTTCAAAATCTTGCCTAGAAAAGGGCTACAAGGAATTAGCCCAATTAGGCCTCCTAAAACTGGTTTTTTAGGGCTTGAGTGAACATAGTTAAAAAGACCCCCAAATAATTTTGGATTTCCTTCAATGGTACATCTAACCTCAAGTGATTTTTTTGGTTTTGGATTCTTAACCCACCATTCAATGTGCTAACCCCAAAATGAGGGTCTTGGAGGGTTTTTAGGCCTTCTAGGTGGCAGTGACAGGTCAAGTTGGGGTTTGTGAAACAAATGAAATTTTCAAGGCTCCTCCTTGCATTGGAAACTCTTTCCAAACTCCTTGTACCCCTTCAAAAAATTATAAAGTGAATTGACATCCACCCCTGCACTTGGCACTTCATTTTCACCTTATTTCCTCTAGCCGAGTTGCTCCTGGACTCACCTAGAATAAGGTGATAGTCATGTCAAACCTCTTCTCCAGAAATTGCACCTACATATGTACACTATATAGTTGGTTTCCCTCCATTTCCCAACAATCCATGATGGCAGCACGTGTGGAACTCATGGGGAAACCATATTTATAAGAAAACTGCTATATACAAGCCAAAACTGGCTGCTTGCAAACTAAAGCAAGAAAACACTAATGAATAGTATCTACAAAGCTCTAAATTGAACCAAAAACTCAATAAAACACAAGATAAACTCAATCCATTTCTAGATCAATGGATTCAATCCATCTTTAATTACAAAATGAGTAAAATCAAGCCAAAACGCTGCCAACTAGTCTGAAAATGAGTAGTTTCAGATTGTTAAGCTTGAAAAACACATTCACCAACCTTGGTGACCATGCAAGAGAGGGTTCTTATAGATTTCCCAAGTGTTGAGTCATCCTAGGGTGTTGAACAATCCCTAAATTCATCACTAACCACTTCAGGACAAAAGTTGCCATGACAACTTTCAAAAGTTGTCATGACAACTTTTTGCAACTTAGGAACTTTTGCACTTTTGGTCTTTCCAACCTATAAGACCTATTCCAAGTCATCAAAAATGACTTTTAAAACTTTCCTAATACTAATTTAACCCTCCCTAATGCTTGTACCAATTTTTGACAGTTTTGACCAACAAAAAGGTCAATTACCTACTCAAACTCACTATTTACACAAAAATGCAAACCTAAGAAGTATGAACACAACCTAGGCCTACATTGACTCAAAAATCTAACTCTTGGACCCTCCTAGAATCCTTATTCACCACTGAATTGGCTAGGGTCATTACAATCCAAAATTGAAAAAACTAAACAATCTAAGTCCTAGGTGCTCCTGCACCAATGATAGAAAAAGTACTAGTGGTAGTGCATTTTCTTTGGGAGGGAGATTAGTTTCATGGATAAGTAAGAAGAAGAATGCTATTTATTTATCTACTATTTATGGTGAAAGTGGATAACAAAAATATTGAAAGACTAAATGAATTCAACCATAAAACCCTAGCCTAACAACAACAAAGATCCACCATAACATATGAAGATTACCTAAGACAATGCAAATCAAATGAAATCACAAAGATTATACCAATAAGGTTTGGATCTCCATTCTTCCTATCTCCATTGATCTTGCTTGATATATTTTCTCTCAGATTTTATGTGTGCACAAGAGCTCAACAAAGAATGGAAATGTGGTTGCAAGTAGGCTTGATCGCATATGAAAGTTTGAAGCATCGATTAGTCGGGTAGGGTTTGATAATGAAGGAAGCATCTCCTTATATAGAAGACACCATAAGAAGTGGAGGGATAAGATTAAGATGTGTAAAAGATAAATGGTCGGTTATGATTAGAGGGTAGGTAAAAGAAACAAGAAAATAATAAGAGGCTAGGTAGTGTGGGAATTAAGAGATGAATGACATGTGTCATAGGTAGAAAAGGCTAATGAATTAATTAAATAAATAAAGATTTATTTAATTAATAGAGGAAGTGGGATCAATTAAACAAATAAAAGTATTTATTTAATTTAGGGAAATGATAATTTAAATAAATAAGTATTTATTTAAATGAGAAATAAGGCTAGAAGAGGGTAAATGAATTAATTAAATAAATAAAGATTTATTCAATTAATAGAAGAATTAGGCTAAAATAATTAAATAAATAAAGATATTTATTTAATTAGACAGGACAATTTTAGGTGTCTACATTTTGCCCCTCTTTGAGACAATCCAGCTTGTCACATTGTTTCAAAGAAGATAAGATGAACTGATACAAAGTTTCCCCAAGATGGCAATGATATGCCCCCTTGAGAGATTGGATGAAAATGTCTGAAAAGATCATAGACAATCTCTCAATAAGAAATAAAGGGTAGAATGGATTGACCGAATAGGATAGAGTGACAAAGTCATGGGATAAAGAAGACTATCTTGGGAGACTAGGGCTAGGGTATTCTATAAGATAGACTACGAGGGAACACATCCTCATTGTCATCCACACATCCAAGAGATCAGAGTGTAGAGATAGAAGAGAGCAGTCAACAGCGATGGCATTGGTGCACAAATTCGACCGCATTTGTTGATTTCAGAGGTCAGCAGATGCAGGAGAGCCAGTAAGTACCGCAAAACCTCCTTGTACTTTAGTGCATTAATTATTGTCATTAATGCATGCTAGGTAGGGCAACAAATGCACATTTAGGAATGTCAAACAACGTCAAAAAATGCTAAGGTGCATCTGTGCTGGTGCTAGGCGCGTCTAGGTAAGCTAGGCGCATCTGTGTTTGTGCCAGGTGCATCTATGAATGCAAAGGTGTTTATGTCAAATGTGAGCATGTCTATGCTATATGGGTGCGTCTGTGTAGATCAAAGGTGCATCTATGTATGTCAGGCGCATCTGTGCAGAGAAGACGTGTATGTGCAGTATGTAAGTGTGTTTATGTCTTGAATGTGCATTTATGTCTTCTAGGTCAAATCGACAGTTCTGTGATGAACATACATTGTCGATTGGATAAGTTTTTGAGAGGATACACTCAAGTAGGTCCTATAGGGAAGACTAGAATAGTAGATAGGGCTAGGATTGAAAATTTTGTGATAGAACATACGTTGCCAATTAGGAAATTACTCAAGAGGATACACTCAAGTAGAGGCCTTAGGATAAGATAGATCGAGGCACTTTGTGATGAATAGGGAATGCCAAAACATAGTACTTTGTGATGAACAGGGAGTACTAAAAAGAGAAGCACTTTGTGATGAACAGGGAGTGCAAAAAAAAAAAAGCAGTACTTTGCGATGAACAAGGAGTACCACTATGATAAACAACAACACTTTGTGATGAACAGGGAGTGCCACTAGGATAAACAGTAACACTTTGTGATGAATAGGGAGTGTCACTAGGATAGAGTACCATAAGGACTAGGATAAAAAGTAGCATTTTGTGATGAACAGGGAATGCCATTTTGATTGACATAGTTGATTTGCTTGACTATAGCAGGACCTACCTATGCTGGAGTCATGAGAGAGATTCTCGTCGACTCAGAGTTTATGACTAGAGCTAACACCCAAGGATAGAGTACCAGTGGAGGCTATGGGATTGTGATATATTTTGTATGTGCCTGAGTTTTGGGTGAACATGGGGTTGCTGACTATGCTAGCTGAGAGATGGCACTCAGAAAATTGCAGTTTCCATTTGTCGATGGGTGAGATGACAGTCACCTTAGACGATGTACTAAGATGAGTGTTCCAGGATCCGAGAGTGGAGATGAGGGCTGGACATGTGGCTTGGGATACCATGACACAAACAAGATTAGCATTACCAACATTACTAGTAGGAGTGATCAGTGGGTTCCTCTGTCTAGATAGGGTGACATGAGGATTGGTTGTGGGATGGGGGAGGACTATTCAGAGCTATATAGAGGCTAAGATAGCAATAAGGGCAGGGGGCAGATAGCAGAGGACACAAGGGTCAGATATGCCTATTTTCTACAAGTTAGGGAGGAGATAGGATACTGGAGAGACCTATACTATGGAGCAGTGCCACCAGAAAAGTGGGCTAGGAGCTTTCGTAGACCATCACGAACAATAACGACCACTGGAGAGAGGGACAGGAGACATGCATCGAATAGTGGGGTCATGGGTCCTCCACCACCACCAGACAGAGGGGATAGGAGAGATGATCTTGGGGCAGGTCCTTCCAGGGCTCAGACTTTGTCGAGGCCAGGTGGCTCCAAGGGAGGGAGTTCATCATAGCCTTAGAGGGCTCCCTATGTATCGATTTTGTACCATTTTGTATGATGACACCTTTAGGTGATTGTAGCCATATGATTTTGACATCATTGTATCATGACACTAATGATTATATATATATATATTAGATTCATCCTTGCGGAAGCTATATGCATGTGTATCTATGTGATGTATGTTTCTATGTGTTAATGCATGATATGGATGCAAATATGTACATGAGGAAATGCAATATTTTTGTTCTTTTATGTTTTATATGTTTATGCAAATGCAAATGTGATTGTATGAAATGTAGATGAATATGATGATAGTTCTGATACTTAATATAAGTATAGATCAAATAGCCAACAAGATGAGAGGGGGGGGGTGAATCATACAAACTTAATCATCCATAAAAACATCAGATTCAACCTTGGTAACATATATATCAGTCATATAACCAAAACTGTCAAACATGCAAACTCAAAAGCATATGAACAATATAAACCTCATAACACCAAATTTAATGTTGAAACCCAAATAGGGAAAAACCACTGTGGGATTTCAGACCCACTAAGAAATATACTCTTCTAGAGTATGCTCGGTTAAAAGCAAATCCTGTTAAAGATTACAAACACATTGCTAGATGTGACCTAGTTAAGGGATTTCCCTCAGATCTGTTAGGATCTTCACTTTGTCAGAAGTGACCTTGTTAAAGGATTTCAAACACTCAATAAGAATGTCACTTTGGTAGAGGATTTTACAAATAAGACTGTTAAGTCCACTCGATTAAGAGATTTTCTAGTACTTCTCAAAATAACAGTAACAAAAATATGTTTGCAACTTCACATCTAAAAATGCTAAAGAAAATTCTTGTTTGCTCAATACAATCAATTCATAGGACTTATCTTGTCCCTCTACTAGGCTATATACTCTATTATCAAAACATGTCTTCAAGCTTCTATGCTCGGTAATCACTATGTAGCATCCCTGTGCATACACTTGCCCACATACATTGTTTATCAACAGTTTCCTATTTATAAACAATCTTCTAACGGCTTAATCTCTTTGATCACATTTCCCATGATCAATCATAGCCATCAGATCTTCAATCTTGTCTAGGTTCAATGTATCCTTTGATCTGAAAACATTTTACCCTGCCTTGGAACTTGTGTTAGGGTATTGCAGTTCAATCTGAGCTATAGATCTTCCTACCGATCTTTCTTTACCATATATTCTTTAACAATCTTCATACGTGACTTACCAATCATTTATTTCGCTCCAGCTCATCAGCTTCCTTCATTAAATATCACATGTAAACATTTAATGCATTCTGTTATAGCTCAGTTGTAACTCGGTAAATACTAAACTTCACTCAGTAGACATTCTGCCTTCATTAACTAATAGGGATAACCTTAGGGTTTACCGACTAGGTTCCTTAGGGTTTATCGACTAGGTTCTTTGCTCAGTAACATAGTATAGTATTAACCTTTCAAACAATAGCATATGTAGGATATCAAAACAATCTAAACATCATGATCTCATCATTGTCTAACTTGGTAATAGTTGCCCATTGAATAACTTATCCCCTTATTTATCATATTCTTTCTATGTCTTTTACTGACATCTTTATTCTCATCAAATCACACTTCTTAAGATATGGCAACATCATACTGAATTAGAAAATCAATTTCTTGACATCAATGACAAAATAATAATATTAAGACAGTAATCATCCTTAATCAGTTATATCCATAGTCATCAACAACCTTCTCAATATCCTTATTGAAATGCCAACAATCTCTCATTGTAATTGGAATGCCAATGTTCTTCTTGTCTGTTATAATGCCAATAATTTCCCCCTTTGGCATTGATGGCAAAACCAATTGATTTGACTTTATTGAGTTAGATTCAGATTGCTGTGAAATTCTGAAATGCTGAAATGCTCTCCCCCATACATTAGACTTCTCTTGTTTTCTTAGTTTTCTTTCCAATCTATAGTCTGCTCTTCTTATGTATACTCCCCCTTTCATAGGTATTCTCCCCCTTTGACAACAATGCCAAAAAGAAAAGAACTAAAAACATAATTTCTTCCTCTGAGAAGTGAATTCCATGCCATTATGTATCAATTCAGTCTCGATCAGAGCATTTATCTTCAATTCCTGTTCTTTATTTATTGTTTCCTGCACACCTTTAGAAAACCTCTTAAAGTGTGTAAATCATCATCAACTCCTAAAAGATATTCTATAGAGTCATTGAATTGATGCTTTCACTGAACTCGGTTAGTGAATGGAAGATAGGGGTAAGACCCCTAACTGACTTCTGAGATATTCAAAAGTGTCCTTTGGCAGTGTCTTGGTGAAGATATCTACTATTTGCTCCTTTGTACTAACATATTCCAATGCCACTTTCTTCTCTTGAACTTCTTCTCTAAGATAATGATATTTGATAGAGATGTGCTTTGTCTTAGAGTGCATAACAGGATTCTTTGAAATTTTAATGGCACTAGTGTTATCATAGAATATAGTTACTGGCTTGGTAGCTTGCTCATTTATACCTTCCAATAGTTGTTTGATCCATGCTATATTGGTGCAATTCAGTGCCGCAGCAACATATTCAGCTTCTATTGTTGATTGAGAAACACATCCTTGTTTCTTGCTATGCCAACTCACTAGTCTTTCTCCTAAAAAGAAAGCTCCTCCACTTGTGCTTTTCCTATCATCAATGTTGCCTACCCAATCAACATTAGTATAAACTTTTCAATCAAACTCATTTCCTTTCTGATATACCAAACCATAATCTTCAGTGCCTTTTAAGTATCTGAAAAATTCTTTTGATTATCGTCATGTGTGTTTCCTTTGGATCTGCAAAAAATCTTCCAACAATACCAACTGCATGTGCTATATCTGGCCTATTGTGAACAACATATTGCAACTTTCCAATCAAGGATTAGTAAAGTGTCTCATCAATAGATGCAAATTCATCATTCTTTGATAGTTTACAGTTAGTAGTCATAGGAGTACTTACTGGCTTTGAATTCTGCATTCCAAATTTCTTCAAGATTTCCTTTATGTACCTGGATTGGGTAATGAAAATCTCATCTTTCATTTGTAGTATCTACAAACCTATAAAATATTTTATCTCACTGATTAATGACATCCCAAATTATTTACTCATTTCATTTCCAAAGTTCTTGCATAGAGAGTCATTTCCACTAAAGATAATATCATCAACAAATATGGCTGAGATCAGTATTCCATTTTCATCATTCTTCATGTACATATTGTTGTTTTCACTTGTTCTTATAAAACCAATTTTGATCAAATATGAGTGAAATCTCCCATACCATGCTCTAGGTGCTTGTTTCAAACCATATAAAGCTTTGTTCAATTTACATACCTGATCATTATTTTCTCCTTCAACAAATCCTTCAGGTTGTTCAATGAAAACTTCTTCTTCTAATATACCATTTAGAAATGCAGATTTGACATCCATTTGATATACCTTGAAATTCTTGTAAGAAGCATATGCCAACAATGTTCTTACTCCTTCACGTCTTGCCATAGGTGCAAAAGTCTCACCATAATCAATTCCTTCTTCTTGGGCATAACCTTTGCAAACTAGTCTTGCTTTATTCCGAATGACCTCACCTTTTTCATTTAGCTTATTTCTGAAGATCCACTTGGTACCAATTACATTTTTGTCCTTCAGTCTTGGGACCAGTGTCCATGTGTCATTCTTCTTGATTTGATCAATCTCTTCTATCATAGCATTTATCCAATCTTCATTGTTAAATGCCTCTTTCACTATTCTTGGTTCAAATTTAGATATCAAACATGTGTTCTGTCTCAATTTGTTCCTTGTCATCACTAGATCATCCTTATCTCCTATAATCTGACTTGTTGCATGATTTCTTCTGACATACTTGGCTAATACAGGCTCGGTAGGATCTGTATGATCTTCTTCATCACTCAGTAACTGGATATTTTCTTCATTTTCTTCAACAATTATCTTGGTAGAACTTCTCAGTTGCACATGGACAAATCCTTCATAATCTTCTGGTTCTTTGGAGTTTCCTTCATCATTTCTTTTTGCAAATTCATCAATTTTCACATTTGCACTTTCTACTATTTTGTTAGAAGAATAACCTAGAAACATTCCTTCTTCACTTTTCTGATCAAACTTACCATTTCTATCATCTTTGTGAACATAGCATCTACTCCCAAAGATTTTAAATTAACTTATATTAGGTTTTTTGTCATACCAAATTTCATAAGGTGTCTTCAAAGTACCTTTCTTTAATTGAACTTGGTTCAAGGTGTAAACAGTTGTGCTTATTGATTCTCTCCAAAATGTTTGTGGAACTTTATTTTCAATCATCAAGGTTCTGGCACAATCCACAATAGATCTATTCCTTCTCTCAGCTATCCCATTCTATTGTGGAGTTCTCGGTGTAGAGACTTGTCTTTTTATACCATGATCATTGCAAAATAAGTTGAACTCATTAGATGTAAACTCTCCTCTATTTGATTTGAGACATTTCAGTTGTCTTCCTGTTTCATTTTCAACTCTAGCCTTGTACCATTTAAACATTTGAAAAGTTTTTGATTTTTCTTTTAAAGAGATTATTGACATCATCCTTGAGTAATCATCCACAAATAATATGCAATATTTATCACCATAATAATTCTGAACATTCATAGGACAACAAAGATCAGTATGCACAAGATCTAAAATTCCTTTAGAAGTGTAGGACTTACTTGTAAAGCTTGATCTTGTCATCTTACCCATCTGGCATCCTCAGCACATAGCATTCTCAGGTTTTTCAAGACTCGGTAGACCTCTTACTCGGTGCTTCTTACTTATTTTGATCAGATTATCAAAATTAACATGACAAAACCTTTTATGCCATAACCAAGTATCATCTATCCTTGCATATAGACATTTATTCTGAGTTGAGTCAAGATGAAATGTATTACCTCTTGTTTGATAGTTCTGATACTTAATATAAGTATAGATCCGATAGCCAACAAGATGAGAGGGGGGGTGAATCATACAAACTTAGTCATCAATGAAAACATTTGATTCAACCTCGGTAACATATATCAGTCATAGAATAAAAACTGTCAAACATGCAAACTCAAAAGCATATGAACAATATAAACCTCATAACACTAGATTTAACGTGGAAACCCAAATAGGGAAAAACCACTATGGGATTTTAGACCCACTAAGAAATATACTCTTCTAGAGTATGCTGGGTTAAAAGCCAATCCTGTTAAAGATTACAAAACACATTGCTAGATGTGACCCGGTTAAGGGATTTCCCTCAGATCTGTTAGGATCTTCACTTTGTTAGAAGTGACCTTGTTAAAGGATTTCAAACACTCATTTAGAATGTCACCTTGTTAGAGGATTTACTTATAAGTCTATTAAGTCCACTTGATTAAGAGATTTCCTGTTACTTTCACAAGCTAACAGTAATACAATCTATCTGCACCTTTACATCTAAAATGCTAAAGCAAATTCTTATTTGTTCAACACAATCTAGACATAGAAATATTCTTGTCTAGCTTCTGGGCATCAATACTCTGTTATTTCAATAGGTCTTCAATCTTCTATGCTCGGTGATCACTATGTAGCATCCCTGTGCATACACTTGCCCGCATACACTATTTATCAATGGTTCCTTATTTATAAACAATCATCTAACCACTTAATCTCCTTGATCACATTTCCCATGATCAATCATAGCCATCAGATCTTCAATCTTGTCCAGGTTCATTGTATCTTACGATCTGAAAAATATTTTACCCTGCCTTGAAACTTGCACAATCATCTTGGAACTTGTGTTAGGGTAATGCGGTTCAATCTGAGCTATAGATCTTCTTGCCGACTTTCCATTGCCTTAGATTTGTTAACAAACTTCTTCCATGGCTTGCCAGTCATTGATTTGCTCTAGCTAATTAGCTTCTTTCATTAAATATCACATGTAAACATTTAATGCATTGTGTTATAGCTCGGTTACAACTTGGTGAATACTAAACTTTACTTGGTAGACATTCTATCTTCATTAACCGACTATGATAACCTTAGGGTTTACTGACTAGGTTCTTTGTCTGATAACATAGTGTAGTATTAACCTTTACATTTTACAACATATGTGTGATGTTAAAACAATCTAAAACATCAAGATCTCATCATTGTCTGACTCGGTAGAGTTGCCCATTGAATAACTTATCCCTTTATTCATCATATTCTTTCCTGTGTCTTTACCGACTTCTTTATAATCTTCATATCATATTTCTTAAGATATGGCAAGATCATACTAAATTAGAAAATCAATTTCTTGACATCAATGACAAAATAATAATATCAAGACAGTAAAACATCTTAAATCAGTTATGTCCATAATCATCAACAACCTTCTCAATATCCTTGCTATATTGCCAACAATCTCCCCCTTTGGCATTGATGGCAAAACCAATTGATTTGACCGTTAAGAATTCAGATTGCTGTGATTCTAAAATGCTGAAATGCTCTCCCCCATACATTAGACTTCTCTTTTGGTTTTCTCTCAATCTTCTCAGGTCTTCTCCTCCTAGTAGTCTTCTCCTCCTTGGGTAGGTCTTCTCCCCCTGGTAGTCTTCTCCCCCTTTGACAACAATGCCAAAAAGAAAAGAACTAAAACATAAGTTGTTTCTATAAGAAGTTATTTCCTGCTGATGTGTATCAACTGAGTCTCAGTCAGAGCATTTGTTTACAATTCCTATTCCCTATATCATTTTCTGTATTATCCTAATATTGTTCTAGTACACTTTCAGAAAAGCATTCTTAAAGTGTATCACTCCAACATTAGCTCCCTAAAAGATATTCAATAGATTCATCAAAGTCATGCTTTCACCGAACTTAGTCAGTGAGTAAGAGATAGGGGTAGGACCCCTAACTTACTTGTGAGATATTAAAAAGTGTCCTTTGATAGTGGCTTGGTGAAGATATCAGTTATTTGTTCCTTTGTGTTAACATATTCCAACACCACTTTCTTTTCATGAGCTTCTTCTCTAAGATAATGATATTTGATAGATATGTGCTTTATCTTAGAGTGCATAACAGGGTTCTTTGAAATATTAATGACACTAGTATTGTCACAGAATATAGTTACTGGCTTGGTAACTTTCTCATTTATACCTTCCAACAATTGTTTGATCCATGCAATGTTGGTACAATTCAGTGCTACAGCAACATATTCAGCTTCGGCTATTGACTGAGAAACACATCCTTGTTTCTTGCTAAGCCAACTCACTAGTATTTCTCCTAAGAAGAAAGCTTCTCCACTTGTCCTTTTCCTGTCATCAATGATGCCTGCCCAATCAGCATCAGTATAGACTTTCAAATCAAAATCATTTCCTTTCTGATATACTAAGCCATAATCTTCAGTGCCTTTCAAGTATCTAAAAATTCTTTTGATTGCTGTCATATGTATTTCCTTAGGATCTGCAGAGAATCTTGTAACAATAACTATTGCATGTGCTATATCAGGCCTGTTGTGAACAACCTATTGTAGTTTTCCAATCATGGATCGATAGAGTGTCTCATCAATAGATGCAGATTCATCATTATTTGATAGTTTGCAGTTTGTAGTCATAGGAGTACTTACTGGCTTTGAATCCTCCATTCCAAATTTCTTCAAGATTTCCTTTATGTATTTGGATTGAGTAATGAAAATTTCATTTTTGATTTGCAGTATCTATAAGCCTATAAAATACTTTATCTCACCAATTAATGACATCTCAAATTCTTTGCTCATTTCATTACCAAAGTTCTTGCATAAAGAGTCATTTCCACAAAATATAATATCATCAACAAATATGGCTGAGATTAGTATTCCATTTTCATCATTCTTCATGTACATGTTGTTGTTCTCACTTGTTCTTATAAAACCAATCTTAATCAAATAAGAGTGCAGTCTTTCATACCATGCTCTAGGTGCTTGTTTCAGACCATATAAAGCTTTGTTCAATTTACATACCTGATCTTTATTATTGTCTTCACCAAATCCTTTAGGTTGTTCAAAGAAAATTTCTTCTTCTAATATTCCATTCAAAAATGTAGATTTGACATCCATTTGATATACCTTGAAGTTTTTGAAAGCAACATATGCCAACAATGTTCTAACTCCTTCAAGTCTGGCAACAGGTGCAAAAGTCTCACCATAATCAATTCCTTCTTGGGCATAACCTTTGCAAACCAATCTTGCTTTGTTCTGAATGACCTCTCCTTTCTCATTTAGCTTGTTTCTAAAGATCCACTTTGTACCAATTACATTTTTGTCCTTAGGTCTTGGGACTAGTGTCCATGTGTCAATCTTCTTGATTTGATCAATCTCTTCAGTCATAGCATTTATCCAATCTTCACTGTTGAATGCCTCTTTTACTATTCTTGGTTCAAATTCAAATATCAAACATGTGTTCTGTCTCAGTTTGTTCCTTGTCATCACTGGATCATCCTTATCTCCTATAATCTGACTTGGTTCATGATGTCTTCTGACATATTTGGCTAATACAGGCTCGGTAGGCTTTGTATGATCCTCTTCATCTCTCGGTAACTGGATATCTTCCTCATTTCCTTCAACAATTATCTCGATAGGACTTTTTAGTTGCACATAGACAAATTCATCATAGTCTTCTGGTTCTTTGGAATTCCTGTCATCAATTCTTTCTGCAAATTCATCAATTTTCCTATTTGCACTTTCTACTATTTTGTTAGATGATTTGATCAAACATTTAAATGCTTTGCTTCTAGAAAAATATCCTAGAAATGTTCCTTCTTCACTTTTCTAATCAAACTTGCCATTTCTATCATCTTTATGAACATAGCATTTTCTTCCAAAGATCTTAAAATAACTTACGTTAGGTTTCTTGCCATACCAGATTTCATAAGGTGTCTCCAAAGTACCTTTCTTCAATTGAACTCGGTTAAAGGTGTAAACAGTTGTGCTTATTGCTTCTCTCTAAAATGTTTGTGGAACCTTCTTCTCAATCATCAGTGTTCTAGCATAATCCACAGTAGATCTATTTCTTCTTTCAACTATTCCATTCTACTGTGGAGTCCTCGGTGCAGAGACTTGTCATTTGATACCATGATCATTGCAAAATAGGTTGAACTCATCAGATGTGAACTCTCCTCCTCTATCTGATCTAAGACATTTTAGTTGTCTTCCTGTTTCATTTTCAACTCTAGCCTTGTACCACTTAAACTTTGAAAAGCTTCTGATTTTTCTTTTAAAAACATTACTGACATCATCCTTGAATAATCATCCACAAATAATATGAAATACTTATCACCATAATAACTTTGAACTTTCATAAGACCACAAAGATCAGTGTGTACAAGATCTAAAATTCCCTTAGAAGTGTAGGACTTACTTGTAAAGCTGGATCTTGTCATCTTGCCCATTTGGCATCCTTGGCACATAGCATTCTCAAGTTTTTCAAGACTTGGTAGACCTCTTACTCTATGCTTCTTACTTATCTTGATCAGATTATCAAAATTAACATGACAAAACCTTTTATGCCATAACCAGGTGTTATCAATCTTTGCATGCAAGCACTTGTTGTGAGTAGAGTCAAGGTGAAATGTATTACCTTTTGTTTGTGTCCCGATAGCAGCTAACTTTCCATTTTTGTCGTGAACTTTGACAATTCCTTTCTGAAATTCTATTTGGTAACCTGTGTTGTTTAGCTATGCTACACTCAACAAATTATATTTCAAACCTTCAACCCAATAAACATCATTGCATCTTGCTTTATCAAGAAGTGTTATGGATGCTTTACCTCTTACTGGACATGGTGCATCATTACCAAATCTAACATAGCCTCCATCATAATCTTCTAACATAACAAACTTGTGTTTATCTCCTGTCATATGATGTGAGCATCCACTATCTATAATCCAAGAATCATTAGTGTTTATGTGAGATATTAGGGCTTTTTCTTCATACCTTTCTTCATCTGATCCATCCTTGATAGCCACATAAACAACTTCCTCTGTATTAGTCTCATCTGAATTATCATCTTCAGATTCCTCATTAGCAATTAAGCAGGTCTTTCTAGCTCTTCTTCTGAAGTCTCAGTGACCTCTGTAATGATTATCTTTCTATCTATCATCTCGGTAATCTCTCTTTTTGGTGAAATCTTTGTCAGGATAGTTAGAAGCCATATGTCCAATCTTATCACAATTGAAACATTTCAAGGGTAGTTTTCCCTTATACTTACCTTTGCCTCTTGGTAACCTTTTGGCCAACAGTGCTTCAAACTCTTCTTGCTTTCTGATTTCTTCATACAGTTTGTGTACCTCCTCCATGTTCTTCTGAAATATTTCACTTGCTCCACTATGATCTCCTCCTGAGTACTTATACTTTCTTTCATTGTAATCATTAGATTCATTCAAATGAAAACAACTAAATGCAGATTCAACTTTATTTACCAATGACCCACTATTATCAAAATTACTTAACTCAAATGCATGTAGCTTACCAATAGTAGCATCCAAGAAAACTAGCATATTAGGTATAGACCTCAATTCATTGATTGCAGAGACTCAGATTGCATAGGCAGGTAGAAGGGTTCATAACAACTTACTTGTCACATCCTTTTCTTCAATAGTTCCTCCTACTCCCTTGATTTGATTTACAATCTCCTTTAGTCTTGTACTATATTGGGTTATGTTCTCACCTTCATTCATCCTCATAGATTCAAGTTGTCCTCTTAGACTATCAACTTTTGCTCTTTGAACATGTTCATCTCCTCCATATACAGATATGAGCTTAGTCCACATAGCCTTCACATCATTGCAGCCTTCTAGATCATTAAACTCAGAATCGGTCAATGCAGATGTTATTTCAATCGTTGCTTGAATGTGTTCTTGCTTTGCCTTTATCTCTTCCATTGTCAATGGATAGGTGCTCGGTGTAACAAAATCATTCTCTAGATAGTATATAGCATATTCTCCAACTCTTGATAGATGTAGCTTCATCCTTTTCTGCCATGTAGAGAAACTTGACTTATTCAGCTTAGGTGCATCCCTCTTATACATCTTTGGATCTTTAACTCAAGTGCCTTTAAACTTTCCTTTTGGAGTCCAAGGCTCTGATACCAATTGATAGTTCTAATACTTAATATAAGTATAGATCTGATAGCCAACAAGATGAGAGGGGGGTTGAATCATACAAACTTAATCATCAATGAAAACATCAGATTCAACCTCGGTAACATATATTAGTCATAGAATAAAAACTATCAAACATGCAAACTCAAAAGCATATGAACAATATAAACCTCATAACACCAAATTTAACGTGGAAACCCAAATAGGGAAAAACCACTGTGGGATTTCAGACCCACTAAGAAATATACTCTTCTAGAGTATGCTCGGTTAAAAGCCAATCCTATTAAAGATTACAAAACACATTGCTAGATGTGACCTGGTTAAGGGATTTCCCTCAGACCTGTTAGGATCTTCACTTTGTTAGAACTGACCTTGTCAAAGGATTTCAAACACTCATTTAGAATGTCACCTTGTTAGAGGATTTACTTATAAGACTGTTAAGTCCACTCAGTTAAGAGATTTCTTGTTACTTTCACAAGCTAACAATAATACAATCTATCTGCAACTTTACATCTAAAATGCTAAAGCAGATTCTTATTTGTTCAACACAATCTAGACATAGAACTATTCTTGTCTATCTGTTGGGCATCAATACTCTGTTATTTCAATAGGTCTTCAAGCTTCTGTGCTTGGTGATCACTATGTAGCATCCCTGTGCATACACTTGCTTGCATACACTGTTTATCAATAGTTCCTTATTTATAAACAATCATCTAACCGCTTAATCTCCTTGATCACATTTCCCATGGTCAATCATAGCCATCAGATCTTCAATCTTGTCCAGGTTAATTGTATCTTATGATCTGAAAAATGTTTTACCCTACCTCGGAACTTGCACAATCATCTTGAAACTTGTGTTAGGGTAATGTGGTTCAATTTGAGCTGTAGATCTTCTTTCCGACTTTGCCTTAGATTTGTTAACAAACTTCTTCCACGGCTTGCCAATCATTGATCCGCTCCAGCTCATCAGCTTCTTTCATTAAATATCACATGTAAACATTTAATGCATTTTGTTTTAGCTTGATTACAACTCGGTGAATACTAAACTTTGCTCGGTAGACATTCTGTCTTCATTAACCAACTGCGATAACCTTAGGGTTTACCGACTAGGTTCTTTGCCTGATAACATAGTGTTGTGTTAACCTTTACATTTTACAACATATGTATGATGTTAAAACAATCTAAAACATCAAGATCTCATCATTGTCTGACTCGATAGAGTTGCCCATTGAATAACTTATCCCTTTATTCATCATATTCTTTCCTGTGTCTTTACTAACTTCTTTATACTCTTCATATCATATTTCTTAAGATATGGCAACATCATACTGAATTAGAAAATCAATTTCTTGACATCAATGACAAAATAATAATATCAAGACAGTAAAACATCTTAAATTAGTTATGTCCATAATCATCAACAACCTTCTCAATATCCTTGTTATATTACCAAAATTGTTTGTGTCCCGGTAGCAGGTAACTTTCCATGCTTGTCATGAACTTTGACAATTCCTTTTTCAAACTCTATTCAGTAACCTATGTTGTTCAGCTATGCTACACTCAACAAATTGTATTTCAAACCTTCAACCCAATAAACATCATTACATTTAGCATTGTCAAGAAGTGTTATGGATCCTTTACCTCTTACCGGACATGGTGCATCATTACCAAATCTTACATAGTCTCCATCATAATCATCCAATTTAATAAACTTGTATTTATCACCTGTCATGTGATGTGAGCAACCACTATCTATGATCCAAGAATCATTAGTATTTATATGAAATATTATGGCTTTTTCTTCATACCTTTCTTCATTTGATCCATCTTTAATAGCCACATAAGCAATTTCCTTTGTATCCATTTCATCTGATTTATCATCATTAGATTCCTCATCAGCTATTAGGCATGTCTTTTTATCTCTTCTCCTGAAGTCTCGATGTCCTTTTTAATGATTATCTTTCTATCTATCATCTCAGTAATCTCTCTTTTCACTAAATTCTTTTTTAGGACAATTAGAAGCCATATGTCCTATCTTATCACAATTGAAACATTTTAAAGTTAGCTTTCCTTTATACTTACCTTTACCTCTCGGAAGCCTTCTAGCTAATAGTGCTTCAAACTCTTCTTGCTTTCTGATTTCCTCATACAGTTTGTGTACCTCCTCCATGTTTTTGCAAAATCTTTCACTTGCTCCACTATGATTCCCTTCAGAGTACTTATACTTTCTATCATTGTAATCATCAGTTTCATCAATATGAAAAGAATTGAATGCAGATTCAACTTTATTTACTGATGACCCACTGTTATCAAAGTTACTTAACTCAAATGCATCTAGCTTACCAATAGTAGCATCTAAAGAAATTGGCATATTGGGTACAGACCTCAATTCATTGATTGCAGAGCCTCAGATTACATAGGCAGGTAGAAGGGTTCTTAACAACTTACTTGTTACATCCTTTTCTTCAATAGTTCCTCCTGCTCCTTTGATTTGATTGACAATCTCCTTTAGTCTTGTACTATACTGAGTTATGTTCTCACCTTCATTCATCCTCATAGATTCAAGTTTTCCTCTTAAACTATCCACTTTTGCTCTTTGAACATGTTCATCTCCTCCATATACAGATATGAGCTTAGTCCACATTGCCTTTGCATCATTACATCCTTCTAGATCATTAAACTCTGAGTTGGTCAATGCAGATGTTATTTCAATCATTGCTTGAATATATTCTTGCTTTTCCTTTATCTCTTCCATTGTCAATGGATAGGTTCTTGGTGTGATAAAATCATTCTCCAGATAATAGACAGCATATTCTCCAATTCCTGATAGATGTAGCTTCATCCTTTTCTGCCATGTAGAGAAACTTGACTTATTCAGCTTCGGTGCATCCCTCTTAAACATCTTTGGATCTTTTAACTCAAGTGCCTTTAAAATTTTCTTCCGGAGTCCAAAGCTTTGATACCAATTGATAGTTCTGATACTTAATATAAGTACAGATCCAATAGCCAACAAGATGAGAGGGGGGGGTGAATCATACAAACTTAATCATCCATAAAAACATCAGATTCAACCTTGGTAACATATATATCAGTCATATAACCAAAACTGTCAAACATGCAAACTCAAAAGCATACGAACAATATAAACCTCATAACACCAAATTTAACATGGAAATCCAAATAGGGAAAAACCACTGTGGGATTTCAGACCCACTAAGAAATATACTCTTCTAGAGTATGCTCAGTTAAAAGAAAATCTTGTTAAAGATTACAAACACATTGCTAGATGTGACCCGATTAAGGGATTTCCCTCAGATCTGTAAGGATCTTCACTTTGTTAGAAGTGACCTTGTTAAAGGATTTCAAACACTCAATAAGAATGTCACCTTGCTAGAGGATTTTACAAATAAGACTGTTAAGTCCACTCGATTAAGAGATTTTTTGCTACTTCTCAAAATAACAGTAATAAAAATATGTTTGCAACTTCACATCTAAAAATGCTAAAGTAGATTCTTATTTTCTCAATACAATCAATTCATAGGACTTATCTTATCCCTCTACTGGGCTATATACTCTATTATCAAAACAGGTCTTCAAGCTTTTGTGCTCGGTAATCACTATGTAGCATCCCTGTGCATACACTTGCCCACATACATTGTTTATCAATAGTTTCCTATTTATAAACAATCTTCTAACCACTTAATCTCCTTGATCACATTTCCCATGATCAATCATAGCCATCAGATCTTCAATCTTGTCCAGGTTCAATGTATCCTTCGATCTGAAAACATTTTACCCCACCTTGGAACTTGCATTTTCACCTTGGAACTTGTGTTAGGGTATTGTAGTTCAATCTGAGCTGTGGATCTTCCTGCCCATCTTTCTTTACCATAGATTCTTTAACAATCTTCATACATATCTTACTAATCATTTAATTCGCTCCAGCTCATCAGCTTCCTTCATTAAATATCACATGTAAATATTTAATGCATTCTGTTATAGCTTGGTTGTAACTCGGTAAATACTAAACTTCACTCGGTAGACATTCTGCCTTCATTAACCGATAGCGATAACCTTAGGGTTTACCGACTAGGTTCTTTGCTCAATAACATGGTATAGTATTAACCTTTCAAAAAATAGCATATGTAGGATATCAAAACAATCTAAACATCATGATTTTATCATTGTCTAACTTGGTAATAGTTGCCCATTGAATAACTTATCCCCTTATTCATCATATTCTTTCTGTGTCTTTTACCAACATCTTTATACTCATCAAATCATACTTCTTAAGATATGGCAACATCATACTGAACTAGAAAATCAATTTCTTGACATCAATGACAAAATAATAATATTAAGATAGTAATCATTCTTAATCAGTTATATCCATAGTCATCAACAACCTTCTCAATATCCTTATTGAAATGCCAACAATCTCTCATTGTAATTGGAATGCCAACCTTCTTCTTGTCTGTTATAATGCCAACATATGAGAATGCAAATAACTATTTACATGATGAAAATGTAAAATGTGCTAACATGTGTTGTGTGCAGGATGTGATGCAATTGTGATATCTATATGTATGTATGAAATGCTTGTATGTGGTAATGTAGGTGCAAACTACATGAAATGCAAATATTTTTGGTGTGTCATTATACTTAGTCATGTGATAGCAAGCTACATGGACTCAAATCAAGAAAGGGGGATGGAAGATGGAAGATATGAAAGTGAAAGAGCTTCTTGTGCATTATCATTATTGAGCTTTATTATGGCAAGTAGTTTATGACAATCTAGGTATATGTCAACCTAGAAAGTCATTGTACCCATTTGCATGGAGATCAGACAATTGCAAACAAGGAATGCCCCAGTTCATACTAGACTCACAGTGTCCTCATATCCTTGGACAAGTCATATCATTACTGAGAGACAATCCACTGACAGCAAAGAAAAATAGGTGACGATACCCCATCCTCACCTTTCTAGTCAAAGACATCCTGGAGATAGAATCTCTAGTTAGAGACATCCCAAAAAAGATAAAAGACATGTCACCAAAAGATAAAATTAAATGAAAACCAAGACTCGACACTGACATCCATTGTAGTCCTCAAGTTTAGTGTCTCTTGTCACTTGTATAAGTCTATTTGATTGTGGTCACAATGTTTACTTTCACAAAAGGATAGATAGCATTGAACCATAATGTTGTCTGAGTCTATTGAAAGATTTGATTTGTTGAAGCCCATTGTTGTTGTTGTGTCTCATCTGAAATTGACTGAATCCATGAAACTGATACTTTATTGCAGATAAGACAAAACTTTATTGCGGATCGGCGATGCAAGTGTTGCTTTATTGTGAATTATGCCCGAATAGATTGAAGAAAATTGGAAGAAACTATACTTCTCATAATAGGCGATGCTCTCAGTTCCACACCCATTACTAGATGTAGGATTTGCCTTAGCCATAGATAGGAGCTGATTTATTATGGATGGAAAGGGGTGAACAGGAATGTTTCATATGAATGGTGAACCAATCTTGGGTAGATCAATGACAAAGCCATGATGGGAATGTGTAAGTTTATTATGAATGGATAGGTTGTGAGTGTGTGCAAAGTGAAAGGATAAAAGTGAATCCTGAAGGAGGGAGGAGAAATGTCTCTACACATGGCATCGGTGACCCAGTTTTCACCATGGTACTTGTCTAGGGTGTCACTGAAGTGGTTTTCACTATTGGATGAAATTTTTTGTCTTTACTTTTTTCAATTTTTCAATTTTTTGTTTTTTTTTGTGTCACAAGGCGCCTGTTTGTAGGTTTTCACCAAGTAACGATTTTTTTTATTTTTATGATTTTTTTGTATTTTTGATATTTTATGATTTTTTTATATTTCTGAATTAAGATATTATGAATAGCTATGTGTAAAACCTGTGAAGGTGCATGTTGTTGATAGGATCCTCCAAAGTTTCACCCTCTATGGTTGAGAGCTGATATGCACTAGATCTATAGGCTATTGTAATGATGTAAGGACCAAGCCAATTTGGTTTGTACTTTCCCTTCTCTTTGTCTTGTTGTTTTTTAGGATTTTCTATAAGAACCAAGTCACCCACCTCAAATGTGTGAGGCTTAACCTTATGATTGTAACTGCATTGTTCCTTGACTAAATGATGTGTAGCTTGAGTGATTGTCTTCCTTGATAAAGGATCTAAGATAGAATTACTAATATGTGGACTACGTAGGCCCATATGCGTGTCACCTAAAGAAGTTTGGACATCCCTGATAACAAAGTCCTTCGAGGAACCTCCATTAAAGGTCCGTGATGAATAACCAGAAGGGAAAGAATGTGTGGAACAAGTGGATGAGTTATGAAGGCTTATGATTATGAAAAGAAGTGAAAGTAGGATAGCATGATGGAGACTTAGGATCAACAAGTATGCTTTATGACTTGAAATTTTAGAACTTTTGCCCCCAGTTATTTTGGTATTAGGGGAGATAATCTCTTGCTCTTTTTCTTTCATAGGATTTTTATTCTTGACTTTGATTTTTTCAAAGTCCGTTGGATTTTATTTTTGATTTGGAATAAAGACATTTTCTTCATTTTTGACTTTTAGATTTTTCTTTTCAAAGCTTGATTTGTGATCCCCAATGAGTAAGGGCTTTTGTAATTCTTGTTGATTCAAGTCTGGAAGTGGAGTGGAAATGGAAGGAATGGATGAAATGGTAAGGCTATATGAGTTCTCAAGAGGGTAGGAGATACACTCAATAGATTCTTTGTTGGAACTACTCTTAGGACTATTGATATCAAGAGTTGCTTGCACCACTAGAGGAGATTTGCATTCAGACTTAGTAGCCACAACACTAGGTGGTTCACACCCAATTCCTTGGCATTGCAAATTGTTTATAGGTTGTTCATGTCGACTAGATACCTTAGGGGATAGTGGGAGTTGATCAACATGAAATATATACTCACCACATCCCATGTCTTTAATCCTGAACTTTTCTTTGAGCTCTGTTTGTTTTGATGTAGAAGATTTCAAGGATTCTAGGTCAACGCATGTTGATGAAGGAACAACTTCTTGATTGGCTGGGATTGTTATTTCTGGTCTAGGACATAGATTATTGCAATATATGAATGGATTTGGGTTAGCTTTGATGGTCACTTCAACTCCATTATGTGGAAACTTGATACATTGATGATATGCAGATGGGACTGTGCTTATTTCATGAATCCATGGGCATCCCAAGAGTATGTTGTATGTGAGATCTAGATCAAGGACCTGAAAAATCACATCCTTTGTAACCAGTCCAACTCTGAGAGGCAAGGTGACCATTCCTTTGGATGAACGTTCTTCATCATCATATCCTTTGATGGTAATTTTGTTTGTAGAATTCACAGCTTTATCAGAATATCCCAATTGTTTAATAGTGCTTAATGTACAAATGTTTAGAACTGCTCCTCCATCAATTAGGACTTGTTTTATTCAATGTTTGTGTAGGAAGGCTTCAATGTGTAAAGGTGCATTATGTAGTTGGCTTAGAGAGGCATCGTCAACTTCTATGAATGTAAGGGAGTGTGAAACAGAAAGGTATCCCACCATGGCTTGAAACTGGTCCATGTTCAGATCAATGGGGATAGAGGTGTCTCTCAAGATTTTGTCAAGAACGGCTTTATGTGCGGGGGATATGTGTAAGAGCTCGAGGATGGAGATAACTGCGGGTGTCTTCCCTAACTGTTCTACAAAGTCATACTCAGGCTTGGTTGATGAGGAAGCGGTGTTTTTAATTGGAGCACCTTGCAAAGTGAATTTACCTTGACAAGTTGTAACATTACATTCAGAGGTAGGTTCAGAAGAAGATCCAATTCCTTTTAGGACAACCTTGGGTCTTTGGGTAGAATTCTTTGGCATTTTGTCCTTGATGATAATGGTAGAGACATAATTGTCCATTGAAATGTGTCATTTTGTCCTTGATGATAATGGTAGAGACATAATTGTCCATTGAAATGTGATTGATAGTTGAATCATAATTATATGATGCTCTGGTATAGTTGGTCTACTCATCTATTGCTTTAGCTTTTCCCTTGTCATGTTTTGGGAATGGTTCTTTAAACATTTCATGTTCTTAATTGGATGAGTGTCCTTCAATCTCAATGTCACCTCTATCAATAAGATCTTGTATGATGTTCTTTAGCCGATGATAGTTTCCTATTTTATGACCCTTTCTCTTATGAAATTCACAATACTCATCATCATTCCACCAATTTGGTTTGACCTTTGGCTCATATGGAGGCAAATATGAAATTGTTATTATTTTGTTTGCCACTAGCTTCTTGAAAACTGACTCAAGTGGTTCTCCCAATGGGGTGTACTTCCTTCATGATTTGGAAGTTGTTTGAGCATTCACTTTGATTTCTTTTTAGAGCTTGATCTAGAAAAAATGATTTTGGGTCATACTGTATTGGCATCAACAACACCATCATTGACTGTGTTCTTGTTTTTATTCCAAAATCTTGGCTTGTCTTTTCCTTTAAAGTCCTCTTTGTTTTCTTTGAATATTTTGATGATGCCTTGCTCAATTAGGACCTTTTTTTGTTGCTAAGCCTTTTTCAATGACGTCCCTAAAGGTGGTCAAACATGATTTTCTTAGATCATAACCAATGTCTTTGTTAACATTCTAGGTGAACATTTCTACCATCTGTTTTTGTGGAATTTCACAAGAGCATCTATTGGCTAGATTTCTCAATCTTTGTAAAAATGATGCAAAATATTCTCCATCCTTTTGTTTGGTGTTGCAAAAGGTAGTGACTAATATGGCTGTCTCTATGTTGTATGAGAAATGTTGGATAAATGCCTCTGCTAGATCACCCCAAGACTTAATTTCAGGTGGAAGTTGGGAAAACCATTCCATATCTTGATCACCTAAGCTTTGTGGGAATAATCTCATCAAATATGTCTCTTCAGCTACTACCTCAATGCAAGCTATAAAAATTTGTCTTATATGTGCCTTAGGATCCCCTTTTCCTCTATACTTATCAAACTTAGGTGTCACAAAGTGTGTAGGAAATGGAGACATTGGAATGCTTTCGTTAAATGGATAAGGACATATGTCTCTCATTGTGTAAGTTGGCTTCCATGTATTTATGTCCTCCATTTTCTTTTGTAAGTCCTTAATTTGTTGTTCCAAATTGTTCTTAGGTGGAGATCAACTTTTTGGACCATACCCCATGCCTAAACCCCTAGGTGGAGGAGGAACATGTTGCATATATGGATGATATTGATCATAGACATGTTCATATGGAGGAGGTCTATAATGATGTTGCATATATGGACCACTTGGCATAGAGTCATGGTGAGGAATGGAATATCTACTTTGTCCATGTATACCATACTCTACAGGAATGTCATGAGTTTGTTCTAGTGTGTTGCCCCCAAATTTTGAACATGCCTTAGGACATCCAATTGCTTTGGTGGTTGGTCCTTAGCATTGGCATGTGATTAAGTATATTTTTCTGCATAAGACTTCCATAATGGTTTGTGAAGGTGAGTATCATATGCTTGACCATGTGTGTATGGGACCTCTATTTTTTGAAACAAAGATGATGGTGATTCAAGAACCATATGTGGTCCTCTTTTGCCTCCACTATTAGGCCTTCTTTGACCCATGTTGAGGTGAGGTTGTTGCGAAGGTCGATTTTCCATTATTTGAGACATGTCAAAATCATGAGGGATCTTGGCTCCACTTTGTGCCATCACTTGTAAGAAGTATTGTCTATCTCTCCTCATTATTTCCTCAACCAATCAATTGAAATGGGGATCCATAATGGAGTCTTCCACTTCTACTAAATGTACTAAAATGTTGTCCATATTGTCATTGTGTGTATCATTGTTGTTTGTAGTGTCCATGTTCTCAACATTTGGAATGTTTCTATAGATGTCCATGTTAGGTAATGTGGTATGATCAGAATTGAAAAAGACATCATTATCATACTCATAAGAACTCATAGTTGCGGAATGTTGAGCCTCTTTAGCTTCTCTCCTAGATTTTTGGGAATGGGTTTCAACCATGAACTAGGTCTTGACCAAGATGTGAGAGACTAGATGAAAATGGAAAGAGTATGGAAGACCAAGAGTTGGATGGAATGTAAATGAATCTAAAGTGTAATTGAAATGTCCAAAGTGTAAGACCAAGTATGTATGTAGTAGAGTAGGTGTGACTTCCAAAGAGATGATAGTTTCTCTTGATGAGGTAAGTTGACCTTGACTCTAAGTAAGACCAAATGAGACCCAAAGGTGATAGACCTTCATGAGGGACCACTTAGCAAAATATTGTTGTATGTAATGTGTTGACAAAGTATGATGAGGATAAGAAAGTGAACTTTTGACTCAAGTTTAGAAAAATGTGAATGTAATGCAAGGTGTAAAGCAATGATGGAATTTGTGAGACCCAAAGATAGGTTGAATCCTAGATGAAAACTCATAGAAATAACCTAGGAAGCTCAAAAATTCTGAAACTGATTGCTCTTGTTTGTTGGACTGTAAATTTTTCCAATTTGTGAAGTTGTTTGTTGTGACCAAATATGAATTTTTGACTATTTTTTTTGTGACAAGAGGACACAATGTTGATGAGGACTCAATGTTTGCAATTGTTTAGACTTAAAATGAATCAAATAAAAGTTTGTTGTTTGATGTAAAATTGTTTTGCATACACTTGAAGACACAAAAGACACAATGTTTTGATGTTTGGTCTTGAATGTTTGATAGTTCAAAATAAGACAAGCACAATTCTTATGGTTGGCTAGGACAATAGTTGTTGATCCCACATGAGGTTACGCTATTCAAAGTGGATACTTAGATGCTTGACCCCATTGACTCAACCCTCGGCACTTACTTCTCAGGGCAGCCAAGCATTAGTCCCCATGAAAACTCCCCGTGGTGAACTTTGTATCTCTATTAAGAACCATATGTGTGTGGGCTACTCTAGAGGTCCGACCTCCTACCCCAACAACTAGAAGGATTTTGGCTTCTAAAACAAAAAGGTGCTAGTAAGGGCATCCACTCATGTGGCCATAGTTGCGACACTTTTAGCTCTGTAAATATAGAAGGCTCCCATCCGGTAGGGGTTACACCCTACAAATGATCAAATAAATTTGATCAAATGTGTTTAAGGGGAGACATAGTGTCGGTATGAACCAATCAACACACGTTATCCATAGTTTTCACCATGGATACAATTGTTTATAGTGGTTCGGAAGAGGTGGGTTTTCCTCACTACCACTTGGGTCATTCTCTCCTCACTAGTAGTTCTAATGACCACACGGGGAGATAGACCCTCTAAAGATGAAACAAAAAGAGCCTATTGCCCAAGACACAAAAGACACTGGTTCAATTTTAGTGCACCAATTGAAGTATTTGCTAGTCTATGAAAACAAGGCACACAATAAAGATAAAAAACCCTTGCCAAAATTCAGCAACAAAGATTTGTTAGTAGTTTTGAAATAATACCCCTCCTACAAGCACACAAGTTAGGTAAATTTTAGATCCAAAAGACTTTGTGAAATAGGGGCCTTCAACAATGCATTTTTTTTATCAATTCAAAGATCCAATTCATCACAAAAAAAGACCACCTGTTAAATTTCAAGAAATTTCCAGAAATGTAAGAAAATCCAAAAAAATTGCTACTTTGCTCCTGTGTAGGGGAAAAAGCGAGACTAGGTTAATCCTGCCCTAATCCTACCTTTTGACACACATTACGGAATACGAAAGAGCCTAGAGATATCGCACAATTGGCTACTTCTTTTGGTGAAAGAGAGAGCCACGGGATATCTATTAGGATTTCTATTCCCTTGTTGAAATTGTAAGATCAAGTAATGCAAGTTCAAACCCTAATCTCAAAATGCAAGTATGAACTAATAATAAGATTGCAGAATTGAGATTAAACAATGAACAGCTGTAAGTGTAAGGATAAAATAAGAATGCAGATATGTACCCAGAGTTGAAATCAGACTGAAAATGTTCGGGACGGGGGCGCGGGTGCCACTGTCCTGAAAACTGCACTGGAAACCACTGTTCTACACCCTGAAACACTGTCGGAAAGTTGTCGAAAAGCTGTCTGTCCGGAGGACCAGGGCGCCCAGCGCCTCTGTCCCAGGGACTAGGGTGCCCAGTGCCCCTGTCCTGGCAGGACCAGGGCGCCCAGCGCCCCTATCCTGGTCTTCTGAGCTACAACTTCACACAGGGTTCTGTCTCAGCCTTCTCTCTCCGGATCTGTGTCCCGCGACGTCGTCCGAATCCCGAAACCTGTGATAATATCTGAAAAGGGGGAGGGGCGGCTATATAGGGTTTTGCCTTAGTCAAACCCCCACTTCGGTGATTTCCACCTCCATGAATAGCCAAGTTGTTTTGTAAAATGTATTGTGTGTGCAGACCTAGTGTGTGTGCAAGGTCCAAAATGCAAGAAAGCAAACTAGAGCAACCTAGAAAGTAAACCCTAATTGCTTGTAAATGATAATGTAAATGCTCTAAATCAAGATGCAATGTGATCTAAAGGATGAATAAATGATGTATCAAAGCTTATGCAAAGACATGAAAACAATACGAAATCATACCCAACCCTCAAGGGAGGAGTACAAGCCAATCTTCAGTCGGTAATCTCCTATTGTTCTTCAATGTCTTCCAAGCCCTAAGTGGATGAATGAATTTGATAGATGCTTGATAAAATGATGTTGAATGTTGTTGAAGTCCTCAAAGATCTGCTCTTTCGCTGCATATGAAGTTCCTGGAAACAAAATCCCATCCCCTTCAAATGAGGAAAGAGAGCTTTTATGTATGAAACCCTAGGTCATAAATTCGTATTTTGGTCGACCTAGAGATTGAATCTCCCGCCAATTTCTTGGGGTTAAGCTTTATTTTATGATTGGATCGTGCTCCCAAAATTTCGGGAAAAATATCCGGGACCATGTTGCACGGGCGCCATGGTCCCGACAACTTTTCACCAAATTTTCAGGGCCGTCGGATATGATGATTTTAGAGAGAATCCCAAAGTTACAGGTGATTTCGAGATGTTTAGACCCCGAAACCAAGCCCCCCAAGTTTGAAATAGGACTTGATTAGGGTTTTTGATTAAGTGGTGTATTGGAAGAATAAAATACGAAGGGCATGCTTTAGTAAAAGGGCCCAACTTTATGATGTAGAAAATGATGAAATAGGGCCTTAGACCTAATTAATTTGATTAATTAAGTGCTTAAGGACAAATGCAATGCAGAATGCAAAATGCACTAAGATGGGTGCTAAACTAGGTGTGAAATTGTACCACCCTAGCGAGTGCGTACAATTTACGACGCTACATTTAGCCCCCACTTTAGCGGTCATATGAGTACTACGTGCATATGCAAGCTAAAGTACAGAAAAGTAAACATTATTTGAAAAAGGATATATCCATAAGTCATCGGACGAAGCCCCCAGCGGTATCTGCAGTACACAGTTAGGAACTGCACCCTACAAAACAAACGTTAGATCACAAAATCACCTAATGCTTACTAGGGAAAGTGATGAAATCTGTGAGTAGCTATATGCCCCCCCCTGTTTCGACTTGCTTATTTAGGGAGGTGAAACAAGGTAGCATGTTTACTTACGACAAATTGTGTAATAGAGTATTGATGAGGGGTGTTCACTAAATAGGCTTCATCAAAGCGCTTTTTGGAACATCCTGAGAGTAGGAGAAGGAAAATACGATTCCAACGCAACAAACGGCTCGAAAATCGCATCTCCCAAACTCAAGTTATGATAAAATGAATGATAGGAGAAAAATTAGGGTTTCAAGAAGTAAGAATAAACAAACGAGAGTATATACTTCGAAAGTGACACTTGTATTCGTCACTTTGTCGATTTCAGGATACTATTCAGTGCAGCGGAGCCCACCTAGCCATCATCATGCCTTCACGACGATCAGAGCGTCCCACGAGGATCGAGATCCTGCGCCAGGCCATGATCGACGACGAGCCACTAGACGAGGTGAGTTGACGGAACGTTTGACTTTTGATTTTTTGCATGTTTGACTTTTTTGTGATCGTATGCGGGCCTCGAAGGCTGACCGGGGCCCACCCAGGGCGCCATGGTCCTTGTGGGGCGCCCTGGTCCCCCCAGGGCGCCATGGTCCCTGACAGGGGCGCCATGGTCCATGCAGGGTGCCATGGTCCCTGACAGGGCGCCATGGTCCCTGACAGGGCGCCATGGTCCCCAATCAGGGCCTGGCGAGAGGTTCTGGGGCTAGCATACGATGTGCGATGGTTTGCATTTGCGGTTTCGATGATCGAGTACTGATTACGGTCATGTTTTCGTTTTGCAGGGTCTCCCGTACATGAGAGAGCATACAGCGGGACACATTCTTCGCACTTTGCGAGATCAGATTCCACGGCTGACTCAGTCAGAGAGAGACACCCTATCGATAGTAGGATTGTGGTACGTGATTCTTATGCCGGCCATTCGATTTCATCCTGTGATGCTGATGGCACTGATGGAGAGATGGGATCCTAACACCTCTACCTTTCACCTTCCGGTAGGAGAGCTGACGGTCACACTCAAGGATGTGTACCATATACTGCATCTTCCTATCAGAGGAGCGACAGTCACATACGCGACTGATCGGGTAGCGGAGGATCATCAGAGGGAGCAGATGTATTGCATAGGGAGAGTCATGCCGAGCGAGACGAGAGGCCGTATCATGGTCAGCTGGCTCTTACATCCTATAGGGGAGATACCACTTCTGAGATGCCTCATGATAGCCATCATAGCACTAGCTGTCTGCCCTAATGGGCGAGGGACACACATGCACAGGGGCCTCACATGGTGTATCAGAGCGATGGAGAGACATAGGAGAGTGTATGCATGGGGTCGGAGTATGCTTGCACATCTCTATCACGACCTGGAGGAGTATGTATTTGGACAGGGGTTCAGTTTGATGACATGCACACTTCTGCAGGTGTGGATCTTAGAGCACTTCACATGCACCAGGCCCGTCGGCTTTCCATTGAGTATAGCGAGCGAGCGGCCTAGGGTGTTCGCTTATCCACTAACCAGCGAGTGGAGATTTGGAGATTTGTTATATTGGAGAGTGATTATTGACAGACTGACAGCCGAGGTGATAGTGTGGAGACCTTACCTACGGATGCACAGATGGGATGGTATGGAGAGACAGTTAGCATGTCTACAGAGGAACCGCCTACTGCGAGGACGATATGCACACATCATAGTCCCTTTCTACTTTGATCAAGTACGGAGGCAGTTCGGACTAGAGCAGTGTGTTCCAGCCGATGTGCCCATCTATACTCGACACTCACGGGTCCTTCCCAGACCTAGAGCAGTAGCGAGACCGACGGTGGATGATATCAAGATGACAGACTTAGAGGGATCAGATCAGGATGTAGTCACTGACTATTCTGCAGAGCCTGGAGCACAGCGCAGATATGTTTCATGGTTCATGAGATCATATCCAGGTCCTATCTTTCCACCAGATCATCTGACAGGCTATCCAGGCCCATGGAGACATGGAGACCGAGACGAGGATGAGGGATCTAGGTTAGAGGAGCCAGAGGAGGGAGAGGGTCATGAGGAGGCGGGAGACCCTGATCCACCTACAGGCGATCAGCCCAGTGACGAGGAGGAGGAGGAGGATGCAGATAGAGAGGAGGATGAGGAGGATGCAGGTGATGATGCAGATGAGGATGAGGATGACGAGGAGGACGACGAGGAGGATGATAGAGATGATGAGGAAGAGTCAGATGCAGCTCCCCACCATTCAGGAGACGATACCATAGCTCTGGATCCACCTCTTATTCCCCAACAGGGGGAACAGGAGGCGATACGGAGACCTGTCACCAGTACCGTCCAGCCTACACCCATCGTGGATAGAGTATGCGAGCGAGGGGAGCCGAGCAATTCCCAGTCACAGATGCTACCATATCATGATCCCTACTGGCGTGAGGGAGATCCAGGTATAGTAGGTTTATATTGATTAGTGAATGCTTTGATGATATAGAATGGTAATAACAAAAATCTGTTCGACTGCCACAGCTAATGTGCAGGAATGGCGTTCCTTGATTCAGCAGGCAATGACAGACATCTCCATGATAGCACAGATCCCTAGTTCCTCACAGATTACCTACAGGCCTCAGGGGAACGCGGGTCGTCATGAGGATTTGTTTTTCCCATTCCGATTACAGGTAGATATATGGAGGGAGAGAGAGGGAGTCCTATCAGAGGACCTCCAGCAGGCACGATAGAGAGAGAGAGTCCTATCAGAGGATCTCCATCAAGAGCGGCAGAGAGAGAGAGTCCTATCAAAGGACCTCCAGCAGGCGCGGCGAGATCTAGTAGCGGCCCAGACCGAGGCTACCACCTATCGTGCGATCCTTATGGATAGGGATCATAGGAGTTCCTCTCGGAGTCACTCACGATCTGTATCGCGCTACACACCCATGGGTCCACCTCCACGGCCAGATCAGGAGGGAGCATCCAGTCGACACTCTCCAGCCACTAGCCCTAGGGATAGGAGATGATTGTATGATGTAGGAGAGAGAGGTCACATTTTGGATATACAGTGACCTATGTTTGTACACGATCCACACATATATATGTATATATACATGCTTCTCGTTTTTGTCTCAAATGTGTTATTTTTAATGCCTAAAACAATGTATATTTTGTTTTGGTTAAATCTAATACATTTGGTAAATGTACATGTATGTTCAGAATTTAATTTCTATGTGATTGATTTCTCAATGCTCCATGATTAAATTGATACATGTGTGACTTAATTAAAATATTTAATCAAGTACAACATTGATGATAAGGAAGAAATATGCATTAAGTCTAAGAATCATATAACTAATGTGATTTAATTTTGAATTTAACACAACATGATACGATTCTACTTAACACACATAAAGACACTGTATAATATGCTAGCATAATGGAAATGTAAATCTTTCACAATTTACATAAATGAATTCAAGACAAACTATAAAGTAAGAAGGTACGCTTGTCAGGAACGAAGCAATATAGATTAAACAATATAATATTTAATTCTATTTTGCTTTAATTAAGAAACACTAACATATTATCCAATGTTGAAGATTTGAAAAGAAGATAGATAAGAAATGAAGAATTTAAGCATAATATCTATGCAAGTGCATAGCATTGATAGGTTCTTTAAGAGGCATACCGTCTACATCCGCTATTTTGTAAGCACCTGATCCATAATCCTCAATGACGATATATGGTCCAAGCCAATTAGGACTAAATTTTCCCTTTTCGGCCGGCAAGGCATTCACATTGCGCTGATTCTCATAAAGGACTAAATCACCTACTGAGAAGGAACGTTGAATAACCTTATCATTATAGCTTCGCTGTAGAGTTTTGTGATACGCTTGGATATGCTCAAGAGCATTTATACGCTGTTCATCAAGCATCTCAAGCTGTTGAAGTCGTTGTTCTCTATAAGAGTCATCATCTACTATACCTTTAAGAGAAACCCTAAGTGATGGAATTTCTAACTCTAAGGGCATAATAGCGTCAGCACCATAAACAAGATTATAAGGAGTAGTTCCCGTAGCAATTCGTACACTCGTTCGGTAGGCCCAAAGAGCATAGATTAGCTGGTTACTCCAATCCTTACCATGCTTATTCACGGTTTTACGAAGAATTTGCTCAATTATCTTATTGGATGATTCGGCTTGACCATTTGACTGAGGGTAATACGGTGTAGAAAATCGATGTTTGATATGATACTTCTTGAGGAATTTCTTCACGTCCTTGTTCTTAAACAAAGTTCCATTATCTGAGATAATAGTGGAAGGTATCCCAAATCGAGAAATAATGTTTTCTAGAAGAAATTGACAAATCACTTCAGCAGTAGTAGAGCGAAGAGGAATAGCTTCTACCCACTTCGTAAAGTAATCCATTGCGGTTATAATGAAGGTGTGTCCTTGAGATGAAGGAGGAGAGATTTTTCCAATAAGATCCAAACCCCATGCGGAGAAGGGCCAAGAAGCTACTTGAGAGCGGAGTTCTTGGGCAGGAGCATGAATCAGGTTATTGTGTTGTTGACATTGATGACATTTTTTAACAAATGAAAAGGAATCCTTCTGCATAGTTTGCCAATAGTATCCCATACGAAGCAGCCTATGAACCAGGGATTTGCCCCCAAAGTGCCCCCCACAGGCACCCGAATGTGCCTCTTCAAGAGCAATAGAGATTTCCGACTTGTTAAGACAATGAAGGAGAAGACCATCATAACCCCTTCGATAAAGGACATTAGAAAGGATGATATATCTAGCAGACAACTTGCGGATTCTAGCCCTAGTGTTCCTATTAGCAGAATCAGGGAAGGTACCATCGGTCAAATATCTTACAATATGCGAGAACCATTCATCTGAGTCTACAAAGTCACAACATGTTACCAAGCTAGAATCATCTTCAATAGCTGGAGAAATAAGATTGTGAATAACGAAGTTAAGATCGACCATAGGGTCCTCTAAAGATACTAACGAAGCCACACATGCCATCGCATCCGTATGTTGATTATCTTTTCGAGGAACAGGTTCCATGGTATAAGAATCGAAATTTTGTAATAAAGAGATAGCCAGGTCTTTATATTGTGATAATTTGTCCTATTTTGCTTGATATATTCCTGTTACTTGTCTTATAATCAATTGCGAATCTCCATAGATATGTATGTGTTTTATATTAAGAGCTAAGGCTGCTTTTATTCCTACTATAAGAGCCTCATACTCAGTAATGTTATTGGTACACAGGAAATTTAGATGATATGACAAGGGAATAGGTTTCTTTGTAGGAGAAACCAGAACAACACCTGCCCCCAATCCCGTACGACACTTAGAGCCATCAAAGTATAACTCCCAAGTTTCATCTTTCTCTATAGAAAGAATGAAGTCATCAGGAAAGGACTCAGGGTTAGGGAATGAAAAAGGTGAAGGGGCCTCAACTAAGTGATCGGTCAACGCTTGTCCTTTAATTGCTCTTTGTGAAACAAATTTAAGGTCAAATTCAGTTAACATCATAACCCACTTAGCGAGACATCCTGATAAATCAGTTTTAGAGAAAAGATGCTTCAACGGATCAAACTTAACCATGACGTGGACTTCTGAATTTAAAAGATAATGTCTCAATTTCTGAGTCGCAAACACCACGGCCAAGCATTGTCTTTCTATCACAGAATATCGGGTCTCATAATCGAGTAAAGTATGACTTATGTAATACACCGGACACTCCTTACCATCTTTATCATGTTGTGCTAACAATGCTGCGAGAGCATGAGAAGAAGCAGCTGTATACAGGATAAAGGGTTTAGAAGGTTCGGCAGGTTGAAGAATAGGAGGACTAGCCAAATACACTTTTAAATCTTCAAATGCTTGCTGACAATCCTCATTCCACTGAAAAGTGATATCCTTTTTAAGAAGTTGAGTAAAAGGAAAGGTACGATCCGCAAGTTGAGACACAAACCTACGAATAGCTTGAATCTTTCCTTGTAAGCTTTTAAGTTGAGATACATTTTGAGGAGGTGGCATGTTAACAATAGCATCTATTTTCTTAGTATCCACCTCAATCCCACGATGCGAAACTATAAATCCTAATAGTTTCCCACTATCCACACCAAAAACACATTTTCGGGGATTCAAGCGCATGTGATATTTACGAATTCTTTCAAAAATTTGTCGAAGGATTTTAACATGATCCATGCGAAGAAAAGATTTGGCTAAAATATCATCAACATAATCTTCTAAAATCTTATGCATATAATCATGAAAGATAAGGGTCATCGCTCGTTGATAAGTTGCACCGGTGTTTTTAAGTCCAAAAGGCATCATTATCCAACAAAACGTACCCCAAGGAGTGGTGAAAGCGGTTTTGAATTGATCTTGAGGGTTAATGAAAATTTGATTGTAGCTTGAAAAACCATCCATGAAGGATAAGAGGGCATGTCCTGCCGTAGAATCAACTATCATGTCAATGTTTGGAAGAGGGAAATCATCTTTTAAAGAAGCCTTATTTAGATCCCGAAAGTCGGTACACATTCTTATTTTGTTATCTGGTTTAGCCACAGCGACAATGTTTGAAATCCATGGGGAATAGTCAATAGGGCGGATAAATCCAGCCTCCAATAACTTTTCAATCTCAGCTTTAACAAGCAGAGCTATCTTAGGATTCATTTTTCGAATCTTTTGTTTCACGGGCTTAGCATCAGGAACTAAGACAATATTATGAGTAACGATCTTAGGATCTATACCAGGCATGTCAGAATATGCCCAAGAAAAGATCTCAGGGAATTCATGCAATAGTTCTTCATATTGTTTCTGTTCCTCTTCATCCAAACATTTTCCAATTTTAATGACTTTCTCTTTATTGCAAGGATCCATCTTAACATCAGTGGTGTCACTTATGAGGAGATTACTTTGTTGAGGAGTATCCTTTAACTGAGGGAATTTTTTCACAATCTCGTCATTATCAATCTCTTTTCCAAAATAGGCTTCAGTGTTCAAACAATAAGGGAGTCCCCTATTGTGATGATAACGAGGAAGAGTGTCATAGGCTCCCAAGAACTCAACTAAAGCATCGTCGGTAGGGAAGATATCTAGAGCACAATCACCCGAAGAATCCTCATCAATATACTCAGGGTGTTGTATTGATAAAGATGTAGAGATAGCATTAACACTAATGCATGGTCTTTTAGAGGCTTTAGTACGTCTGCAGGGATTATAACCAAGTCCAAAGGCATAATGTTGAAAATTAGTCTCTAGAGGAACTCTAATCCCTTGTTCATTAGCACCACAACCTTTTCCATGATACCCATGCTTAGCAAAAATGCGAAAACCACGACCATAGCGATCAGCCATTTCAGGAAGAGAAGGTGGTTTTTCATAAGACAAAGAATCAAACTCTTCATAGTTATAGATGTGAGAAGAGGAAGTTTGAGAAGCGGCCACAAAATTATTACTCATAGCTTCAGGTAGGGTTGATTGTTTTTTAGTTTCTTCTTTCTTTTCAACTTTGTGATTTTCAGCTTCTTCCTTCTTTTCAACTTTAAGTTCTCTAGAAGGAATCTTATATTCACCCACAAAGGTAGGATTAAAATCAAGAGATCCCCAATCATCTTCTGTGAGAACCTTCTCAGGATCAAAATCCTTTTTATGTGTAGTTTCAAGTCGAGAAGGATTTTCTTCAGGAGATTCGAATTCATCCAAAGGATTTTGATCATCGGAAAGCAAAGACTCATCGATAGGTTTCTTGTTTAAAGAGTCATCACTAGATGAGGATGGCTTAGAAGAATCTCCTCTGGAATTAGATGTTTGTAGACAAGCTTGAAAATTAGTATCTCCCATCAAAGTATATGTCTTATTGTTATAAATGAATTTAACTTGTCTATGCAATGTAGAGGGGACAGCTTGCATGCTGTGAATCCAAGGCCTCCCTAATAACAAGTTGTATGTTAAATTTCCTGGCATAACATGGATAGGAGTAGGCAAAGTAACCGGTCCTACTGTGAGAGGTAAGGTGATGATACCCAATGAAGTCTTAGCCACATTATCAAAGCCACGAATGGAACGAGAGTCAGGCTCCATAAGAGATGTATCCACATTCATCTTATGCAATAGATTGATGCCACACACATTAAGGCCAGAGCCATTATCTACTAGTGTTCATCTTATAGCAGTGTCTTTCATGACAACCACAATCATCAAGGGATCATATTGTTGTTGGACTTCACCAGTAGGCAACTCATCTTGCGTAAACACAATTTGAGGTTTGGGATTCATCACGGAGTTAACAAAAGATGCTATATTACTAGATGTATTCGGTGGAGGAACATTCAAATCTTTCAAGGCATCTTGTAACATTCCATGATAAGTGGAAGAAGTTTGAATCAAATCCCAAAGGGATATCTTAGCAGGGGTAGCTTTGAGTTGTTCTATGAGATCATATTCCTTACCCATAACTTGCGAAATACGGGGAGCTTGAGAGAGAATTGGTTGAGGATTAGGAAGAGAGACTGGAATAACAGGAGGAGGATTAGGTTGCCTATTATTTCTGGTATGATAGGTATGGGCAACCGCATGATAACTCTCTCTAGTTATTTGCTTAGCATAATTGTAAGGACTTATAGGTTTTCTTCCTTGTACGGTGATGATTGGTTTATTCGGAGTACAAAAGGAATCATGATCATACCTCCCTTGGACAGTAAGGAGAGGAGTCTTAGGAATTTGAAAGGTGGGAGAAGGATAAGCACCTTGGACTTCAAAGAGAGGTTTGTTATATTCATTCAAATTTATCATGTTAACCAATTTAGAGGTCTTATTTTTGTTTAAAGGTTTCGACAAAGCCACAAAGTCATCAAGAGCATCATCCAACAAAGCATGATCATATCGATTAAAAGGTTTGTCTTTTGATTCAAAAGGAGACATCTCCTCATAGAGGGGATTATTGAAAACAACCATGTTACTAGATTCAGGGGAAGAGTGGATAGGAATGTATCCTTGAGAGGAATCATTCGACTTATCTTTCTCATCACACCTAAATGGCATAGTAACAAGGTTTATGAGTTTTTGGTAAAATGAAGGTTTAGCATCCTTAGGGTTTAAAAACTCATCTAAAGCTTCATCTAGTTCATCTTGGCTATACTCATAATAATCATCAAATGCATGAACATTTTGCAAATAAAAATCTGACATTTTGAAAAGGTTGCATAAAATTTAAACACACAATGCAAAGAAACACAAGTTCTCTCTCTTTTTTTTTTTTTTTTTTTTTTAATGAAATGAAATGAAAACACACTAAATCTAGATCTAGATCTAACACATGCAATGCAAGAGGAAGCAATGATAGGTTCACGTCGGGTTCACCAAAATGTGTAGGGGAAAAAGCGAGACTAGGTTAATCATGCCCTAATCCTACCTTTTGACACACATTACGGAATACGAAAGAGCCTAGAGATATCGCACAATTGGCTACTTCTTTTGGTGAAAGAGAGAGCCACGGGATATCTATTAGGATTTCTATTCCCTTGTTGAAATTGTAAGATCAAGTAATGCAAGTTCAAACCCTAATCTCAAAATGCAAGTATGAACTAATAACAAGATTGCAGAATTGAGATTAAACAATGAATAGCTGTAAGTGTAAGGATAAAATAAGAATACAGATATGTACCCGGAGTCGAAATCGGACTGAAAATGTTCGGGACGGGGGCGCGGGCGCCACTGTCCTGAAAACTACATCGGAAACCACTGTTCTGCACCCTGAAACACTGTCGAAAAGTTGTCGGAAAGCTGTCTGTTCGGAGGACCAGGGCGCCCAGCGCCTCTGTCCCAGGGACCAGGGCACCCAGCGCCCCTGTCCTAGCAGGACCAGGGCGACCAGCGCCCCTGTCCCGGTCTTCTGAGCTGCAACTTCACACAGGGTTCTGTCTCAGCCTTCTCTCTCCGGATCTGTGTCCCCCGGCGTCGTCCGAATCCCGAAACCTGCAATAATATCTGAAAAGGGGGAGGGGCAGCTATATAGGGTTTTTCCTTAGTCAAACCCCCGCTTCGGTGATTTCCACCTCCACGAATAGCCAAGTTGTTTTGTAAAATGTATTGTGTGTGCAGACCTAGTGTGTGTGCAAGGTCCAAAATGCAAGAAAGCAAACTAGAGCAACCTAGAAAGTAAACCCTAATTGCTTGTAAATGATAATGTAAATGTTCTAAATCAAGATGCAATGTGATCTAAAGCATGAATAAATGATGTATCAAAGCTTATGCAAAGACATGAAAACAATACGAAATCATACCCAACCCTCAAGGGAGGAGTACAAGCCAATCTTCAGTCGGTAATCTCCTATTGTTCTTCAATGTCTTCCAAGCCCTAAGTGGATGAATGAATTTGATAGATGCTTGATAAAATGATGTTGAATGTTGTTGAAGTCATCAAAGATCTGCTCTTTCGCTGCATATAAAGTTCCTGGAAACAAAATCCCATCCCCTTCAAATGAGGAAAGAGAGCTTTTATGTATGAAACCCTAGGTCGTAAATTCGTATTTTGGCCGACCTAGAGATTGAATCTCCCGCCAATTTCTTGGGGTTAAGCTTTATTTTATGATTGGATCGTGCTCCCAAAATTTCGGGAAAAATGTCCGGGACCATGTTGCACGGGCGCCATGGTCCCAACAACTTTTCACCAAATTTTCAGGGCCGTCGGATATGATGATTTTAGAGAGAATCCCGAAGTTACAGGTGATTTTGAGATGTTTAGACCCTGAAACCAAGCCCCCAAGTTTGAAATAGGACTTGATTAGGGTTTTTGATTAAGTGGTGTATTGGAAGAATAAAATGCGAAGGGCATGCTTTAGTAAAAGGGCCCAACTTTATGATGTAGAAAATGATGAAATAGGGCCTTAGACCTAATTAATTTGATTAATTAAGTGCTTAAGGAGAAACGCAATGCAAAATGCAAAATGCACTAAGGCGGGTGCTAAACTAGGTGCGAAATTGTACCACCCTAGCGAGTGCGTACAATTTACGACGCTACAGCTCCAAAAATTAAGTTTTTATGAAAAATCATAAAAAATTCATATAAAATAAAAACTTGATCCAAAAAATCTAAATTTTTTACTGGACACTCCCGATAGTCTTCCAAACCTACATAAAAAAAATCCTACAAAAATTACAAGCAGTTTGGGGGATATGAGCAAAATAATGCAAAACCCTAATTTTCAAAGATCCAATTTTTTAGGAATTATTTTTCTTCAAAATTAAAATCACAAAGAACAGATCCTGTGTATAATTATGAGATTTTTCCTAAAATGTAACAAAATCAAAAAAATTCGCTAATTTTCTCTCAAAATTAATTTTTTATGAAAATACATAAAAAATTCATAGAAACTTATAATATGCTCCAACAAATCTAAATTTTTTACTGAGCACCTCTAATACTGTTCTTGACCTGCAAAACAAATTTGATGCCACAATTCAAAGTTGTTTGTGAGATCTGATCAAAATAATGAAAAACCCTAATTTTTAAAGATCCAATTTTTTAGGAATGATTTTGCATCAAAATTAAAATCACAAAGAACAGATCCTATGTATAATTATGATAGATTTCTAAAAATGTAAGAAAATTTGAAAAAATTCATTCATTTTCTCTCAAAATTAATTTTTTATGAAAACTCATAAAAAATTCATAGAAATGCAAATTTGCTCCAAAAATTCTAAATTTTGGATTGAGAGCTTTTAATACTGTCTTCAACCTATAAAAAATATTTGGTGGAAAAAAGTTTAGCCATTTGTGAGATCAGATCAAATCTCTCCAAGATCTTGATTTTATGTCCAAAACCCTAGTTGCACAAGGTTATTCTCCAAATTGTTTTACAAAACAACAATATATGGTTAGGAAAACCTGCAAAAAAAACATAGATCTAACAAAAATCCATGTCCCACCGGGCGTGCCAAAATGTTTAGGGTGAAAGTGGATAACAACAATATTGAAAGACTAAATGAATTCAACCACAAAACCCTAGCCTAACAACAACAAAGATCCACCATAACATATGAAGATTACCTAAGACAATGCAAATCAAATGAAATCACAAAGATTATACCAATAGGGTTTGGATCTCTATTCTTCCTATCTCCATTGATCTTTCTTGATATATTTGCTCTCAGATTTTATGTGTGCACAAGAGCTCAACAAAGAATGGAAATGTGGTTGCAAGTAGGCTTGATCACATATGAAAATTTGAAGCATCGATTAGTTGGGTAGGGTTTGATAATGAAGGAAGCATCTCCTTATATATAAGATACCATAAGAAATTAAGGGATAAGATGAAGAGGTGTAAAAGATAAATGGTCGGCTATGATTAGAGGGTAGTTAAAAGAAATAAGAAAATAATAAGAGGGTAGATAGTGTAGGAATTAAGAGATGAATGACATGTGTCATAGGTAGAAAAGGCTAATGAATTAATTAAATAAATAAAGATTTATTTAATAAATAGTGGAAGTGGGATAAATTAAACAAATAAAAATATTTATTTAATTTAGGGAAATGATAATTTAAATAAATAAAAGTATTTATTTAAATGAGAAATAAGGCTAGAAGAGGGTAAATGAATTAATTAAATAAATAAAGATTTATTCAATTAATAGAAGAATTAGGCTAAAATAATTAAATAAATAAAGATATTTATTTAATTAGACTGGACAATTTTAGGTGTCTACCATCCAATCTCTCGAGGGGGCATATCATTCCCATCTTGGGGCAACTTTGTATCAGTTCATCTTATCTTCTTTGAAACAACGCGACAAGCTGCATTGTCTCAAAGAGAGGCAAAATAATTTATTCAATTAATAGAAGAATTAGGCTAAAATAATTAAATAAATAAAGATATTTATTTAATTAGACTGGACAATTTTAGGTGTCTATCATCTAATCTCTCGAGGGGGCATATGATTCCCATCTTGGGGCAACTTTGTATCAGTTCATCTTATCTTCTTTGAAACAAGGCGACAAGTTGCATTGTCTCAAAGAGGGGCAAAATGTAGACACCTAAAATTGTCCAATCTAATTAAATAAATATCTTTATTTATTTAATTATTTTAGCCTAATTCTTCTATTAATTGAATAAATCTTTATTTATTTAATTAATTCATTTACCCTCTTCTAGCCTTATTTCTCATTTAAATAAATACTTTTATTTATTTAAATTATCATTTCCCTAAATTAAATAAATACTTTTATTTTTTTAATTGATCCCACTTCCTCTATTAATTAAATAAATCTTTATTTATTTAATTAATTCATTAGCCTTTTCTACCTATGACACATATCATTCATCTCTTAATTCCTACACTACCTACCCTCTTATTATTTTCTTATTTATTTTACCTACCCTCTAATCATAGCCAACCATTTATCTTTTACACCTCTTAATCTTATCCCTCCATTTCTTATGATGTCTTCTATATAAGGAGATGCTTCCTTCATTATCAAACCCTACTTGACTAATCGACGCTTCGAACTTTCATATGTGATTAAGCCTAATTGCAACCAAATTTCCGTTCTTTGTTGAGCTCTTGTGCACACATAAAATCTGAGAGCAAATATATCAAGGAAGATCAATGGAGATAGGAAGAATGGAGATCCAAACCCTATTAGACATGTGATGGTATAATCTTTGTTTTTTCTTTTGATTTGCATTGTCTTAGGTAATCTTCATATGTTATGGTGGATCTTTGTTGTTGTTAGGCTAGGGTTTTGTGGTTGAATTCATTTAGTCTTTCAATGTTGTTGTTTCCACTTTTCACCATAAACATCTACTATAGAAGTTGAATACATTACTATTGCTAGAAATTCTACTTAGGTGATATGGATGAAGCAAATGTTGAAGGATATCAGAGTCATTTTTTATGAGCCTACTGCCATATATTGTGACAATTCAAGTGTTATTAATATTTCTAAAAATCAGGTGTTGCATTCTAATACCAAGCATATATCAATCAAATTTTATTTCTTGAGAGAGAAGGTGAATGAGAAGGAAGTTAGATTGTAGTATGTATCTACAAAGGAATAGATTGTAGATATCTTCACGAAGCATTTGCGTAAACATACATTTGAGTATCTCTAAGAGAAGCTAGGGATCATTTCCCCTCCTGATAAGAACTAAGATATATGAATTTGGATTAGTTTGATGGAATTCATAGAGATATCTTGTGATCTGGATTGATGAGTGAGGCTGCTACTCAAGGGGAGTAGTCAGTGTTGTGGTTCAGGTGTTCAGATTTGGTTGTTTGTCTAAGGGGGAGAAAATAATGATTTGCATATGTGCCTTTTGCATTGATGTCAAATGGGGAGAGAATCATGTGAAAACCCCTATGGGGGAGAGATATATGTTGAGTTATGTGCATAATCTCATTGGAGATTGTTGTTTGTTGATTTCTTTTTTTGCATTGATTGTTTTTCACATTCATATGTTGTCATCAATTATAAAGGGAGAGATTATTGAATATTGTTGAGAAGTTTGTTGGAATGATGTGTTGTCATTGATGTCAACATATTATTATGTGTATTCTAGTGTTGTATTCAGATTGGATGAGTTGGTTTGGCTAGTGTATTGTAGATGAGTTATTGCAGTTTAATGGGTTTCAAGACAAGTATCTCTAGTTGATTCAATAGAAGTTTCAGTGGTTCGCATGATGATATGATCGAGTTATGTGATCTAGTATTGAGGTTGGTTTTTTAGTTGTCTGTGTTAATCATTGTTTTGGATTATGCTCCACATTTTTCTGGAAATGCAATCTCTTGGTCTACGGATTTGGTAGAGTGTTTGGGACATTTATATGTGTCCTCAATTCAAATAGTTCATGATTTGGAGGTCCACAAATGAATCTTTCGATTTGTTAGTTAGTTTAGTTCGTGTTCTTGAAGTTCGGTATAATGATGATGAAGATGCTGCTGACATTTGGCATTATAACAGACAAGGAGAGATTGTTGGCATTTCAATAAGGATATTGAGAAGGTTGTTAATGATTATGGATAAAACTGATTAAGGATGTTTACTATCTTAATATTATTATTTTGTCATTGATGTCAAGAAATTGATTTTCTAATTCAATATGATGTTGCCATATCTTGAGAAGTATGATTTGATGAGTATAAAGATGTCGGTAAAAGACACATAAAGAATATGATGGATAAGGGGAGAAATAAGTTATTCAATGGACAACTATTATTGAGTTAGACAATGATGAGATCATGATGATTAGATTGTTTTGATATCCTACATATGTTATTGATTGAAAGGTTAATACTATACTATGTTACCGAGCAAAGAACCTAGTCGGTAAACCCTAAGGAACCTAGTTGATAAACCCTAAGGTTATTGCTATCAGTTAATGAAGGTAGAATGTCCACCAAGTAAAGTTTAGTATTTATCGAGTTGCAACCGAGTAATAACAGAATGCTTTAAATGATTACAAGCATTATTTAATGAAGGAAGCTAATGAGCTGGCTATGATTAAATGATTGGTATGTCATGAATGAAGTTTGTTAAAGAATCTATAGCAAAGAAAAATCAACAGGAAGATCTACAGCTCAGATTGAACTGCAATACCCTAGCACAAGTTCCAAGAAATGTATGCAAGTTCCAAGGCAGGGTGAAATGTTTTCAGATCGAAGGATGCATTGAACCAGGTCAAAGTTTGAAGATCTAATGGCTATGATTGATCATGGGAAATGTGAGCAAGGAGATTAAGCGGTGGGCAAATTGTTTATAAATAGGGAGTTGTTGATAAACAATGTATGCAGGCAAGTGTATGCACAGGGATGCTACATAGTGATTACCGAACATAGAAGCTTGAAGACCTGTTTGAATAACAGAGTATAGAGCCCAGCAGATGGACAAGATTAGTTCTATGTCTATATTGTATTGAGAAAATAAGAATCTACTTTAGCATTTTAGATGTGAAGTTGCAGATAGATTTTTCATTACTGCTTTTTTGTGAAGTGATAGAAAATCTCTTAACCGAGTGGACTTAACAGTCTTATTTGTAAAACCCTCTAGCAAGGTGACATTCTGATTGAGTGTTTGAAATTATTTAACAAGGTCACTTTTAACAAGGTGAAAATCCTAACAGATCTAAGGGAAATCCCTTAACCGGGTCACATCTAGCAATGTGTTTGTAATCTTTAAAAGGATTTGCTTTTAATCAAGCATACTCTAGAAGAGTATATTTCTTAGTGGGTCCGAAATCCCACACTAGTTTTTCCCTATTTGTGTTTCCACGTTAAATTTGGTGTTATGAGTATTATGATGTTTATATGCTTTTGAGTTTGCATGTTTAGTAGTTTTGGTTATATTACTGAAGTATATGTTACCAAGGTTGAATCTATTGTTTTTATGGAAGATTAAGTTTGTATGATTCAACCCCCCCTCTCATCTTATTAGCTTGGCATCTGTACTTATCTTTAAGTATCAAAACTATCAATTGGTATCAGAGCTTTGGACTTCAGAAGAAAAAGTTTAAAGGTACTTGAGGAAAAGATCCAAAGATGTATAAGAGGGATGCACCGAAGCTGAACAAGTCAAGTTTCTCTACATGGCAGAAAAGATTGAAGTTGCACCTATCAGGAGTTGGATAATATGTTGTATACTATCTGGAGAATAATTTCATCACCCCGAGCATCTATCCATTGACAATGGAAGAGATAAAGGCAAAGAAAGAACATATCCAAGCAATGATTGAAATAACATCTGCATTGATTGATTAAGAGTTTGATGATCTAGAAGGCTACAATGATGCAAAGGCAATGTGGGACAAGCTCATATCTGTGTATGGAGGAGATGAACATATTCAAAGAGAAAAAGTGGATAGTCTAAGAGGACAACTTGAATCTATGAGGATGAATGAAGGTGAGAACATAACCCAGTATAGTACAAGACTAAAGGAGATTGTCAATCAAATCAAAGGAGCAGGTGGAACTATTGAAGAAAAGGGTATAACAAGTAAGTTGTTAATAACCCTTCTACCAGCTTATGCAATCCAAGTCTCTGCAGTCAATGAATTGAGGTATGTACCTAATATGCTAGTTTCTTTAGATGCTACTATTGGTAAGCTAGATGCATTTGAGTTAAGTAACTTTGATAACAGTGGGTCATCGGTAAATAAAGTTGAATCTGCATTTATTTCTTTTCATCTTGATGAATCTAATGATTACAATGAAAGAAAGTATAAGTACTCTATAGGAGATCATAGTGGAGCAAGTGAAAGATTTTGCAAGAACATGGGGGAAGTACACAAACTATATGACGAAATCAGAAAGCAAGAAGAGTTTGAAGCACTATTAGCCAAAAGGTTACCGAGAGGCAAAGGTAAGTATAAAGGAAAACTACCTTTGAAATGTTTCAATTGTGATAAGATAGGACATATGGATTCTAACTATCCTGACAAAGCTTCTACTGAAAAGAGAGATTACCGAGATGATAGACAGAAAGATAATCATTATAGAGGACACCGAGACTTCAAAAGAAGAGATAGAAAGTCATGCTTAATAGCCAAGGAGGAATCCAATGATGATAAATCAGATGAAACTGATACAAAGGAAGTAGTTCATGTGGCTATCAAAGATGGATTAGATGAAGAAAGGTATGAAGAAAAAGCCCTAATATCTCACATAAATACTAATGATTCTTGGATCATAGATAATGGATGCTCACATCACATGATAGGTGATAAACAAAATTTTGTTATATTAGAAGACTATGATGGAGGCTATGTAAGATTTGGTAATGATGCACCATGTTCGGTAAGAGGTAAAGGATCTATAACACTTCTTGACAATGTAAGATGCAATGATGTTTATTGGGTTGAAGGTTTGAAATACAATTTGTTGAGTATAGCATAGCTAAACAAGACAGGATACCGAATAGAATTTTAGAAAGGAATTGTCAAAGTTCATGACAAGAATGGAAAGTTAGCTGCTACTGGGACACAAACAAAAGGTAACACATTTCACCTTGACTCAACTTAGAATAAATGTTTGTATGCAAAGATAGATGATACCTGGCTATGGCATAAAAGGTTTTGTCATGTAAATTTTGATAATCTGATCAAAATAAGCAAGAAGCACTGAGTAAGAGGTCTACTGAGTCTTGAAAAACCTGAGAATGCTATGTGTCAAGGATGCCAGATGGGTAAAATGACAAGATGAAGCTTTACAAGTAAGTCCTACACCTCTAAGGGAATTTTAGATCTTGTGCACATTGATCTTTGTGGTCCTATGAAAGTTCAAAGTTATTATGGTGATAAATATTTCATATTATTTGTGGATGATTACTCAAGGATGATGTTAGTTATGTTTTTAAAAGAAAAATCAAAAGCTTTTCAAATGTTTAAATGGTACAAGGCAAGAGTTGAAAATGAAACAGGAAGACAACTAAAATGTCTTAGATCAGATAGAGGAGGAGAGTTCACATCTGATGAGTTCAGCTTATTCTGCAATGATCATGGTATAAAAAGACAAGTCTCTGCACCGAGAACTCCACAACAAAATGGAATTGCTGACAGAAGAAATAGATCTATTGTGGATTATTCCACAACCTTGATGATTGAAAAGAAAGTGCCACAAACATTTTGAAGAGAAGCAATGAGCACAACAGTTTACACCCTGAACCGAGTACAACTAAAGAAAGGTACTTTGAAGACACCTTATGAAATCTGGTATGACAAAAAACCTAATGTAAGTTATTTTATAATCTATGGAAGTAGATGCTATGTACACAAGGATGATAGAAATGGCAAGTTTGATCAGAAAAGTGAAGAAAGAACATTTCTTGGTTATTCTTCAAGAAGTAAAGCATTTAAATGTCTAATCAAATCATCTAACAAAATAGTAGAAAGTGCAAATGTGAAAATTGATGAATTTACAGAAAGAAATGATGAAGGAAATTACAAGGAACCAGAAGATTATGATGAATTTGTCTATGTTCAACCGACAAGTCCTATCGAGAAAACAACAAAGGGAAATGAAGAAAATATCCAATTACCAAGTGATGAAGAAGATCATACAAAGCCTACTGAGCTTGTATTAGCCAAGTATGTCAAAAGACATCATGCACCAAGTCAGATTATAGGAGATAAGGATGATCTAGTGATGACAAGGAACAAACTGAGATAGAACACATGTCTGATATCTAAATTTGAACCGAGAATAGTGAAAGAGGCATTTAACAGTGAAGATTGGATAAATGCTATGAAAGAAGAGATTGATCAAATCAAGAAGAATGACACATGGACACTGGTCCCAAGACCGAAGGACAAAAATGTAATCAGTACAAAGTGGATTTTCAGAAACAAGTTGAGTGAAAAAGGAGAGGTCATTCAAAATAAAGCAAGACTAGTTTGCAAAGGTTACACCCAAGAAGAAGGAATTGATTATGGTGAAACTTTTGCACCTGTGGCTAGACTTGAAGGAGTAAGAACATTGTTGGCATATGTTGCTTACAAGAATTTCAAGGTATATCAGATGGATGTCAAATTTGCATTTCTGAATGGAGTATTAGAAGAAGAAGTTTTGATTGAACAACCTCAAGGATTTGCTAAAGACAATAATAAAGATCAGGTATGTAAATTGAACAAAGCTTTATATGGTCTGAAACAAGCACCTAGAGCATGGTATGAAAGATTGCACTCTTATTTAATCAAGATTGGTTTTATAAGAACAAGTGAAAATAATAATATTTACATGAAGAATGATGAAAATGGAATACTGATCTCAGCCATATTTGTTGATGATATTATATTTTGTGGGAATGACTCTCTATGTATGAACTTTGGAAGTGAAATGAGCAAAGAATTTGAGATGTCATTAATCAGTGAGATAAAGTATTTTATAGGTTTACAAATACTACAAATGAAAGATGATATTTTCATTACTCAATCCAAGTACATAAAGGAAATCTTGAAGAAATTTGGAATGGAGGATTCAAAACCAGTAAGTACTCTTATGACTACCAATTGTAAACTATCAAAGAATGATGAATTTGCATCTGTTGATGAGACACTTTACCGATCCATGATTGGAAAGTTGCAATATGTTTTTCACAGTAGGCCAGACATAGCACATGCAGTAGGTATAGTTGCAAGATACTCTGCAAATCCTAAGGAAACACACATGACAACAATTAAGAGAATTTTTAGATACTTAAAAGGCACTGAGGATTATGGCTTAGTATATCAGAAAAGGAATGATTTTGATTTAAAAGTTTATACTGATGCTAATTGGGAAGGCAACATAGATGATAGGAAAAGCACAAGTGGAGGAGCATTCTTTTTAGGAGAAAGACTAGTGAGTTGGCTTAGCAAGAAATAAGGATGTGTTTCACAATCAACAGTAGAAGCTGAATACGTTGTTGCAGCATTGAATTGTACCAACATAGCATGGATCAAACAACTGTTGGAAGGTATAAATGAGAAAGTTACTGAGCTAGTAACTATATTCTGTGACAATACTAGTGCCATTAACATTTCAAAGAATCCTGTTATGCACTCTAAGACAAAGCACATCTCTATCAAATATCATTATCTTAGAGAAGAAGCTCAAGAGAAGAAAGTGGTTTTTGTGAGGCCCTACCCCGACTCAGTTTGACATTTTCAGTTATTTGCATATTGAGACTATTATGGATGCTTTATTTTATGCTTTATGGATTTAGAACTTATATGATTCCGTGATTTGGATCACATTGACATATGTTGATGCTTTATTTTATGCATGATGATTATGAAACTATATATGTTGCTAGAATAGAATTATTTTGAAATGGTGAATGTCATTATTGGAATTGTAGGACTTCATTTTGATGATTGAAAAATGATGCTTGTTCTATGAATGGTTCAACTTTGTGAATTATGTGGAATCGAATTTGAATGAATGAGATATTGAATTATTGTTGCCAAATGTATGAGTGTTTGATGTGTAATGAAATCCATGTATTTAATTATGTATAATTGGGATTATTTGGAATTACTAATGTGTTAATTGAGATGCACAGGAAAATTATCCATGTGACCATGGAATTTATATGGAGAACCAAACCTAGACCAATGTACGTTTGTTAAGCCAGGGGTTGTCTATTTGGAGAGACAACACCCTGTTTGTAATGTATTTTATTTGTGAAGTGTATGATGCTTGAGTGTTAAAATCAATTTTTATGTATATGTGTAATCCTACAAGAGACAAATTCCATGTGTGATTTTTATATTGTATTTTTATTGTGTCACTTGACACGTGCTGATTAGTGTCATTGATTTTGAATTGTCTCTTGGAGGGAGTTTTGTTTCTACCAAAGCCATTCAAAAACATGAGTGTGGTCCCAAATTTTCCTTGGGTAGGGAGTCTTGGGAGTGGTCAACTCAGGTTTGACCCGTAGGTAAACTTCAGTTGGGTTTCTAAGGGGTTAAATGGACTCCTAGGGTCAATTTTAGGGCTTTTCCAAAGGTCCAAAGGGTATACCTATGGGTTAGGGGTATTTTGAAACATGTGACTACTCCCATGTGACTGTTTAGTCACCTCAAAAAGTGGTTTTTCCAAGGTGAGCGAAAATTCAACTTAGAAAGTTCCTCCTAGGATAGACAACCTTCCCTTTTGATGTCAAACTCTCTTCCCCATCTTCTCTCACCTTTTCCCTTTCCAGTTTTAGTAATGTGTAAGAGTTTGGGAAGAACAACCAATGGGAACTCTCACCTCACCCAAGGGGTTGGGAAGTGTGTGAGAGGCCTTCTTAGGCAAGAATTAGAGACTTAGTGAGTAATCACCCACTCTCCATTGTTGGAGATTATGCACTTGTTTTGAAAATTAGTGGTAGAATAGAATTTTTGGAGAAGGATTGGAGAAAAGTTTGTGTGGATTTGGGCACCTCATCCCCAACTAAATCTAACATACCTATTGGCAGAATAAGGTTGGTTTTATTTCCTCTTATTTATGTTGTTTATGTTGTTCTGTTGAAGTGAAGAAAAGCTTGTTGAAAGAGATGTGTTTATGTAGATTGATGTTGAAAAAAAAAAGTGTAAGCTTTCATTCCTATGTATTTTGTTTATGTGTTCTTGTTTTGAGAGTGTCCAAGACCTCCTACTCTTGGGGGAGTAGGATGGTCTTGGGGTGGAAGGAGTATGACAGCCTTGGGTGAGAGGCTCTCCTTATGGAGAGTGATCTCAAGGGTGTCCTTTGTGATCCTTGCTGCATAGCCTTGTGTATGTATTTGGGGGTCATAAGGGGAGAAAATATGGCCTTTGAGCCTTTGGGGGGCATAAGGTATGTGGATGTATCTTTTGTTGTATTTTGTATTGCCATGAGGTGGCTTGAATTGTAAAATTTTGTCTTGCAATCTCCCCAATGGTACTTGGTCCACTTCCACCCGTGGAATGATCATCACAAAGTGTGGTGAAAGTGTAGCTTGGGAAGGGAAGATGTATGTTGAGTGTTTGCCTTATTTGTTGTGTGGTTTGCTTGTTTATAACTCATCTAGTGCTTGGTTCTCCAAGCTCGGGGTTGGCTTCTAGTAAGCCTAGGCTGGGAGGTGAGCTCTCCATGGTCAAGTTGTGCTTTATTGCAGGTTGCTTGGGATGGGAAAGGAAGGAATAAAGAATTTTGTTGATGTTTTATGTTGTAGAAAAGTTTAAATGACAAATGTATTTTATATTGAAGTTTGTTAAAAAAAAAAAGCCATTGTTGTATTTATTTACCAAAGAAAAGAAATGTATTCCTATTACCATGGAAAGGAAAATATTGTTGTTTTATTTCCAAAACCATTTGTATTCATATATACTTTGTATTTACATTTGCTAAAGAAATATATATTTTTCCCTACTTGGTTAGTTTATCAAAAGGAAGAGGAAATGAACTAGTTGTATTTAAATCTTCAAAAAAAAAATGATGTTGTTGCATTTACGTTTATTTGGCAAATGAAAATTTATTTATGTTTCTTCATGTTCATTTACCTATATTAATGCTGCTACAAATTTAATTAAACCTGCCATTATTTTTCCATTCAAAGCAGAAATAAATCTTGTTATAGTTAGTCTATTTCTTTTTCAAAAAAAAACTAGCATTTAGTTTTAGTTTATTTGGTTAAAAAAATAAAAAAATACATATTAAGTTTGCTGTTTAGGATGCATTGTAAATGCTAGAAGTAGAATGCTGTTTTTAGACAAAAAAAAGACAGAATATTCAACATATATATTTCTTCAATTTAAAAAAAAAATTAAAAAAATAGATGAATATACTCTTTCCCATTAATCAAACTACAAATAACATTAGTAAAATCCCTGCATGCATTCTAAGGTTATACAAAACAATAATGAGCTCAAGAATATCTAAGTGAGTTATAATATATATATATATATATATATATATATATATATATATATATATTTTACTCCATTTAAGTGTTCATTCTGAAAACCTGTTTATAAAAAAAAAAAGGGGGAAAAACTAATAAGCTTGTTAATCAAGCCATTCAAATATATATATATATAGCTCATTAATATATATATATTTATATATATATAAATATATATATATTTATATATATATAAATATATATATATCATTCATTATTTGTTAAATCTGTATATTTCAAATTAAAACTGTATATATTGTCATACCTTTATATTTATATATATATATATATATATATATATATATATATATATATATATATATATATATATATATAAATAGAAAAAAATAATAAAAAAGTAAAATAAAAAAAAGAAATTTCGCATTTTATTTTAACCCCCCCCCAAAAAAGGGGGTTTTAAAAAAAAATATCGCACTGTATGTAGGGGGCCGCAGCCTTGGGCAGCGGCGCCCATAGTCTGCGGGAGCCCGCAGCTGTGGGTGGCGCAGTCCGCAGCCTGTGGGAGCCGCAGACTGTGGGCAGCGTAGTCCGCAGCCTGCGGAAGCCGCAGACTATGGGTGGCGCTGTCCACAGCTCGCGGTACCCCGCACAGGCGGCACCCCCGCACCGCCTCTCTTTGCATACTCCGCTCCGCCTTCCTTCCTCCCTCCGCCACGAAACCCGCTCCGGTTCGGCCCTGCGCGCCGCCATGAGCAATAAAAGAAATATGCCACCTTCCATGACCGCCGCACTCCCACACCTGCACAAACACACACACAAAAGAAAAGAAATCATTCACACACACACAGCACTTGAAAGAACAATAGATGTTAAAATATATTTGCCCTAACCCTAGATTCAGGTTAGGGCAAGCACATTGGGTTATTTTTTTTTTTTAAAAAGAATGTGTGTGGGAATGGCTTAAAAAAAAAGGGGGTTAATAGTTAAAGTAAAATAAAGCCCCCTCCCATTCTCTTAGAATATGTATTCAAGAGCATAGGTATATGACATTATAGGTAAGTCTATATATATATATATATATATATATATATATATATATATATATATATATATATATATATATATATATATATATATATATATATATAAGAAATTTAACTTCTATGAATATTTGAAAACAAATTAGATAGTAGTAGAACTAAGTTAAGCATGTTAAATTAGAAAATAAATGTAGAAGCATTGTGAGGAGAAGACTTTAAATTCTTAGGTAGAATAGACTCTGACAAAAAGAAAAAAAGAAAATATAAACGCAATGATATTTGTAGGTGCAAGTGGCCCATTTAAGTCTAAATTATAAAGTATTTTAATTTATGGGGATTTTATTTAATAGGGTTGTTAAACTTAATAACTAGGACAATTTATTGAGACCCTAGGCAAATAAAGATCTATAAGAGATTATTGGACAATTATTTTTAGAGATTATATATTTAGTTGTGATCATTGTTGAGTGAATTTAATGGAAGATTAGGGATAACTCCCTTTGGGGAAATATTAGCTCGCTTATAATTTAGAAAATTTTATCACCCAAGTAATTTATTTGTTTGATTCGCTCAAAACTTAGTTAAGACCAAACTAAGTTGCATTATTTTATTTAAGTTAATCATACTTAGTTGAGTATTTTAAAAAAAAAAAAAATTATTTCGTTTGTGCCCAAAAGTTTGGGCATGACAGTTTTGGAATATGTTAGCATAAAGGAACAAATAGTAGATATCTTCACCAAGCCACTGCCAAGGGACACTTTTGAGTATCTCAGAATTAAGTTAGGGGTCCTACCCCTATCTTCTACTCACTGATCGAGTTCAGTGAAAGCATCAATTCGGTGACTCTACAGAATATGTTTTAGGAGTTGATGTTGATTTACACACTTTAGGATGTTTTCTAAAGGTGTACAAGAAACAATACATGAAACAATATAGGAAACAATACAGGGAACATGAATTAAAGATAAAATGCTCTGACCAAGACTAAGTTGATACATAATAGCAGGAAATCACTTCATACAAGAAGAAATTATGTTTTAGTTCTTTACTTTTTGGCATTGTTGTCAAAGGAGGAGAAGACTGGAGAAGATTGGAGAAGAAAAGAAAGACTGAAGACAAGAGGAGAAGACTAATGTATGGGGGAGAATTCTGGTGACAGAAGGAGAGCGTTTCAGCATTTCAAAATCTCACAACAATCCAAATCAATTGGTTTTTCCATCAATGCCAAAGGGGGAGATTGATGGCATTTGGCATTATAATAGACAAGCAGAGATTGTTGGCATTTCAATAAGGATATTGAGAAGGTTGTTAATGATTATGGATAAAACTGATTAAGGATGTTTACTGTCTTAATATTATTATTTTGTCATTGATGTCAAGAAATTGATTTTCTAATTTAGTATGATGTTGCCATATCTTGAGAAGTATGATTTGATGAGTATAAAGATGTCAATAAAAGACACAGAAAGAATATGATGGATAAGGGGAGAAATAAGTTATTCAATGGGCAACTATTATCGAGTTAGACAATGATGAGATCATGATGATTAGATTGTTTTGATATCCTATATATGTTATTGATTGAAAGGTTAATTCTATACTATGTCACCGAGCAAAGAACCTAGTTGGTAAACCCTAAGGTTATCACTATCGGTTAATGAAGGCAGAATGTCTACCGAGTAAAGTTTAGTATTTACCGAGTTGCAACTGAGTAATAACAGAATGCATTAAATGATTACAAGCATTATTTAATGAAGGAAGCCGATGAGCTGGCTATGATTAAATGATTGGTATGCTATGAATGAAGTTTGTTAAAGAATCTATGGCAAAGGAAAATCGACAGGAAGATCTACAGCTCAGATTGAATTGCAATACCCTAGCACAAGTTCCAAGAAATGTATGCAAGTTCCAAGGTGAGGTGAAACATTTTCAGATCGAAGGATGCATTGAACCTGGTCAAAGTTTGAAGATCTGATGGCTATGATTGATCATGGGAAATGTGATCAAGGAGATTAAGAGGTTGGCGAATTGTTTATAAATAGGGAACTGTTGATAAACAATGTATGCGGGCAAGTGTATGCACAAGGATGCTACATAGTGATTACCAAGAATAGAAGCTTGAAGACCTATTTGAATAACAAAGTATAGAGCCCAACAGATGGACAAGATTAGTTCTATGTCTATATTGTATTGAGAAAATAAGAATCTTCTTTAGCATTTTAGATGTGAAGTTGCAGATAGATTTTTCATTACTGTTATTTTGTGAAGTGACAGAAAATCTCTTAACTGAGTGGACTTAATAGTCTTATTTGTAAAACCCTCTAGCGAGGTAACATTCTGATTGAGTGTTTGAAATCCTTTAACAAGGTCACTTGTAACAAGGTGAAGATCCTAATAGATATGAGGGAAATCCCTTAACTAGGTCACATCTAGCAATGTGTTTGTAATCTTTAACAGGATTTGCTTTTAACTGAGCATACTCTAGAAGAGTATATTTCTTAGTGGGTCCGAAATCCTATAGTGGTTTTTCCCTATTTGGGTTTCCACGTTAAATCTGGTGTTATGAGTATTATGATGTTTATATGCTTTTGAGTTTGCATGTTTAGCAGTTTTGGTTATATTACTAAAGTATATGTTACCGAGGTTGAATCTGTTGTTTTTATGAAAAATTAAGTTTGTATGATTCACCCCCCCTCTCATCTTATTAGCTTGGCATCTGTACTTATCTTTAAGTATCAGAACTATCAGATGATAGTATATGGTGATGTTGTGGTTGTTTCTATGGTAATTCAGGTTGCTTGTGGATGTTTCTAGATTGTGAACTATCAGTATTGATGGTCTACATTGATCATTGTGTGTGTTATTTATGATATCATTGATCCGGTGATATTCTTTGTGTTATGCGACATTCATGTTGATTTTAGTGTGTTGCAGATGTTTGAGGCATAATTCTTGGAAGTGTTTCTTATTTATGGTATTGATTTAGGTCTAGACTATATCTTAGCTAACATTTTTTTTGTCTGCATATATTGTTGTAGCATATGAAATTATTTATTTGTATTTTGTTATTAGGGTTGAGACAACCTTGAAATATAGGTTGATGATTTGTATAAATAAATGTAACAATCATTTGAGAGATGTATCTGCATGCATGAACAATGATTTGATCTTTCAATAGAATAGTTGAAGTGCGAAGAAGTGTGAAGAAGTGTGAAAGAGAATAGTTTGTGTTTTGTGCTTAACCAAAATTGTAACTAGGCATGAGGAGATGTTATTTCATCATTTCATTGATCCTCCAGATGTAATCTGAATGTTTTTGTAAGGCAATGGGACTTCCCAAGCATTATAGCCCTTCTTGTTTTATGATTTGAGCAGTGAGCTCTGGGCAGTGTGCCTGAATGCATGTGCATTCCCCATTGTAATATTTCACTTACTCCTAATAGGGTATTATCTCATTGTGGTTAGGGTCCCACTGTGGTTTTTCCCTTAACTGGGTTTTCCATGTCAAAAATTTTTGTGTTATGTGTGTTATTGATGTGGTGTTGATTTGTTCTTTCATTATTAATTATCATATCTAAATTTAAGTTTGAGTTGTATACAATTTGTAAGTAAACCAATTCACCCCTCCTCCTCTCAGTTTGTTGCATTGTTGCCAACAAAGATGATATGGATATGTGAGAACACAATCATGACATGTGGCTCAATGAGAATGCCTATCCATTACCTTCAATCATAATGAGACTATTGTTTCACCTAATGGCCCATTATATATTACTGCGAAGATCAAAGACAAACTCTCATGAGGGTTTCTCATTGGTCCAATATCCATAGTGAATGTGATTACTAAATGACATATTTTTACTCAATAATTGCATCAAGTAACATATGATAAATCTAATGTTATGGTTAAGGTGTATGATGTTTTTTCTTATCCTACTATTGGTTCTATTACTCTTCATATTGAGGTTGGTACTAAGTTATTGGATGTCACCTTTGCTATTATTCTTACTATTGGTTCCCAAATCAATAGATTCTAAGTTCTAAAGAAAGATCCACTAACTTATCAACAAACTTAGAAAAGGACTTGGCCAACAATCAAGATTCACTCAAAGAATGAGATCTTCTACACTTTAGGCTCTACAAAACCAAGGTGGTTTTCCCTTACAATGTTCTAATGACGTACAATAATTTTGTGCTCAGGCATTACATGCTAAGGCAGATGATCTCAATGAAAATGTACCAAGGAAATATGGATAAACTCTCGATTATGGCTAGAACCCTAGTTTATATCATTCATGCTTACAATGAGACTGATTCTCTACACTAACAACTACTCCTATTGCATAAATTAAAAAAAGGTGAAATAAGAATGATCTTGAATGTGAAAATATGATCAGTGCCTATCTTAGGAAAACAAAGTTAGAACACAAACTTGTTTTGAACAAAAAATGCAATATATCAGTGTTGCATTTACTCAATGAACCTCATATGCCTTGCATATAACATTCAATAGAAATCACAAAGTATTCCCTCATACCAACTCATACATATGCTATAATATTCCTAATACAGAATTTAATTCATTTACTTGAAATGAAACCCATCACCAAGAACATACATTCTGCATTAGAGAAGACAAACTATAGCATTATTAACACTACAATCCATACAACATACACAAAAGGTAGGAGCAAACAAAATAGACTTTTTGTATTAATATTTAGAAAAATATGAGATACATTACATGAATTAGTTCTCACAAGATTTGCAGAGAGAATTATATCTTTTATATTGCTCTTAGCTCCTAATGCATAATTTTACACAATTTTAGAATCCTTCTTACTCGTCCTGATTTCCCTTTTATAAGACAAGGGACCAAAAACTAGATTCAGGCCAAGACACCTGTCAAAATATGATTGCCTCTGAGCTGAATCATTACCTAAGGAATCTTTTGTATACACATTTCAAAATTTTCCTAGGATCATTAAAGATGGAGATAGAGATGACGACTTCTAGAAGTCGTAGCTATAGTCCTAATGTGACTGATGCAAGGACATCCTTCCATAGTAACACTATCAAAATCAATTCTAAACTCTGGCACTAGCCTTGCTAGGTACGTTGGGGGTCGATGAGTGAAAGATGAGTGCTCTTATCACCCCATCCAAAACTAGAAACCTGCTTCAAAAATATAGGAGATGCAAAATTGGAAAAAGACCTTGACTAGTCTTCCTCCAAATAATAGTACTTCTTGTGCCACACATCCATGTCATCAATTGGCCAAAAAAAATCTTTATACCTTGCAGCTTACTCATTGCCTCTTTTGTTCTGTGAGTAGGCATAGTTGCAGCTTCCAAAGAAAACCTATGATACATAGAGTCAACATCCATGATTTTGTCAATAAGTAAATGAAATGTATCCTCTTGGGAAGAATCCTTGGCCAATAAATTCAAATTTTCATTTATTGCATCTCTAAACCCTTGCTTCCATTCATTCAAATCTTTGATCTATCCCTCTCCACTCAAAATAGTGGGGATATTCCACTCCTGGAGATCATTGAAAGAATAAAATCTCTCACCTAATGCTTTCTTTTCATCTCCAACATGGGGGAGCTCCTTTATCAATAAATTATAATTTTTCCACATTGTCCCCATAATTTGGGCACAGTAGGCACATTTTCTAATTTCCAAAAGAATTTCCTTTAGCATTTGATCCTTAGGGAACCAAGTGATCCTAATAGGCTAAAATAATGAAATAATTTCCTCTAGTTGTCTACCTAGCTATGACATTGAAGAATGAGAAGCATGTACGTCATCTAATTTATTTATAACCCTACTAGAAATCTGCAATTTTTTTGACTTCCTTATCTCAAAATACTTCTTTTGTGCCACATCCTTTGCCTTCTATAAATCTTCTTTTAGTTTTTCCATTTCTTCTAGCTTAGGTCCTATCAAGGACCATGTATCCCTCTTTGTCAACTCCTTTGTTAGCCTCACATTATCAATGTACAACTTATTGTGATCATGTGTGAGGGAAACATGCATATTTCTAAAAACTCCATGCCTCTTTTCCTCTTCCTCAGCTACCAACTTACCAAAATGTGTAGCATGCATTGTTATTATTGTTGCCTCAACATATGAAGTGTTAGAAAGTGTCCTTACCACTACATATCCTACCTTGTATTCAACCCCATGCAAGACAATTGGCTTATCAGTGTGTGAGGCCTTTGCCCATAATGCAAATGCCTTCACACTTGGATTGATTCCTGACCCGTTCTCGTTGAATTCCTGTACATAAATTGGGTCCTTTTGCCTTATTACTTGATCTAGTATAAAACATTTCTCTAAATCCCATCCTGAGATAATTAGTATGTCACTCTTCTTCACCATTTCCCTTGCCTCTTTGAAGGTACATTTAATACTATTTTTATCAAAATTTTGAACCTCCTCTTTAGATAAATTCTTTAATTTCTCTCTCATCCAAAATTATTAAAATTTAGGAGTATTACCAAAATTGTCATTAGACATAAATTACATAGAGGTAATTATCCTTTCATCATTGGCCTCTTCCAATGGGGTGACACTTGGGATGACTGACGTATCCAAGTCCATTATCAGTTTAGCTACCTCATCATCATTGAAAGTGTCCGTTGGTGGGGAAGGTGGATAGAAACTTGTGTCAAATTCAAGCTCAATGACCTCCACCAAATTAGAGAGCTTTGCCTTACCCTTCTCTACTCTCCTTGTAGTGTTTATTGTAGGGGTTTCCATCTATGGGGAAAACTATGAGGGAGCATATTGAGAAGATTCCCCTATCAAAATTGTCTTTCCCTTTGACTTTAAAGGCTCATAGGTTGGCATTTCCTCCAAATTTGCACCGGGATGTTCTATCTCCCTCATCTTCAATTCAAAGGAAATTATACAATTAAAGGTTCTTACCTTGCACATCATCCTAGCAAGGTCATTCTGAATATTGGAGCAAAATCCCTAGAAACTAGGGTCCCTTTCCTTTCTCTATCTCCAACTTTTGAAAATAATCCCATTTTTTCCTCCTTTGAATATCCTCTAGAGGGATAGAATTTCTAATTGTAAAGTGGAAAATCACGAGCGAACCCTAAGTGTTCCCCCCACCACTCCGAGAAGAGGGGAAGGAGGTCACTTAGGACTGATGGTTTTCACTTAGGGGAGACTTTACATTCAAAAGAGGGGTTGAAACCCACAAGATCCAATCCCACACAATGCAAGATTGGATTCTAAATGAGTTTCAAGGGTTAAGACAGCAAGGCTACCCTCTTTTGTAAAGAATGTAGATAGAAGGATCAAGATAGGAATGCATAGAAAGTGAGAAAGATTCATTTATAAACAGAGATAGGGATATAGGATGAAGCTGCGGACCTAGAATTAGCAGTAAAATGTCGAGACGGTGCTGTCCTACAAATTTGAGTGAAATTTGATGGGACAATGGCGCCCGGCATGCACACGGTCCTCCGAAAAATCCGCGAAACAAAGGGGGATCTGTTCGTCTCTGCACAAGGATTCCAGATCTTCAATTACAACCGCATACCTGCAACCTACACATAGAAAAGTGAAGACGATTGGGGGGTTAGGGATTAGGGGTTTGCCCTTAGGTCAAACCCTGGTTTTGGAATTAACCAAGAAATGAGAAATGCTGTAAATGTAAATGATTGTAATGTAAACAAGTACTAGTACCTTGTTGTAAGAATGTTTGTATTCTTACATGCGAAGGTGTAGATGTTGTTGTATGTTGTATGTTGTATGTGGTATGTGATCTCCTCTTCAATGGTTGAATCCTTGTCTTGAATGCAACACTTAGCCTTGAATGGAGACTTAGAATGCTCAATTGCTTGAAGAAATGCTTGAATGCTTGAATGCTTGAATGTTTGAATGCCGCTTTCGCTTTTTTTTTCTTCTCTCAAAATGGGAGAGGAAATGTAGTTTATATACTTGCCAATTAGGGTTGATAAACTGATTTTTCTGACCTTAGACCGACTAGGAAACAATATTTTCCAATTTGCAAACTAAAAGACCCGAAGCCCCATAAGAGACTGGGCCCAAAATAGGGCCAGGGACCAGGGCGCTGGGCACCATGGTCCTGGGGGACTAGGGCGCTGGGCGCCCTAGTCCTGGGGGTACCAGGGCGCTAGGTGCCCTAGTCCTGAAGGACCAGGGTGCTGGGCACCATGGTCCCACCTCCAGGGACACCAGGGTGCAAGGAGGATCAGGCCAGGGTGCTGAAAAAAGTCAGTTTTTTATGTCATGAACAAGTTTCGGGGTCTCCATTCAGGTTCAGTGTTGCGTCACCATCATGAAGACCCAAATGCAGTCAAAATTGCAAGTGTCACAATTTTAGGACGCTACATTTAGCCCCCACTTTAGCGGGAGTATAAGCGTACGCTCATACTTCCAGTAGAGTACAAGGAACCAACATTGAAAGACTTTCACCACGTCAAGGAGGCAAGACACACCAAGCCCCCAGTGGACTAAGGATCTTACGACTTCGATTGACAAAGTAAAAGGGGAGATCACGAGGGAGAACCATGACTATCAGTAGTAAGGTTCCCTCACTATGAGTCATGTAAGCAAAATACCAAAAATTTTCAAGGCAAAGCTAAGTTCGCCAAGAAATTTTCAAGTATCCTGAAGGGATAGACGGGGTGTATGCCCCCCTACGTTAAAGTGATCGCACACGCCTCAACGGGGGTGATTGCTTTAAGGTAGTGATACATGAGAAGGGAAAGGAGCACGTTATCACAAAGATTTAGCCCCCAAGTGTGAGATAAACCCAAGGATAATACACACAAAGCACAAAGCACGAGGTGACTTCGCTTTCCTCAGGGTCAGTATGTTGTATGATAATTCATGTATATCATATGTATGTATGCATAATTGTTCTTCATTCCCCAATCAAGGAAGGTCATCTAGAAGAAGGGAACACATGTGTCTTTTGAGTCAACATGAGAGAGACCAAAAGAGATCTCAATGCTTTGCATCATCCTCAAGTAGACAACACTAAGGACAACAAATAGAAGAATGAGAATAACACATAGAAGAAGTAACAAAAAAGAGGAGGAGAGAATCTGCTATGCTTAATGAACTAGTCTAGCACGTCATCTACCCCCCGATCTTGCTGATCAATGTTTCGGGAAGGTAGGGAACACGCTAGAGGAGGAACATCCAACACAGCAGATGGAGCTATCACAAGATCCAAACAAGGGCTATGTTCATGTTCCAAGCCACATTGTTCTTGTCTAGGAGCTAGGATAAGTGCTTTAGAAAATTCGTTAGATAAATGGTTATCAATATCAACAAGTTCATATTCACTATCAGAAGCAAGAGAAGTAACATTTTCATCATGAATAACATTTTCATCTATATCATCATCAAGATTTATAAAAATAGGATCTTTAACTCACACAGGATCAAGATCATCATGCATCTTATGTTTTGGAGATTTTGGAGAAAATGGAATAATGCTTGTTGAAGGTGTTTTTGGAGATTGCAAAGTTTGAGAAGCAGCTGCTTGAGCCCTAAGATGACGCTTTCGTCGGTGTTCACACACAGAATGATTTTGTCTAGTCTTAGTAGGAAGTTGAGGAGATTGAGGAGGAGGAATGTTCTCATCCTTATTACTTGGGTGTTTAGGTTGTGGTCTCTTAGGCTGGATAATAGGAGAAGAAGAAGGTCTCTTCTCTCTATAGAAGGAAGGAGAAGGAACTGCTCCATATAAAGGAGGAATATTTGGTTTAGGAAGAAGACCAAGTCCATCATGACGAGGAGGTATAAGTCTACTTTTAGAAAGTTTATTAGACATAGACATAGTCACATCCATAGGAATGGGTTGGGAATCTTCTTGAGGAAAGACATTAGTTTTATCTTTCAAAGGAAGAACTTCCTTCTCAAGAACGATAGGAATATCAAGTTTGAGTGTTCTAGGTTCACTTAGAGATAGGATCATATCTGTTTTCCACTTTTGATAAGATTTGAAAAGATGATCACTTCGCGGAGGAAGAGATTGGAATTGTTTAGGCCAAATGTAATCAATAGGAACGCTAGAGGTTCTTTCAGCTGGTTTAAAGAGACTATGATTGACAGTAACAACTTCACCATTATGGGGAAATTTCAAACACTTATGAATAGGAGAAGCAATTGCTTTCATGGAAGATAGCCAAGGATAGCCTAGCTTCACACAAAATTGTTCGGATGAAGGAATAATAGAAAAGTTCACATCAAGGGATTTGTTATGGACCTCAATAGGTAATGTAATAGAACCAATTGTAGGAGAAGAAAATGCATCAAATAATTTCACAACCACATCTATTTTGTCATAGATCACTTGATTCAATTGCAAAGTAAAAAGAAATTCTTTAGTAATAACATTAACCATGCAACTAGGATCAATAAGCACTCCACGGCAAGGTGTATTCTTGACTTTCGCAACTATATATAAAGGACCATCAGGTGCCCTGATAGTTTCACTAGAATGAAATGTGATGGAAGGTTCTTTAGGGTTTTCTTGCTACTCTACAAAGTTAATCACATTTGGAGTCATAGACACAAGACCATCAGATGAGAAAGAAGAATCATTAGCCTCAATCGCATTAGAGGTATGAGAAGGTAATGGATCAGTAAAAATCTGAAGATTTTGGCTAGGAGGAGCTACAGATGTGTTGCTTTTATCATTCACTCCAGAAACAGAGATAGTATTATTATCAATCAAATCTTGAATTTTACCCTTTAAAGCAAAACATTTTTCAGTATCATGCCTAGGTTGACGATGAAATTGACAAAAAGATTTGTTATCAAAATAGGGTGAATTAATCTTCGTAGGATCGATTTGCTTTATAGGAGGAAGAGTAAGCACATTTTGTTCCAATAACTTATTCATAATACTATGCAATGATTCATTCAAAGGAGTAAACTTTCTTTCTTTCTTGAAAAATTTAGAAATAGGAGGCACACCTGATGCTGCATTCACATTGTTGTTGATGATGTTTTCATTGAATTTAACAGACTCTCTATTCAGTTTAAACTTCCCGAATGGTTGTTGACTACTATCACCCTTATCACTCAGAGCCATAGGATGTGATTGTTCCATTTGACTCACAGTCAGTTGATAATTGTGAAGAGTTGCACACAACTGTTGGAAAGAAGTAAACTCAGAAAATAGAAGTTTGTCTCGAATATCTTTTTGTAAATTATAAATAAAGATTCTTTGAATATCATTGTCAGGCACTGGAAAAGAAATTTGAGCATACAAATGCTTATATCTACCAATGAAATCAGTCACTTTTTCTTTAACACCTTGTTTACAATGCATTAAATCAATCAAAGTAACTTTAGGACTTATATTGTTTTGAAATTGTTGAATAAAAGCATTTGCAAGTTGTTCGAAAGAAGTAATAGAATAGGAAGGCAACGAGCAATACCATTGTAGGGCTTTATCTCTTAATGTTCTAGTAAATAGTTTTGCAAGCAACCTTTGGTCATAAGCAAAATCGGTACATATTGTTTGAAAAGTCTTAACATGTGTTAGAGGATCACCTTTACCATTATAAAGCTCCAAATGCGGGATTTCAACATGTTTAGGAGGAATAGCTCAATCAATGTCAAGAGAAAGTGGGCTCGCAACATCAAATGTGGGCACACTAAACTTAGATTGATTCATAGAGGCAATTTGTTGCTGTAAAGAAGAGACAGTTTGTGCAAGATTGTTAATGGTCACTTCAGTCGAAGAATTCATATTAGATGTGTTAGATTGAGATGGAGGTATTATGTTGTTGAAAGAAGGTATTGATTGAGAGTAAGGTGGTGGGACACTATGATAATTAGTCATAGGAGAGGATTGGAAAGGAGGAACACTACAAGGAGGAATGGAATTGTTGAATGAATTGCCCCCTTATGTCATGTTCATTTGTGGAGATGTAATAGGAACACTCATTGAAGGAATGAATGAAGAAGTCAGATTAAATGAAGGAATAGGGTTAATTGAAGAGGAAGGATTGCCCCCATGACTGGTAATCATAGGCGGAATATCTTGTATAGAAGTAGTCATTATGTTTGATGTAAAGGTAGGTATACTAGCGATAGAAGTTGTCAAAGGAATAGAATGATTGACTTGAGTGGGAGGTTGTGTATATCCTAAAGTTTCAGCACAACTCTTCATAGGCATTACATTCGAATCCACAATGTGTACAATACCACGCAAAATATCAATTCCATTCTTATCACTTTGAACCATACGTTTTAGACCCTCAATTAATGAAAGAGCTTGACTATTGGGATACTCTTGAGACATCCATTGCTGAAAATCATCGAATTGGTTATCCAATTTTGAAAGTTGTTCTACAGAAACCTCATGGAGAGCTTCTTCATCATTAGGAGGATTAGAGGAATTACCCGTGTCCTCGTTAAAAAGGCTATTCAAATTAGGTTCCATCTCCTCAGTAATTAAACCTTGGAAAGACTTAATTCTAAGGCTTCGTCTAATGGGAATAGTGTAAGTAGGGCTTATTGTTGTAAAACTCATGCACTAGAGAGGGAGAGAAGATTTTGAATTTTAGAGGTAGCAAATTTCAATAAAATCAACCAATCTCCTAGATTTAAGCTACTAAATGCAATCATGACAATCTCCCGAAATTTCAAAAAAAATGTCAGGGACCGTGGTGCTCGGAGTGCACACGGTCCTCGCAACTTTTTTTGAAATTTGCAGGGATGAAAGTTATGATGATTTCAAAGCTAATCTGAAAAAATTGAGTGATTTTACGATCTATAGATAGGCCAAATTAAAGTTGCAATCTCAAAATTGAACCCTACCAAGATTGTTGAAAAATGCAAAATTTGAATTTTGAAAAAGAGAGGGAAACTGAAATTTTGAATTTTATGATTTTAGAGGGAATACCAAAAGCAATGCAAGTTTCAAATTTTAAAAGTTGACTGAATTTCATGCAAAATTCAATTTTGAAAGCGGAAATCAAAGTTGCTATAATTAAACACTTAATTTCAAAAGTCACAAATTGCAAGAATTTGAATAAAGCACTGAAATTTTGAATGAAAGCCAACACACTTTTCAGATTTAGGATAGTAAGAAGCACAATTTTGACATGAATTTCAGTTTCAACAATTTTTGAATGATTAGAAGCCTTAATCCAAGCAATCCCTAGACCAACTTTGACTTTAATTTTGTAAGTGTTGTATTTGATAAAATCAGCCAAAATTCTGGATTTTAGCAGAAAAATACAGTAAGATCTAGCTCCCAAAATTTCAGAAAAAATGTCAGGGACGATGGCGCTTGGGGTGCACACGGTCCTCACAACTTTTTTCCAAATTTTCAGGGATGAAAGATATTATGATTTTGTTGCGGAATCCAAAGTTACAGCTGATTTGGAGATGTTTTGATCAATGAAATTGTCGGTCAAAGGTTGAAAAAATTAGGGTTTTGACACTTAACCACTTAATTTTCAGAATTAAAGCACAAATATGAATTGACAATTTGCAATAGAAGGGTAGATCTGAAACAAGCATTAACAATTACACATTTCGCAAGCTCAATTACTAAAAAGAAAATTTAGGGTTTTTATGCAATCAACCTCTAAAATTTGCAAAATATCAAACATGGAAATGTAAATAAGGAAGAAAATTTTCAGATCTAACCATGAATAATCAGAAAGGATGTTCACGTCAGGTTCACCAAAATGTAAAGCAGAAAATCGTGAGCGAACCCTAAGTGTTCCCCCCACCACTCCGAGAAGAGGGCAAGGAGGTCACTTAGGATTGATGGTTTTCACTTAGGGGAGACTTTACATCCAAAAGAGGGGTTGAAACCCACAAGATCCAATCCCACACAATGCAAGATTGGATTCTAAATGAGTTTCAAGGGTTAAGACAGCAAGGCTACCCTCTTTTGTAAAGAATGTAGATAGAAGGATCAAGCTAGGAATGCATAGAAAGTGAGAAAGATTCGCTTATAAACAGAGATAGGGATATAGGATGAAGCTGCGGACCTGGAATTAGTAGTAAAATGTCAAGACGGCGCTGTCCTACAAATTTGAGTGAAATTTGATGGGACGATGGCACCCGGCGTGCACATGGTCCTCCAAAAAATCCGCGAAATGAAGGGGGATCTGTTCGTCTCTGCACAAGGATTCTAGATCTTCAATTATAGCCGCATACCTGCAACCTACACATAGAAAAGCAAAGACGATTGGGGGGTTAGCGATTAGGGGTTTGCCCTTAGGTCAAACCCCAGTTTTGGAATTAACCAAGAAATGAGAAATGCTGTAAATGTAAATGATTGTAATGTAAACAAGTACTAGTACCTTGTTGTAAGAATGTTTGTATTCTTACATGCGAAGGTGTAGATGTTGTTGTATGTTGTATGTTGTATGTGGTATGTGATCTCCTCTTCAATGGTTGAATCCTTGTCTTGAATGCAACACTTAGTGTTGAATGGAGACTTAGAATGCTCAATTGCTTGAAGAAATACTTGAATGCTTGAATGCTTGAATGTTTGAATGTCGCTTTCGCCTTTTTTTTCTTCTCTCAAAATGGGAGAGGAAATGTGGTTTATATACTTGCCAATTAGGGTTCATAGACTGATTTTTCTGACCTTAGGCTGACCAGGAAATAATATTTTCCAATTTGCAAACTAGAAGACCTGAAGCCCCATAAGAGACTGGGCCCAAAATAGGGCCAGGGACCAGGGTGCTGGGTGCCATGGTCCTGGGGGACCAGGGCACTGGGCGCCCTAGTCCTGGGGGGACCAGGGCACTGGGCGCCATGGTCCCACCTCCAGGGACAGCAGGGTGCAAGGAGGATCAGGCCAGGGTGTTGAAAAATGCAGTTTTTGATGTCATGAACAAGTTTTGGGGTCTCCATTCAGGTTCAGTGTTGTGTCGCCATCGTGAAGACCCAAATGTAGTCAAAATTGCAAGTGTCACAATTTTAGGATGCTACACTAATCAGGTCCTCCCTTTCATTAAATTGGTTCTAAAAAAACCCTCACTCTGAGCCTTTGGGTTCTCAAGTCATTGATATACCCCTCAGGGTCAATTTTTCATGCCTAGTTGACTTTGAGCATATAGGTACTTACTAGGAAGCTTTTCACCTTCTCAAGGGTATCACAACCCACATGAATATATTCAAAACTTATTGACCTGGGAAGGTACTACCCCTTCTTTTCTATCCAAACAATTTCCTTCTCCATCCACATCAATTGCCACATGCAGTTAATGAATGCAAGTCTTGGGAGGACTGTGACTGGAAATATATGAGGTGGTTGAGGGCACCCATAAACCCTGATTATTGTGTAGTCTAAATAGAAGAAACAATCTCCAAAGTTATGAGTGAAGTACCCCTCTAGATATTCAATTTTTTTTTCTCTAGCACTTTTCATTCTTAGGACTGTCACTATGTGCATTGGGAACCTTGGCATTTTGACTCCACACATTGATAATATGATGAAACAACAAGGATCCAGTCAACTACTAAGAGGGGAGGGTGAATCAGTAGATAAAAAACAAACTAAAATTTTACCAAACTTTTTCCCAACTTAGAAGCAACTTGCTAATCTAAACTGGTTTAGACACTATATCCAGAACTACAACTGCACTGTCAAACTTAACCGGTTGACCAAAACATCAATGATACATTGCAACATATTTGAAACTCACAACCATTTAACCAAAACAATAAACCACTTTACTAACATTAGTAATAGCTCATTTCAGATCACTTCCGGTCATCTAAACATATCTAAGTGGATTTACCAGTTAATCATATCAACCATATCAAAACACATCCACAAAATCATTCACCACTTGACACAATGATTTTTCACATGTAAACCCAAATGGAAAAAACCACGGTGGGGATGAATACCCACAAGTATTTTGAACTCTTCTGAAGTTCACCATGTTAGGAGCCGAGCCTTGTTAGAAGCTTATACAATAATGTCTTGTTAAGAACAAATCCGGTTAGAGACTACACGGTTAAGGGATTGACTACAATACCATGTTAAAGGCAATACCCTATTAGGACTAACCTCAGTAGAGGATTTCAAATCCAATCTAATGGATCACCTAGTTAGAGGATTTAAACAACACCAAGCCTATTAAAGCTTACCCGGTTAAGGGTTTTAACTATTGTAATGGTTAGAGAACAATAGGTTCTTTGTTGATCTAGTAATAGCACTGCTCTTCTTAATCAGATCCTTTTATGCTCCTATCTACCTTCACAACATTCTATAGACACTCATGCTTTTTCAGTAACAATCACACTATCACACTAAACCAAATTGCCAACACAATTACAAACAACTCATCGACCTTAAATACAAATACAATAGGTCGATAACACATAACAAAACTTACAAATCTCATAGAGATTACAAACATATCAGTTCAATCATAACCATTGGATTATATAAAAAATCAACTACACATTGTTCTAGACAACTTGAATCACTCTTGGATCACCACAAATTGGATCCTGTAGCTCATCATGCATTTTCCACTTTATGCTATGCATTTTCTCATTCCCAAGATAAATAATTATCTTCACGCACCAAAATAACTTTGAAACTCATCACATGCATCATGCATACGTGGCATCTTCATCTCTGATTATCATTTGATCATAGATCATCATTACCAAGCTTGAAATACCAAATACTGGTTTCCTTCACTGCTCTACTACCGATTGCTTTGCTACATCATTACTGGTTACAATAAAAAACCATTACTGATTACTATTGACATCAATGACAACATTATACTTCATCAATACAATATTCATGCAATGCCAACAATCTCCCCCTTTGGAATTGATGGCAATACAACTATCAATACCCTTTGATTGTGATGATTGAAGGTAATGCACATACAAAGGTATAGGAATCCTGGTTTGCATTTTTCCATATACCCTCCTTCAACTATATCTCCATGTCTTCAACTGGTAACTAGCTATCAATCATATACAGTTCTTCTCCCCCTTTGACAATAATGCCAAAGTGAAGTTTAACCATTCTATGCTTCACTGATCTACAACAAGTTGCTCCCCTTGTGGAGTAGCTCCACTCTACACCAATCTTGTTTCAAGATTTTCAATAATCTCTGGGATTGATGTTTTCCACATCTTCTTAATTGAATTCATGTAGGGGTACAACCCCTAACTTACCTATAAGATACTCAATTGTAGCCTTAGGTAGAGGTTTAGTAAAGATATTGGCTAGTTGTTCCTTAGTAGATACATGCTCCAGTGACACATCTTTACTTTGTACGTTCTCTCTCAAGAATTTTCAGATCAATATGCTTTGTCCTAGCATGCAACACCGAGTTCTTAGAAATGTTTATCATATTGGTGTTATCACAGAAAATCCTTATCAATTTTGATATCTTTAACCTGAAACCTTCCAAAATGTGTTTCATTTAGATTGCTTGGGTACAATTCATATATGTTGCAACATATTCAGCTTCTGTAGTTGATTGTTAGATAAAACTTTGTTTCTTGTTGCTCCAAGACACTAGTCTTCCTCCAAGAAAAAGTGCTCCTTTGGTTGTACTCTTCTTGTCATCAACATTGTCTGCTCAGTCTACATCTATATAAAATTTAAATCAAATTCTCCTGCATATGGATACCATAATCCACAATCAATTGTACCTTTCAGATATCTAAATATTCTTTTGGTTGCTACCATGTGTGTCTCCTTAGGGATATTTTGAAATTTGGCAACCAATCATACTGTATGAGAAATGTCTAGTCTGTTGAGGACAACATAATATAGTTTACCTATCATTGACCTATACTCCTTTTCATCCACTGATGTAGAATCATCCTCCTCAGATAGTTTACAGCCTATAACCATTGGTGTTCCAACTTGTTTATAGTCTCCCATTCCAAAAGTCTTCAATACTTCTTTAACATACTTGGACTGTGTGATGAAAATACCATCCTTCATCTATTGGATTTGTAGGCCTATGAATTTTTTTAATCTCACCTACTAGTGACATCTCAAACTCATTCTTCATCTCATTAGCAAAATCATGACATGTATCATCATTTCCTCCAAAAATGATATCATCAATAAATACCTCACTTACCATTATCTTATCTCCTTCTGAATTGAGATATATGTTACTGTCTTCACTAGTTCTTTTAAAACCTCTCTTCACCAAGTGAGAGTGCAATCTTTCATACCATGCTCTAGGTGCTTGCTTCAGTCCATATAATGCCTTATGTAATTTACACACCATGTCCTTTTCTATAGTTAAAGTATAATCATCTGACTGTTCAATGTAGACTTCCTCTTCCAATATTCCATTTAGAAATGTTGACTTCACATCCATCTAATATACTTTGAATCCTCTATATGTTGCGAATGCAAGTAGAGTCCTTACTCCTTCCAATCTAGCAATTGGTGCAAATGTCTCACCATAGTCTTCACCATCTTCTTATGCATATCCTTTGCATACTAGTCTGACTTTATTTCTTACCACTACTCCATCTTCATTCAGTTTATTTCTAAATACCCATTTTATACCTATTACATTCTTGTTCTTCGGTCTAGGTACCAATGACCAAGTATTGTTCTTCTCTATCTGGTCAAGTTCTTCTTCCATTGCCTTGATCCAGTCTTCATCTACAAATGCTTCTTTTGTAGTTCTAGGCTCAATGGTGGGAATCATACAAGATTTCTCTATAAGCCTTGTTCTTGTTAGCACACCTGCATTCATGTCTCCAATACTCTGATCAGGGCTATGATTGATTCTAACATAACTTGGAATGACATGATCTTGATTTATAGGTTCTTCTTCTTCTTCTGCTAGACCTCCCTATTTCGGTTGAACTAGGGCTTCTCTATTCTGTTCTTCAACTTCTGGTTTCACTAGTTCTGGTTCCAAAAATAGTTTGTAAGGTTCTTCTTCTCCTTTCTCCTTATTGGTTTCTCCTGATTTCTCAAGAAACTCATCAACTTGGACATTAACACTTTCAATGATCTTCTTGGTCCTATTGTTGTAACACTTGTAAACTTTTCTCTTGGTGGACTAACCAAGAAATATGCCTTCATCACTCTTGGCATCAATCTTACCAATATAATCAACTCTTTTGATAAAACATCTACTACCAAAATTTTTAAAGTAGCTGACATCAAGTGATTTTTATCCTTACCTCTTTTAAGCAGTATCTAGTTCATAGTGTAAACAGTTGTGCTGACAACTTCTCTCCAAAATGTCTTAGCTACACCTCCTAGAATTAGCATAGTCCTAGTAGCTTCAACAACTGACCGGTTGTTCCTTTCTGCAATACCATTTTGTTGTGGTGTCCTATGTGCATAAAATTGCCTCTTAATTCCATTGTCTTAACAGTATCTAGTGAATTCCTCTATAGTAAATTCACCACCTTGATCAGTTCTTAAGAACTTTATCTTCTTTCCACTTTAATTTTCAACTAAGGCTCTAAATGCCTTAAAATTGCTAAATGCTTCTATCTTGTCTTTCAAGAATGTGACCCACATCATCCTTGAGCAATCATCAGTAAAAATCATGAAATACCGATCACCTAGAATACTCCTAGTCCTCATTGGTTCACAAAGGTCATATGAACCAAGTCTAGCAAATGCTCAATTGAGAAATATTTGCTCTTGAAGGTTGGGGATGTCATCTTCCCTAACTGACATTCCTTGCACAAAGCATTCACCAGTTTGTCCAACTGTGGAAAACCTCTTACTGATTTGGACTTACTAACTTTTACAATGTTATCAAAATTTACATGACAGAATCTCTGATGCCAAAGCCATCTATCTTCTACTTTTGTAATTAAACAATTGTTGACTTTATAGCTTAAATGAAACATCTTACCTCTGGTCTATTTTCTGGTTGCAATTAGTTCTCCTTTGCTTCCATAAATCTTGTAGACTCCATTCTTGAATTCTAGTGGGTAACCTTTGTCATTGAGCTGAGCAACACTCAAAAGATTGTGTTTCAGTTCTTCAACCTAGTAGACATCATCTACACATCCTTTTTCATTCAAAGAGATGGATCCTTTCCCTTTCACCTTGCAGGGTGAGTCATTCCCAAATCTCACAACACCTCCATTAAACTCTCTCAAAGTAAGAAACTTACTCTGGTCACCAGTCATGTGGTGTGAACAATCACTGTCTATAATCTAGTCATCATAACTATCCATGCAAGAGACTAATGCCTTCTGATCTGATGTCTCTTCTTTGATAGCAACAAATACAATGTCCTCATTTGCATCTTCTTCAAATTCCTCATCTGTAATTTCTCCATCCACTACAATGAGACAATCTCTTTTACCTTTGCCTTTATACTTCTTATACTTCTCATGTTTTTTCTCATTGTCTCCATTAGGATAGTTAGCAACAATATGTCCAATCCGGTTATATGAAAAACACTTCAAAGGTAATTTACCTTTGTACTTACCGGTACCTCTAGGTAATTGCTTGGCCAACAATGCTTCAAGCTCAATCAGACTAGCTTCATCATCTACCTCTCTGCTGGAACTAGACTCATGATTGTGGATCACTTGTCTGCTTTTCCTTACCAGTGGGGTTGAAGCTAAGGCTCTAAATGTAGATTCCAATCTTTGAACACTTTCATCAAAACCATTTAATTCAAATGTAGTTAATTTACCAATGATAGAGTCAAGAGTTACCTTTGATTTATCAATAGACTTGAGTTTCTAAATGGCTACAACTCAGATAGCATAGATTGGTAGAAGGGTTCTCAACACCTTGCTAACCACTATGGTATCCTCCACTATACCTCCAACACTTTTGATCTCTCTGACTATCTCCTTGATCCTTTGACCATACTGTTAAATTTTTTCACCTTCAGCCATCCGCATATCATCAAATTTACCTCTCACACTCTCCTCTTTAGCAATCTTAACATGCTCATCACTGCTATAGATATCTTCCAGTTTCTTCCACACTTCATATGTAGTCTCCAATCCATGAACATCAACATACTCTGAATCAGACAAGGAACTGATAATGGCTTCCAATGCTTGATTGTTCTCCTATTGCTCCTTCATTTGATCATATGACAAAATCCCACTAGGCAAGTTATATTTAGTAACAACATGTTCCCAATTGAATTCCTAAGCTCTTGATATAGATCTTCATCCTATCACTCTAGATTCTATATTTTTCTATTGAACTTCAAACCTTCTTTCTTCACCATGTTCCCCTAGATCTTTTCCTCAATCTATTAGGCTTAAACACAAGAGGACCTGAAATGCTCTAATACCAATTGATAATATGATGTAACAACAAAGATATAGTCAACTACTGAGAGGGGGGGGTGAATCAGTAGATAGAAAACAAACTAAACTTTCACCAAAATTAATCCCAACTTAGAAACAACTTGCTAATCTAAACTGGTTTAGAAACTATATCCAAAACTACGACTGCACTGTCAAACTTAACCAATTGACCAAAAACATGAATGATACAATGCAAGAGATCTGAAACTCACATACCATTTAACCAAAACATTAAACCACTTTAATAACATCAATAATAGCTCATTTCAGATCACTTGTGGTCATCTAAATATATCTAAGTGGATTTACTAGTTAATCATATCAACCATATCAAAACACATTCACAAAATCATTCACCACTTGACACAATGATTTTTCACATGTAAACCCAAATGGGAAAAACCACAGTGAGGATGAATACCCACAAGTATTTTGAACTCTTCTAAAGTTCACCCTATTAGGAGCCAATCCTTGTTAGATGCTTATACAATAATGTCTTGTTAAGAATAGATCTGGTTAGGGACCACCCAGTTAAGGGATTGACTACAATACCCTATTAAAGGCAATACCCTACTAGGAGTAACCTCATTAGAGGATTTCAAATCCAAGCTAATGGATCACCTAGTTAGAGGATTTAAACAACATGAAGCCTGTTAAATCTTACCCAGTTAAGGGATTTAATGTAATGGTTATAGAACAACAGGTTCTTTACTGATCTGCTAATAGCACTACTCTACTTAATCAAATCCTTTTATGCTCCTATCTTTTTTCACAATATTCTACAGACACTCCTTCTGGTTCGACAACAATCACACTACCATAGTAAACCAAATTGCCAACACAATTATAAATAACTCATTGACCTTAAATACAAATACAATAGATCAATAACACATCACAGAACCTACAAATCTCATAGAGATTACAAACATATTGGTTCAATCATAACCATTGGATTACATAGAAATCAACTACACATTGTTCTAGATAAATTGAACCACTCTTGGATCACCTTACATTGGATCTTGTACCTCATCACGCATTTTCCACTTCATGCTATGCATTTTCTCATTCCCAAGATAAACAATTATCTTCACACACCAAAATCACTTTGAAACTCATCACGTGCATCATGCATGCATGGCATATTCATCTCTGATCATCATTCAATCATAGATCATCATAACCAATTCACTAAGCTCCATCGATTAGGGTTCAACATATCAACTAGTTAGGGTTACCAGTTGATCACTCTTCTTGAAATACCAAATATCAGTTTCTTTCACTTCTCTACTACTAGTTTCTTTGCTGCATCATTTACAATTGCAATACAACTCCGTTACTGGTTACTATTGACATGAATGACAACACTATACTTCATCAATGAAATCTTCATGCAATGCCAACGCACATTTCTAATACCTTCATTACAAAGTGGTCAGAGAATGCCCTATAATCTAAGAACCTAGACCCTTTATCCCATACTTGGGTCCACCTTTGGATTGGCCACTTCTTTCTCATCTTAGGGTAAAATTTCTTCAGCTAGAAAGTATCATCCTACTCTACCCTATTTTGGAAAAGAATCATGTGAGAGTAATGAATAATGTTTGAGTTTCAAATTTTCTTTAACATTCCTAGCCTCCATTAGGCCCTCATGTAGATTCTCCTAGAGATATGTGGTGAACTCATATATTTCACTTATTTCAATGTGTTGGAGTTTGATTTCCATCATCATAAGGTCAATTGGCATTTGGTTTAACCTGCAGTCCTCCCCCAAAATTTGGCAAATTGCATAGTAGCTTTTTACAAAATAATCTTCAAAAATATTCAACTCAAATGGCTCCCTCTCAGAGTCAAAAAGGTAAATCTTTTCTCCCTTGTATAACTTTATCATATAGAGGGGCAACTTTTGTCCCCTATAGACCTTTCTCTTTGCATAATATTATGCTTCCAATCTCTCTTTTTTTATTCTCTTGAGAGAACTTTTATCTAGATCAAAACACTCACTTATAGATTCTTTGGTTACATCTAGCAAGACATATCCACTGGATTTCCTCACACTCATTCTTTGAGGATGATAGTAGTTGGCTATTTCCCTTATCAACAAAGGTTCAAAAAAAACATTAGGGATGACAAGTTTGTTGGAATTTGATCATTTGATCTTAACCAGCAAATTGTTTGTTTGCTTGATGTAACCTGTAGATGTCTATTTTGTAAAGAGATTAGACTGTTGTTTGATGACTATGTTGTATATTTTCATTGATACCAACTATGTTTCTGCATTCATTTGAGTCTCACTATTCAACTAGAAAAGCTTAACTAGTAAGAAGAGATGGTTTTTATCAGAATGGGTAATTAGGACCTTAACCGATAAAAGACACACATAATAATATTCCAACAACCAATACATGAAATCTATGAAGAATGATATGATGTGGTTTTGCAGTAGCAGTTTAGATCAGTAGATGAAGTCATGTTTGTCACCACATGTGTTGATTTGATTGGATGAATGAGATCTGATTGATAGAATAGGTATTCTGACTAAGACTTAACCAGTAGTGATGAAAATCACCCAAATCAGTAAAACAATACAGAATTGGATTTGTTATGTCAATGGCCGACATAACTAAGGTGTACATTACAAGATTGTCTAGATACATTGAACCTAGGGAATTGTAATAATGTTCTAGTTGACCTAATGATGATTTTAAAATATATGTGATGAGGTACAAAGTCGGTTATGAGTATGAGTATGAGCTTGAATGTGTAAGGAATCATTATTGAATTTTGTATTTCTTATTATACCGTGATTAGAGGAGTTCAAAGATAAAGTATATGTGATGTTGTAATTTTCTGAAGTGGATCTTATTAGAGACTAAAGGTGCTATACTAAGATCATTTTGTACTTGTTGTCTCCCTAATAGTTGCAACAAGAAAATCCTCTCACAAGGTCACTCCTAATAGGGTGTAGTTGAATCCTAATAGGTCTGATAATTAAAATCCTCTAACCAGTTGACACATTAACTTGTGTTTGTAAATCCCACTAACTTGGGTAGCTCCTAACAAGGTTGGTCCTCATAGGCCTTATTATATAGCTCTTAATCAGGCTTAGACACTTCTAACTGGGTGTGCCCCTAACCGGGTATTGTAGACCTTAGCCGGCTAGATCTTTATACTACATATAGTAGATCTTGTGGGTACTAACTCCCACCATGGTTTTTCCCATTTGGGTTTTCCATGTATAAACTCTTTTGTCATGTGGTTTATGCTTTATCTGGTGACTGCATACTTAGTGTTATTTATTATATGCTTATTGAGTTTAAGTTGGTGAAATCGATAATCAGATTTGTATTATTTTTACTTGCACTGATTCACCCCCCCTCTCAGTGCCTTATAAGTTCATCAATTGGTATCATAGCCTAAATTCCTTAAGGCTTAACCACTTGGATGGGATCTTTAATCCTAAGGAAAATATGGGGGAAGGAATGAGTTACCGAGAGATGGCTAGCAAAGTTGCAGAAACAAAGGAAGATTTAGAAACCCTAACAGACAAGTATAAGGCATCACTAGCTAAAAGGAAAGAACTAATTGAACAACTATTGGAGGTTTCTGAAAGAAGCTCTTCTGATGAGGCTAACATAGATGCATTGGTTGAGGAAGTGGAGAAACTAAATGGTGAGAAAATTAACTTGAGGAGAGAGCTTGAAACCCTTACAATCTAGATGAGTCATGAACTTGAAGCTAGGAGGGCAGTTGAAGACAAGATCAAAGAGAAAGATTATGAGATATTTAAGATGAATTAGGAGAATGGCACTCTTTATGCACACTGGCATGAGGAGAAAGAAGAGAAAGAAGAAATCAAAGCAGATCTTGATAGGGCAATGTCTCTTAGAGAGACTCTTATGATGCAAAATGAAGATCTTACTAAAGAGCTTGCAGAAGCTAATGTGAAGCTTGCAAAATTCATCAAGAGTTCTACCATACTGGATGAGTAGATCTAATCTTAGAGGATGAATGGTGACACATCTTGGATAGGATACAATACATTTGAGAAAGGAGAACCTTCTGATACCAAGATCAACATGCATGAAGGTAAATGAGCTCCTAAGGGTCAGAAACGTACCAGTAAGAAAGCTTACAAACCTGTTTGTTTTAATTGTCATAAACTAGGACATACCGCTAATTTTTGTAGAAGCATATCTGATGCTAATACTAGTTATAGACCTAATACTATACATGTGCCTAAAAAATTTGAAGTTTACTATTATACATGCAACATGCATGGGCATAGCTATCGAATGTAGGTATGGAGCTAATTGTCCAACACCTCATATGAATCCAAGAACTGTTGCTGATTGGAGAAGGAATTTCAATGATCGGAGAAACACTAATTGGCAAAGACCCTATGTTAACTGGTCTAGTCCTTATGAGGGACAAAATAATCAATGAGTTGTTCAATTTGCAACAACTTTGGACATGTGGCAATTAACTGCAGAAGAAGGACAGGTAGAGGCAATGCAAGAACATGGAGAGCATCTAGAATGGCATGTTATCATTGTAACAAACTGGGACACATTGCTAAGTTTTTCAAAACATAGAAAAACCAACCGGTGAACCATCTTGCAAACCAAAAAGGAAAGCAAAAAGTTGATATTGAAGAAACTAGAGTAGAGATGAATAGAACATGGAAGAAAAAGAGTGATGACAATCCATCTGAGGAATCAAATTCTTCACCTAATGTGGAGAATCCATCACCGACAAACTAAGTTGTTTCTACAAATTGGGGTGTACATAATGTCAAATCTTGAGATAAACCCCCAAATGCAGTATTGTAAGTTAAATTTGCATATTCTGATGCATTTTGATGTTTATAAATCTTTTTAAATCATAAGAGGTAAATAACATTAATTTTTAGCAACTGGTAATATGCTTAAGAGTTTTTTAAGGTGTTTTAGGTTTTTGTTGGTTAAAGTATTTAATGCAGTAGTTAGAAGGCAAATAAAAAGAACAATTTGAATTTCATTTGTCTCATTGCAATCTTGAGAGAATTTGGCAAGTGAGTAGAGTAGAGAAAGTTTGTGTTTGCAGCATTCAATGTGTTTAACAAAGATCTGAGGTGATCGGAAGTACATTGAGAATCGGTGATCGAGTGTTGAAGATTTTGATGGTGTGAAACCCTAGTTTAGAAGTAGGAAAGGTATTTATCAGTGAACCTTACTCTTTTCTTCAAGATTTTGCATATTTTAGTATGGATACTCTGCATCTTGTTGATGTGACCAAGAGGCCACAACTGGAGTTCAAATGACATCCTTTTAAATCAGAGGAAATAAACCCTGTCAGTGCCCTATCTAGTGTACCACATGGAGTTATACACATAGAGGATGTCAGATTGTTTTACCACTATAAATTAGAGGACATGGGTGTTGTAGTCATTTATGAAAAATATAGATCATTATGTAGTGAACAAGGTAGATTAAAAGAACAATTCAGAAGTGTTTCTGACAAAGGGTTTCACCATACAATACTTTCATTGATGACTTTGATAATGAGTTAGTGAGATTTGTTTTGAGCTATATTCATGATCAATTCATATGGCTAGATAGACCTCATAAGATAAAAAAGGAAGCAATCCATGTAGTAACCAATTTCTGCTCAAGCAGTGAAGTGCCATTACTGAGGTCAGTACCTAAAAATAATATTGAGAAACTAACAGGATCAAGATGGGATGGAAGAGCCATGACTATAAATAACATCAATGATCCTGCTGTCAAATTTTCTTCTATGGTGATCAAGTACAAAATATATTATTCAAGTAGAAAGAATAGTATACCGACAACAGCTATTCATATTGCTTACCGGATGGTCAAAGAGAATGTGGACTATGACTTGGCAGAAGCATTAAGGAGCCAATTAATGGAGAATCTAGAAGTTCTTGAAGAAGGACAAGAAGTTGAGATTCAAGTTTGGACAATTGATTATGGGTTTATTCTTCTATTTCCAAAACTTTTTTCCTAGTATTGTAGATGTTCAGTGGATTGTTGGCATATGCACACTCCAATGAGACATTGTAGGTGATTGAAGGTTTTGTCATTGATGGCAACCTTACAATCCTATGGCATCGGCAAGGCATTACACCGGTACTAGCAAGATCAGACTCTCTTCCTAGTATTGTAGATGTTCAGTGGATTGTTAGCATATGCACATTCCAATGAGACATTGTAGGTGATTAAAGGTTTTGTCATTGATGGCAACCTTACAATCCTATGGCATCGGTAAGGCATTACACCGGCACTAGCAAGATCAGACTCTACACCAGCACTCAGACCACCGACACTGGCAAAGAAAGGAAGCATATTGGCATAGAGGCCAACAGGATTTTTCTTATATTATATTTTGTTTATTATTGTAAAATCTTTGTAAGCTGACTTGGAAAGTTGTAAAATGACTCTTATATAAGAGAGATCATTATAGAACATTTGTAAGTAAGTAAGAGGAATATATTTAGGTGAAATAAGGCAGACCTATTAAGTGAATTATAGGTTAAGGGTTTCTGTAAGAAGCAGAGCAGAAACCGGTACTGGATCTAGCATTATAGATGCTATTCTAAAGCGGTACAAGATATTGGATTTGTATAATCCATTTTTGTAAGTCAGTGAGACTTCCTATTTTGTGTTTGAGCAGTGAGCTCTAGGCAGTTGGCCTTCCTGCATGTGCAGGCCCCTCTTGTAGTAGTAATATTCTCATATTGGCCAGTAAGTGAATATTGTGGGTCACAAATCCCACCGAGGCTTTTCCCACATCGGGTTTCCTCATTAAATCCTTGTGTTGTGGTGTGTTTTTCATGTGGTTGCTTTTAATTCTATTTATTGCATTATTTCTTGCATACTAGTACACTATTATAATATGTTCTACATGTTTTAAGTTAATAAATTCAACTCATCGGTTAGATACTGATTCACCCCCCTCCCCTCTCAATATCTATGGGAATCCTAACAATTGGTATCAGAGCTTGGTCCTCTATTTTCAGAAGCCTAATAGCTTGAGGAAGATCTTGACACTGGTAGAGATGAAAAATCTAATGAAGCAACTAGAAGTAGCTCTTTCAGACTATGATGCAGAAAAACTGAAAAATATCAAACTTGAAGATGATCTAAAGGCGGCTTAGGATATCATTCAGGCACTTCAAGAAAATTTTACTATTTCAAGAAACAAGAGAAGAGAACTTTGTGAAAAGATGCAAAATGAGAATGATGAAAAAGAAACTCTTAATGATATGATAAACAAGCTGAAACAAGAGAACGTGACAACAAAGAATGAGATGCAGGATATGACTATGAGATTTTGTAAAGAATTTGAAGATAGAAAGAAGAATGTAGAAGATTTGACCAGAAGACTAAGTGATGTTGCAAATGAAAACACAAAACTCAATTATGAAAATGATTTGTTGAAGATAGATCTGATGCACACTCAGAATGGCTCAAATGAACTGATGAGGTAGAAAGAAGTCTTAGAAAGAGAACTAGTTACTGCAAATCAACATAAAGAGAAATTCAAGAAAAGCTTAGAAGAACTTGGTAACTTGCTGAAGAATCAAAAACCTAAAGGTGACACTTCTGAAATTGGCTTTGAAGTTGATGAAAGCTCTGGTACTGCAAATACACAGGATCATAGCAAACCGGTAAGACAACCTAATGCTTATAAATTCAATGGAAAATGCTTTAACTATAACAAGTATGGTCATAGAGAAAATGAATGTAGATCTAGAAATTATCAGAATATCAACACACCCACTGGTCAATGTTCAAAATGCAACAAAGTTGGTCACAACTCTGAAAATTGCAGAATGAATGTGAGATGTTATGTTTGTGGAAGATTTGGACACCTATCTAATCAATGTAGAACACATGCCAACATAGGTTATGGGAAAGCTATTCAGAAGAATAATGTGACTTGCTATGCATGTAACAAGATTGGGCATATTGCAAAATTCTATAGAAGTAAAGGATCACCGGCAGACAACAAAAGATCTAGTTTGAAAGGAAAAGAAAAAGTTGAAGATGTTAAGCAAGAATTCTCAAAACAATGGATTAGAAAGTTAGACCTAAATATTGTTGGAAATACTCCTCCACCGGTAGAACCTATCAACACTCCACTGGTAGGACAGATTAATACTCCACTGGCAGGAAGCTCTTCATCAAATTGAAAGAAAATTTTCTTGAGGGTTTGGTAATCAAATGAGACATGCTATAATTCCCTCGGTTAATGGTGAGAAGTTGGAAATTACTTCTATACCGGCAGACAATGTTAAGTGACTACTTAACTGACATACATTAAATGTGGTAGATGGCAAATAAACATTATAAATTTGTTGTTTTGGCTCCATTTCATTTCACCGAGATTTCAAACATTCGAAGAGCGTGAAATTTGGAGAGCTAAGGCATTTCGAGAAAAGAGGCAAAGCACTTCAGAAATCAATCCATCCAAAGGCAGAAAAAGGTATTTATCATGGCATCCTCCTCTACACCTGAATTTATAGCAAACCCTATAGTAGTCGAGGTTACAAAATGCCCTAGGCCTATATTTTAGCTAGTTCCTAAGGTAGCTAAGAAAGATGACAATGTAGGTGCTTTTTCCCAAATTCCAAAAGGAGTTGTTTTTGCAGAAGATCCCAAAATATACATTCATTGCAACATAGAGGAATTAGGAGATGAAGAAATTAAAAACATGTATAAGATGGTTATATGTGATGACTCTGGAAATATAAAACCTGAACATAAAGTTGTTGAAACCCTAGGATTCACTGAAATCCTCTGCATTCCTGAATTTCCCAAGGAAGTGATTAGGATAGTTTTAAGCAGGGTACATGGTTCATTCTTTTGGCTTGATTCAATTCACAAAATTACAAAGGAAGCTATGAAAGCAGTAACAGGGTTACCTTCCACCGGTAACAGACCAGACAAGACTAAGAAGGTCTCGAATGACCTAGTAATGAACTTAACTGGTGCAACATCAAATACAAGGTCTCTGAGGGTTAATGATGTGATTGATATAAATGTGAGATTTGTTAGCATGATTTTAGGGTACAAAGAAACTCATGCAAACAGACTTAACTCAATTTCCAATTTATGCATTAAGAGTGCTTATGACATGGTTAAAGACAATGTAAAAATTGATGTATGTGAATGGTTAAAAGATGAGTTGATTGATAACTTAGGAAAAATCAAGAAGGATAAGAAAAGAACTTTTAGATTTGGAAATCTACTTGTATGCTTGATGCTACACTTAACCAAACAATTTCCTGGTATAGGCAATAAGAACCTTGGATTTGATATACCGATAGGAAAACAATTAATAGACCTATTCAACAACATAGGTGAAAACAAAGAAAAGAATATTCATGACTATTTTCAAGCACTAAAGGTTAGGATGAACAAAAGAATCAGACTATCATAGAAGATTGTCAACAAATACAAGGATGAAATATGTTTTGTGAACAAAAAGGATGAGATCTGGATGGAAGCAGTCATCCCAAGAACAATTTGGGTAGCAGAGATGGGCTATGAGACTAATGATCATATAATTGAGACTTATACTAAAGCACTTCTGGAAGCACCAAATGAACCAAAGGAAGAAGTATTTGGTAGTGTTGAGACCATAGAAAGTCAAATTCAATCTAAGAAGAGAGTAAAAAAGGTTGAAGCAGTTGTGAGAAGGGTTCTAGACAGGCTAAGGCTATTAAAGAAGATGTACTGAAACAAACCAGTGTCACTGAGGATGAGTTAGGAACTCTACAACCTGAGACTCATCTATCACCAGTAGCTACTTCTTCAGGAGAATGACATGCCTGCAACTTTCAAAAGAGTTGTAAGGAAAAGGGATCCTTCATCGACATCCACACCCTCACCTAGAAGGACTAGACAAAAGCAACAAGCAGTGAGGTCTCCAGTTAGAAAGACAACACCAAAGAAAAAGTTGACACCAAAGAAGAAGAAGACTAAACAAAACATGGCCCCTCTTGACAAATTTCTAAATGAAATCATAGAGGAAGGGAAACTCAAGAACATAGGAAAGGTTTATGATACACTGTCAACAGATGAAAAAGAACAAGTTGAAAATAGTGTTATTTTACACATGGACATCTATAAGAAGTTCTTAATGGAAGTGATAGATGAACTACTAGATAAATTGTTCAAAAGACTCGAAGCAAGAAGACAAGTTGTTGTAGAGCTTGATAAGAAAATCAAAATTGAAAAGTTACTTACTGTTTACCTAGTAAACTCACCTAAGGAGATAGATGACTTAATTACAGAAGCCAACCGGTTAGTATTCTCTACTGCACACCGACATATTGCATTAATGGTTGGAAGAGTGAATGAAGTAACAAAGGAAACAAAAAATGCATAGGACATATTCCTTATTGAGAAAGAAAAATAGGAAGAGTATAGGAACCCCAAACCAATAAAGGTATACCAGAAGGAGAAGGACAAAGGAAAAGGAAAGGTTGGTGGACCTCCGATCATCAAAGTAAAAGACAACTTACTCCCACCACCTCTAATTACATCACCGGTAACAACTATTGAAGATCAACCGACAGATGAGAGTATGGACATAGAGGATACAAATCCTAATCCTGAAGTACTATACACAGTTAATTTTGATACACAAAAGGTCAACATTATGATAGACAAAGATACAACCAGCAAGACAGATATGGCTAGTGAGCCACCGGTAATTGACAGCATTGACAATACTGAAAGTAAAGTTGAAGTTGATAATACAGAGCAATAGGTAGAGACTCAGACTGAGACTGAAACAGAACAACAAACAGAGAGACAAGCAGAGCAACAGGCTCCAGAATAGGAACAGATTGACATGGAAATAGTGCCATCGGCAACAGGAGAAGATCAAAAACCATTTCTTAAGCAAATAGAAACATAGACTGACCAACTAGAGGCCACTACAAGCTTGGTTACTTCCTCCACCAGCAGAATTCAGAATGTTGGTTTCTCCTCAACAAGTTACAAATCAACAAATGTAACTGAAGTACTTTTGGACTCCATCAAAAGGATAACAAATTGTAGTTCACAGGCTTATAAAGCTATAGATGACACAATTCCACTTTTGAAGATGATAGCTCCTAACTATAACATAGACAATAAGGATTCTTTAAGCCAACTTGACACTTTGTGTAAATACATCACTAAGAACACAGTGACTGTTGAGCAAATAAAGGAAGAGGCATTGAAGGATAAGTTAGAAATTGAAAAGAAAAAATTCTTTGAAGATCAAATAAAGAAGCGTACTAGGGAATTTGACACACTTCTACCAGAACTATGTAACTTATTGAAGGAATTTAAAACTCTGTACAAAGATACTTGCAAGACAAACTTTTTGATAGTAGACATAGATAAGAAAATGAGCAAGGTACAGGATGAAATCAATAAACTTGCTGACAATTTTGTTAACTCACCTGATACATTATCAATTTTTGAACAAAGGATAAGAAGTTTTGAGGAAGAGTTACTTAAGTTAGATAGAGAAAAGGAGAGAATAGTAAATAAGGCAAAGAATTTGAGACTAAGACTGAGTCCAAGATTGGACTATCTACCATCATTACAGAAGGAAATATCTGAGGCACTAGTATAGGGATAGAGAATACTGACAGAGCATATGCAGCACCTCACCAGTACAGTTCAAAGAACAGAGACAGTAATAAAGGACAACAAGAAGTTTATGGAAAGTATAAACTTGATTTTGGGAGATCTTTTTCAAATTGTAACCACCTAGTTACAAGGTTGAGACTACAACTCTACTGACATCCTGACAACCTTTGTCATTGATGCCAAAGGGTGAGTAGTAGTATGAGAAAATAATCGGTAGAAGACTTATCTACTCAGGGGGAGCTCTTATATTTTTGGTAACATACTTTTGGAAACATTTTTGGATTACAAGTTTTGGATACACTTTTGAATTTTCTCATGAGTGTTGCCATCAATGCCAAAGGGGGAGATTGTTGGCATATGCACACTCCAATGAGACATTGTAGGTGATTGAAGATTTTGTCATTGATGGAAACCTTACAATCCTATGGCACCGGCAAGGCATTACACCGGCATTGATAACTCAATGATGAGCAAATATTACCAAACCAGTACTAAGAGGGGGGGTGAATCAGTACAGACAAAATACAATCCTAAATTGGTTCAACATCAATTACTCCAAATGACTGGCAAATAGTGACACCGGTTTGAAACAGAGTGCAACTAGTAAAACCCAAAACAACTAAAACATGTTGGCATTTGGCATTATAATAGACAATGGGAGATTGTTGGCATTTCAATAAGGATATTGAGAAGGTTGTTGATGATTATTGATATAACTGATTAAGGATGTTTACAGTATTAATATTATTATTTTGTCATTGATGTCAAGCAATTGATTTTCTAATTCAGTATGATGTTGCCATATCTTGAGAAGTATGATTTGAAGAGTATAAAGATGTTGGTAAAAGACACAGAAAGAATATGATGAATAAGGGGATGAATAAGGTATTCAATGGGAAACTATTACCGAGTCAGGCAATGATGAGATCATCATGTTTAGATTGTTTTAACATCATACATATATTATAAATTGTAAGGTTAATACTATACTATGTTACCGAGCAAAGAACCTAGTTGGTAAACCCTAAGGAACCTAGTCGGTAAACCCTAAGGTTATCGCTATCGATTAATGAAGGCGGAATGTCTACTGAGTGAAGTTTAGTATTTACCAAGTTGCTACCAAGTTGTAACCGAGCTGTAACATAATACATTAAATGGTTACATGCATTATTTAATGAAGGAAGTTGATGAGCTGGAACTGATTAAATGATTGGTATGCCATGCATGAAGTTTGTTAATGAATCTATGGCAAAGAAAAATTGGCATGAAGATCTACAACTTAGATTGAACCGCAATACCCTAGCACAAGTTCCAAGAAATGTATGCAAGTTCCAATGCAGGGTAAAACATTTTCAAATCAAAGGATACATTAAACTTGGTCAAAGTTTGAAGATCTGATGGCTATGATTGATCATGGGAAATGTGATCAAGAAGATTAAGTGGTTGGTGAATTGTTTATAAGTAGGGAACTGTTGATAAAAAATGTATGCGGGCAAATGTATGCATAGGGATGCTACATAGTGATTACCAAGCATAGAAGCTTGAAGACCTATTTGAATAACAGAGTATAGAAGCCCAGCAATTGGACAAGATTAGTTCTATGTCTAGATTATATTGAGAAAAAAAGAATCTGCTTTAGCATTTTAGATGTGAAGTTGTAGATAGATTTTTATTACTGTTATTTTGTGAAAGTGATAGAAAATATCTTAACCTAGTGGACTTAACAGTCTTATTTGTAAAACCCTCTAGCAAGGTGACATTATGATAGTGCATTGAAATCATTTAACAAGGTCACTTCTAACAAGGTGAAGATCCTAACAGATCTGAGGGGAATCCTTTAACCGGGTCACATCTAGCAATGTGTTTGTAATCTTTAATAGGATTTGCTTTTAACTGAGCATACTCTAGAAGAGTATATTTCTTAGTGGGTCTGAAATCGCACAGTGGTTTTTCCTTATTTGGGTTTCCAAGTTAAATCTAGTGTTATGAGGTTTATGATGTTTATGTGCTTTTGAGTTTGCATGTTTAGCAATTTTGGTTATATTACTGAAGTATATGTTACCAAGGTTGAATCTGATGTTTTTATGGAAGATTAAGTTTGTATGATTCACCCCCCCCTCTCATCTTGTTGGCTATTGGATCTGTACTTACATTAAGTATCAGAACTATCAATTGGTATTAGAGATTTGGACTCTGAAAGAAAAGTTTAAAGGTACTTGAGGCAAATATCCAAAGATGTATAAGAGGGATGCACCGAAGCTGAACAAGTCAAGTTTCTCTACATGGCAGAAAAGGATGAAGCTGCACCTATCAAGAGTTGGAGAATATACTGTATATTATCTGGAGAATGATTTCATCACACCGAGCACCTATCCATTGACAATGGAAGAGATAAAGGCAAAGCAAGAACATATCCAAGCAATGATTGAAATAACATCTGCATTGACCGACTCAGAGTTTAATGATCTAGAAGGCTGTAATGATGCAAAGGCTATGTGGGATAAGCTCATATCAGTATATGGAGGAGATGAACATGTTCAAAGAGCAAAAGTAAATAGTCTAAGAGGACAACTTGAATCTATGAGGATGAATGAAGGTGAGAGCATAACTCAGTACAGTACAAGACTAAAGGAGATTGTCAATCAAATTAAAGGAGCAGGTGGAACTATTGAAGAAAAGGATATAACAAGTAAGTTGTTAAGAACCCTTCTATTGGCTTATGCAATCAAAGTCTCTACAATCAATGAATTGAGGTATGTACCTAATATGCTAGTTTCTTTAGATGCTACTATTGGTAAGCTACATGCATTTGAGTTAAGTAACTTGGATAACAATGGATCTTCGGTAAATAAAGTTGAATCTACATTTAGTTCTTTTCATCTTGATGAATCTAATGATTACAATGAAAGAAAGTATAAGTACTCTGAAGGAGATCATAGTGGAGCAAGTGAAAGATTTTGTAAGAACATGGAAGAAGTACACAAATTGTATGAGGAAATCAAAAAGCAAGAAGAGTTTGAAGAACTATTAGCAAGAAGGTTACCGAGAGGCAAAGGTAAGTATAAAGGAAAGCTACCTTTGAAATGTTTCAATTGTGATAAAATAGGACATATGGCTTCTAACTGTCCTGACAAAGAATCTACTAAAAAGAGAGATTACCGAGATGATAGAAGGAAAGACAATCATTATAAAGGACACCAAGACTTCAGAAGAAGAGATAGAAAGACATGCTTAATAGCTGATGAGGAATCCAATGATGATAAATTAGATGAAACTGATACAAAGGAAGTAGTTTATGTGGATATCAAAGATGGATTAGATGAAGAAAAGTATGAAGAAAAAGCCCTAATATCTCATGTAAATACTAATGATTCTTGGATCATAGATAGTGGATGGTCACATCATATGACAGGAGATAAACACAAGTCTGTTATGTTAGAAGATTATGATGGAGGCTATGTAAGATTTGGTAATGATGCACCATGTCCAGTGAAATGTAATGGATCTATAACAGTTCTTGACAATGCAAGATGCAATGATGTTTATTGGGTTGAAGGTTTGAAATACAATTTTTTGAGTGTAGCATAGCTAAACAATACAGGTTACCGAATAGAATTTTAGAAGGGAATTGTCAAAGTTCACGACAAGAATGGAAAGTTAGTTACTAACGGGACACAAACAAAAGGTAATACATTTCACCTTGACTCAACTTGGAATAAATGTTTGTATGCAAAGATAGATGATACCTGGTTATGGCATAAAAGGTTTTGTCATGTAAATTTTGATAATCTGATCAAAATAAGTAAGAAGCACCAAGTAAAAGGTCTACCGAGTCTTGAAAAGCCTGAGAATGCTATGTGCCAAGGATGCCAGATGGGTAAGATGACAAGATCAAGCTTTACAAGTAAGTCTTACACTTCTAAGGGAATTTTAGATCTTGTGCACACTGATCTTTGTGGTCCTATGAAATTTCAAAGTTATTATGGTGATAAATATTTCATATTATTTGTGGATGATTACTCAAGGATGATGTCAGTTATGTTTTTAAAAGAAAAATCATAAGCTTTTCAAATGTTTAATTGGTACAAGGCAAGAGTTGAAAATGAAATAGGAAGACAACTAAAATGTCTTAGATCAGATAGAGGAGGAGAGTTCACATCTGATGAGTTCAACTTATTTTGCAATGATCATGGTATTAAAAGACAAGTCTTTGCGTTGAGAACTCCATAGCAGAATGGAATAACTAAGAGAAGAAATAGATCTATTATGGATTGCGCTAGAACACTATTGATTGAAAAGAAAGTGCCACAAACATTTTGGAGAGAAAAAATAAGCACAACAGTTTACACCCTGAACCAAGTACAACTGAAGAAAGGTACTTTGAAGACACCATATGAAATCTGGTATGACAAGAAACCTAATGTAAGTTATTTTAAAATCTTTGGAAGTAAATGCTATGTACACAAAGATGATAGAAATGGCAAGTTTGACCAGAAAAGTGAAGAAGGAACATTTCTAGGTTATTCTTCTAGAAGCAAAGAATTTAAGTGCCTGATCAAATCATCTAACAAAATAGTAGAAAGTGCAAATGTGAAAATTGATGAATTTGTAGAAAGAAATGATGAAGGAAGCCCAAAGAACCAGAAGATTATGATTTATTTGTCTATGTTCAACCGACAAGTTTTACTGAGAAAATTGTTAAAAGAGAATATCCAGTTACCGAGTGATGAAGAAGATCATATAGAGCCTACCAAGCCTGTATTAGCTAAATATGTCAGAAGACATCATGTACCAAGTCAGATTATAGGAGATAAGGATGATCTAGTAATGACAAGGAACAAACTAAGATAGAACACATGTCTGATATCTGAATTTGAACCGAGAATAGTGAAAGAGGCATTTAACAGTGAGATTGGATAAATGCTATGACAGAAGAGATTGATCAAATCAAGAAGAATGACACATGGACACTAATCCCAAGACCAAAGGACAAAAATGTAATTGGTACAAAGTGGATTTTCAGAAACAAGCTAAATGAAAAAGAAGAGGTCATTCGAAATAAAGCAAGACTAGTTTGCAAAGGTTATGCTCAAGAAGAAGGAATTGATTATGTTGAAACTTTTGCACTTGTGGCTAGAATTGAAGGAGTAAGAACATTGTTGGCATATGCTGGTTTCAAAAACTTCAAGGTATATCAAATGGATGTCAAATCTACATTTCTGAATGGAATATTAGAAGAAGAAGTTTTTATTGAACAACCTGAAGGATTTGTTGAAGACAATAATAAAGATCAGGTATGTAAATTGAACAAAGCATTATATGGTATGAAACAAGCACCTAGAGCATGGTATGAATAATTGCACTCTTATTTGATTAAGATTAGTTTTATAAGGACAAGTGAGAATAGGAATATGTACATGAAGAATGATGAAAATGGAATACTGATCTCAGCCATATTTGTTGATGATATTATATTTTGTGGAAATGACTCTCTTTATAAGAACTTTGGAAATGAAATGAGCAAAGAATTTGAGATGTCATTAGTCGGTGAGATAAATTTTTTTATAGGTTTACAGATACTGCAAATGAAAAATGAGATTTCCATTACTCAATCCAAGTACATAAAGGAAATCTTGAAGAAATTTGGAATGGAGGATTCAAAACCAGTAAGTACTCCTATGACTACCAACTATAAACTATCAAAGAATGATGAATCTGCATCTATTGATGAAACACTTTACCGATCCATGATTGGAAAGCTACAATATGTTGTTCACAACAGACCAGACATAGCACATGTGGTAGGTATAGTTGCAAGATTCTCTGCAGATCCTAATGAAACACACATGACAGCAATCAAAAGAATTTTTAGATACTTGAAAGGCACAGAGGATTATGGCTTAGTATATCATAAAGGAAATGATTCTGATTTAAAAGTTTATATTGATGCTGATTGGGCAGGCAACATTGATGATAGGAAAAGCACAAGTGGAGGAGCTTTTTTTTTAGGTGAAAGACTAGTGAGTTGGCTTAGCAAGAAACAAGGATGTGTTTCACAGTCAACAACAAAAGCTGAATACGTTGCTGTAGCATTGAATTGTACCAACATAGCATGGATCAAACAACTGTTGGAAGGAATAAATGAGAAAGTTACCAAGCCAGTAACTATATTCTGTGACAATACTAGTGCCATTAACATTTTGAAGAATCCTGTTATGCACTCTAAGACAAAGCACATCTCTATCAAATATCATTATCTTAGAGAAGAAGCTCAAGAGAAGAAAGTGGTGTTGGAATATGTTACCACAAAGGAACAAATAGCAGATATCTTCACCAAGCCACTACCAAGGGACACTTTGAATATCTCAAAAGTAAGTTAGGTGTCCTACCCCTATCTTCTACTCACTGACTGAGTTCGGTGAAAGCATCAATTCAATGACTCTATCGAATATCTTTTAAGAGTCGATGCTGATTTACACACTTTAGGATGTTTTCTAAAGGTGTGCAGGAAATAATGTAGGATACAATACAGGGAACAGGAATTGAAGACAAAATGCTCTAACTGAGACTAAGTTGACACATTACAGCAGGAATTCACTTCATACAGGAAGAAATTATGTTTTAGTTCTTTACTTTTTTTAATTGTTGTCAAATGGAGAGAAGACTGATTAAAAGACTGAAACTGAAAGGAGAGAAGACTGGAGAAAAGAGAAGTCTAATGTATGGGAGAGAAGACTGATGACAGCAAGAGAGCATTTTAGCATTTCAAAATCACAGCAATCTGAATCTTTTTAAGGTCAAATCAATTGGTTTTGCCATCAATGCCAAAGGGGGAGATTGTTGGCATTTGGCATTATAACAGATAAAGGGAGATTGTTGGTATTTCAATAAGGATATTGAGAAGGTTGTTGATGATTATGGATATAACTGATTAAGGATGTTTACTATCTTAATATTATTATTTTGTCATTGATGTCAAGAAATTGATTTTCTAATTTAGTATGATGTTGCCATATCTTAAGAAGTATGAATTGAAGAGTATAAAGATGTCGATAAAAGACACTGGAAGAATATGATGAATAAGGGGATGAATAAGGTATTCAATGGGCAACTATTACCGAGTCAGACAATGATGAGATCATGATGTTTAGATTGTTTTAAAATCATACATATGTTTTAAATTGTAAGGTTAATACTATACTATGTTACTGAGCAAAGAACCTAGTCGGTAAACCCTAAGGTTATTGCTATCGGTTAATGAAGGCGGAATGTCTACCGAGTGAAGTTTAGTATTTCTCGAGTTGCTATCGAGTTGTAACTGAGCTATAATAGAATACATTAAATGGTTACATGTGTTATTTAATGAAGGAAGTTGATGAGCTAGAACTAATTAAATGATTGGTATGTCGTGCATGAAGTTTGTTAATGAATCTATGGCAAAGGAAAATTGACATGAAGATCTACAACTTAGATTGAATAGCAATACCCTAGCATAAGTTCCAAGAAATGTATGCAACTTCCAAGGCAGGGTAAAACATTTTCAGATCAAAGGATACATTGAACCTGGTCAAATATTGAAGATCTCATGGCTATGATTGATCATGGGAAATGTGATCAAGGAGATTAAGTGGTTGGCAAATTGTTTATAAATAGGGAACTATTGATAAAAAATGTATGTGGGCAAATGTATGCACAGGGATGCTACATAGTGATTATCGAGCATAGAAGCTTGAAGACCTATTTGAATAACAAAGTATAGAAGCCCAACAAGTGGACAAGATTAGTTCTATGTCTAGATTGTATTGAGAAAATAAGAATCTACTTTAGCATTTTAGATGTGAAGTTGCAGATAGATTTTTATTACTTTTATTTTGTGAAAGTGACAGAAAATATCTTAACCGAGTGGACTTAACAGTCTTATTTGTAAAACCCTCTAGCAAGGTGACATTCTGATTGAGTGTTTGAAATCATTTAAAAAGGTCACTTCTAACAAGGTGAAGATCCTAATAGATCTGAGGGAAATCCCTTAACCGGTTCACATCTAGCAATGTGTTTGTAATCTTTAACAAGATTTGCTTTTAACCGAGCATACTCTAGAAGAGTATATTTCTTAGTGGGTCCGAAATCCCACAGTGGTTTTTCCCTATTTGGGTTTCCACGTTAAATCTGGTGTTATGAGGTTTATGATGTTTATATTCTTTTGAGTTTGCATGTTTAGCAGTTTTGGTTATATTACTGAAGTATATGTTATCAAGGTTGAAACTGATGTTTTTATGGAAGATTAAGTTTGTATGATTCACCTCCCCCTCTCATCTTGTTGGCTATTGGATCTGTACTTACATTAAGTATCAAAACTATCAAAACAATTATAAACTGGTTACTCACTTAGCTTTCCACTCAGCTTAGAACTACACTACCAGTTCACCCTTATGTATGAATAGGTAATCTATCATCATATCTTCACAACAGCTAGTTCAACATGTTTTATTGACAGGCCTAAAACACAGAACCATCATATGTTAAATAGGTAATAACAAAGCATCACAAGATAAAAGCATCACACATGACACACATATTTTTTCACGTGGAAACCCAACTGGGAAAAACCATGGTGGGGATGAATACCCACAAGCTTGTTGTTGAACTCTTTGAAAGTCCACTCTGTTAGGAGCCTTGTCCTATTAAAGATAGATACAATAGGTTTTATTAGGAACCGATCCTGTTAGGGATCACCTGGTTAAGGGATGACTACAATACCTAGTTAAGGGTTAAACCTTGTTATAGGTTACCTTGTTAGAGGATTTCAAGAACTCAATAGCTAAAGGATTTCCAAAGCTCTCCAGCTTTCCAGATCTTAATAACTTTGAGTCACCCTGTTAAGGGATTTACAACAAGTCGGTTAAGGCTACCCTGTTAGGGGATTTTCCAACTGTTGAGGTGGTTAGAGATCAATAGGTATTTCAATGATCTGGTAACAACACTCAATGGCAATGCAAATCCGCTTAAGCTCCTCTTCACCTTCTACACTTACACTCTACAGGTATCACTTCTCTCCTCTAGTCTGGCAAGAATTGTGTATCCCTTCTCTTGGATACTCCCACACAACTTTTGCCAACAACCTCTGAAAGAGTCACAACATCGACCTTATAAGACAACAGACAAGTCAGTAGCATAAAGCTTAAACCCTAGACCTGTTAGGTAAAGGAATTCAAATAGTTCAATCCTGACCATTGATCATACTGTATTGAATGCAACAGTCTTGATCCAATCTCAAGACATTCTTCATCATTTGTTTTCCACCAATTTCATGGCGACTGATAACCCATCACATGTTATCACCGTTTACAGACTTCGCACATTCCCGAGGTAGATAGGAACAATCTCCTTTATGCAAGATCCTTCACGTGCAAAGGCTGACGTGGCAACATGATATGTTTTTCATTACAATGCTAACTCATCACACAATGTCATCGGTTGAGCCATATAGGCTTGAAGCACTTCAACCGAAAACCCTGAAGTTGAGACTACTAGCTGGTAGTCATACAATGCTTCCATGTGCTGGTTCCCATAACCATAAGCCGATTCATTTTGAACAGGCACACCACTTCACTTTGGCACAAATGCCGGTTCATAGTGTTATACCAGTTCTCACATATGTCGGTTCATACTTCTTCAACATATTGACATCAATGACAACATACAATGTCATTATATCCACATACTAGTTCACATAATGCCAACAATCTCCCCCTTTGGCATTGATGGCAATATACAAAGATATCTCTCCGCTTCACATTTTCTCCCCCAATTTCTGCAAATATCTTCTCTGCTTGACATTTTCTCCCCCTTTGACAACAATGCCAAAGTGGAGGCACAAGCTTCCCTGTTTCATTATGTTGCTCCCCCTGAGGAGTAGCATCCTTCAACACATCAATCCTAAAGAAAGATTTGACTATGCAATACATGACTGATGTGGAGCATATACCTTTAGTTCACCTCTTGAAGGGGTAGTACCCCTAATTCACCTCTTAAGTGTGTAAATGTAGTCTTTGGGAGAAGCTTGGTGAATATGTCTGCTAACTGCTCCTTACTAGACACATGCTCTAGTGCAATCTCTTTGTTTTAAACCTTTTCCCTCAAGAAATGATACTTAAGCTCAAACTATTTGGTTCTAGAATGTAAAACCAGATTCTTTGAAATATTTATATCACTTTTGTTATCACAGAATATACTTATTGGTTCAGATACAGGGATTTTGAAGCCTTTCAGTACATGCTTCATCCAAATTGTCTGAGTGCAATTCATGAAAATTGCAACATAATCTGCTTCCGTTGTAGACTGAGAGATACAACTCTTCTTTTTACTCATCCATGAGACCAGTCTACCACCAAGGAAGAATGCACCACCGGTTGTGCTCTTCTAGTCATCTACATTACTAGCCCAATCAGCATCTGTGAATACTTTCAAGTTGAAGTCCTTGCTATATGGATACCACAATCCATAGTCAACAGTTCCGGTTGTGCTCTTCTAGTCATCTACATTACTAGCCCAATCAGCATCTGTGAATACTTTCAAGTTGAAGTCCTTGCTATATGGATACCACAATCCATAGTCAACAGTTCCCTTCAGATACCTAAGAATCTGCTTGACTACAACCAAGTGGGATTCTCTTGGACTTTTCTGGAACCTTGCAGTAATGTCAAGTGCACGTGCAATATCCAGTCTGCTATGCACTACATAATGCAATTTACCAATCATTGATCCGTATTCCTTCTCATCAACCAATGCTGAGTCATCCTCTTTGGATAGTTTACAACTAGTCACCATCGGTGTACCAACTAGTTTGCTATCTTCCATGCCAAAGGTCTTCAACACCTCTTTGACATACTTGGACTAAGTGATAAAGATTCCATCCTTCATCTGTTGGATCTGTAGTTTAATGAAGAACTTAATCTCCCCTATGAGTGACATCTCAAATTCTTCCTTTATCTCATCAGCAAACTCATGACTCATCTTGTCATCTCCACCAAAGATAATGTCATCAACAAATACCTCACAGATCAGGATCTGATCTCCTTCAGACTTCAAGTAGATATTACTATCTTCACTTGTTCTCTCATATCCAATCTTCACAAGATGGGAATGAAGATGCTCATACCATGCCCTAGGTGCTTGCTTTAGACCATATAAGGCTTTATGTAGCCTACATACCATGTCACTGTCTTTAGATAGGGAAAACCCATCTGGTTGCTTAATATACACCTCCTCTTCAAGTACACCATTTAGGAATGCTGATTTTACATCCATTTGATATACTTTGAAGCCTTTAAAAGTTGTATATGCAAGAATCATATGAACTCCTTCCAATCTGGCTATAGGAGAAAAGGTTTCTCCATAGTCTTCTCCTTCTTCTTGAGCATATCCCTTGCACACCAATCTAGCTTTGTTCCTAATCACTGTGCCATCCTCATTTAGCTTGTTTTTGAACACCCATTTGGTGCCAATGACATTTTTATGCTTCGGTCTGGGTACCAAGGACCACGTACCATTTTTCTCTATCTGGTCAAGTTCCTCTTCCATTGCCTTGATCCAGTCTTCATCTTTATGAGCCTCTTTGAATGATTTAGGCTCAAATTCAGAGATCATACATGAGTTTTCTCTGATCTTTCTTCTTGTAAGGATTCCTACATCCTTATCTCCTATGATCTACTAAGGATCATGATTCAGCTTGACATACTGAGGAATAGTCTTGACTGGTTCTTCTTGCTTTTCCTCTTCATCCTTGTCTTCATCAGTATCATCATTCACCGATTCAGGAACACTGTTACTGGTACTTGGTTGACTAACAACCAGTTCCCAGAAGGTTGCAACTGGCTCATTTACAACTTGCTCACTACCAGTTTCCTCCGGTTTCTCAGAGGTTTCATTAACTCTCACATTGATACTTTCCATAATTCTCTCAGTCCTATTGTTGAAACACTTGAGAGCTTTACTCTTGGTGGAATATCCTAAGAATATTCCCTCATCACATTTTGCATCAAATTTTCTCTGGTGTTCACTCCTCTTCATGTAACATTTTCTACCAAACACTCTAAAGTAGCTAACCACAAGTGTCTTACCAGTCTAGTACTCATAAGGAGTTTTATCCTTACCATTCTTGATGAGTACCCGGTTCATTGTGTAGACTGCAGTGCTCGCTGCTTCTCTCCAAAAGGTGTGAGCTACCTTTCCTTGAATCAACATGGTTCTAGTTGCTTCAACCATAGTCTAGTTATTCCTCTCTGCTGGGCCATTCTACTGTGGAGTCCAGGTTGTAGACAGTTGCCTCTTGATGCCAAATTCTTCACAATACTTGTTGAATTCACTAGAAGTGAATTCCCCTCCTTGATCAGTTCTAAGACACTTGATCCTTTTACCACTTTCCTTCTCCACTAATGCTCTGAAAGCTTTTAACTTCACAAAGGTTTCAGACTTCTCTTTCAAGAATGTGACCCACATCATTCTTGAGCAATCATCAATGAGAATCATGAAGTACCTATCACCCCGCACACTTCTAGTTTTCATAGGACCACACAAATCAGTATGCACAAGATCAAGCAAGTTGTTAGCAGTGAAAGATTCACCTTTAAAGGTTGAGGAAGACATTTTCCCCAATTGACACTCTCTACACAAGGTATTATCTAGTTTTCTTAGCACCAGCAACCCTCTAACTACCTTGATCTTACTAGCCTTCACAATGTTATCAAAGTTTACATGGTAGAGTCTCCTATGCCATATCTAGCTATCATCAAACTTAGCCATAAGACATGTACTTATATTTGCATTCAGATGAAATAGGTTACCTTTGGTCTGCATGTCAGTGGCCACCAATTCACCATCTTTTCCTTTGATTTTTAAAACTCCATTCTTGAATTCCAGAGTGAGGCCACTGTCACTCAGCTGGGCAACACTCAGAAGGTTGTGTCTGAGACCATCAACCTAGTACACATTGTCAACATTGCTCTTTCCATTGAGAGAGATGGACCCTCTGCCTTTGACCATGCATGGTGCATTATTGCCAAAGCAAACCACACCTCCATCATACTCCTCCAATGATAGAAACTTGCTTCGGTCACCAATCATATGGTGAGAACAGCCACTGTCAATGATCCACTCATTGGAATTATCAAACTGAGAGACAAGAGCCTTCTTGTCTGACACATCTTCTTTGACAACAACAAACACAATATCTTCATTTTCTTCATCCTCTGATTCTTCATCTATGACACCTTCATCAACTACCACAAAATAGTTTCTCTGATTTCCTCCTTTGAATTTCTTGAACCTTTCTAGTTTGTCCTTGTTATCGCCATTAGGATAGTTTATAGAAACATGTCCTATCTAGTTACAAGAAAATCATTTCAAAGGTAGCTTACCTTTGTATTTACTGGTTCCTTTAGGAAGCTTCTTGGCAAGGAGAGCTTCAAATGCCATCAGAATCTCCTCATCATCCATTTCTCTGCTCTGTCTAGGTTCACCACTAGTGCTAGCTTCTTTTCCTTTTCTAGATGGTATAGTAGAGGCTTTAAAAGGTGATTCAGTCTTTTGAACACTGCCATCAAAACTATTTAGCTCATAGGCTATCAACTTGGCTATGATGGAGTCCAAGGATACCTTAGTCTTATCTATTGATCTCAACTCCTGAATAGCATCAACCCTTATTGCATAGACCGGCAATAGGGATCTCAGGACTTTTCTTACCATAGTGGAATCTTCTATTTTACCTCCTGCACTCTTGATTTATCCAACAACTATTTTGATTCTTATTCCATACTACTGAATGGTCTCACCTTCAACCATCAGCATATCTTCAAACTTCCCTCTCAGGCTTTCTTCCTTAGCCTGTATTACATGTTCATCACCACCATAGATATTTTCAAGAGCATCCCATACCTCTTTGGGATTTACCTTGTCCTAAACATCAATAAACTCAATGTTAGATAGACTACTAATAAGGGCTTCCATGACTTGCCCATTTTCTTGTATCTCTCTCTTTTGGTCATTGGTGAGAGTACCGGTAGGGACAACATAGACATTCTCAACATAAATCTAGTGTTGAGCACCCATGCTTCTGATGAATATCTTCATCATATCTTTCCATATACTGAAATTTTCCCTGTTAAACTTTGGACCTTCCCTCTTCATCATTTGACTAGGATCTTTACCTCAAGCAGTTAAGCTTACAACATAGAGGACCTAGAGGATTCTCTGATACCAATTGATAACTCAATGATGAGCAAATAGTACCAAACCAAACTGAGAGGGGGGGGGGGGGTGAATCAATATAGACAAAATACAGTCCTAAACTAGTTCAATAGTAATTACTCCAAATGACTGGCAAACAGTGACACCAGTTTGAAATAGAGTGCAACCAGTAAAACCCAAAACAACTAAAACAATCATAAATCAGTTACTCACTTAGCTTTCCACTCAACTCAGAACTACACTACCATTTCACCCTTATGTATGAATAGGCAATCTATCATCATATCTTCACAACAGCTAGTTCAACATGTTTTATTGATAGACATAAAACACAGAACCATCATATGCTTAACAGGTAATAACAAAGCATCACAAGATAAAAGAATCACACATGACACACATATTTTTTCATGTGGAAACCCAACTAGGAAAAACCACAGTGGGGATGAATACCCACAAGCTTTTTGTTGAACTCTTTGGAAGTCTGCTCTATTAGGAGCCTTGTCCTATTAAAGACAGATACAATAGGTTCTGTTAGGAACCAATCCTATTAGAGATCACCTGGTTAAGGGTTAAACCTTGTTATAGGTTACCTTGTTAGAAGATTTCAAGAACTCAATAGCTAAAGGATTTCCAGAGCTCTCCAGCTTTCCAGATCTCAATAACTTTGAGTCACCCTGTTAAGGGATTTACAACAAGCCAGTTACGGCTACCCTGTTAGGGGATTTTCCAACTCTTGAGGTGGTTAGAGATCAACAAGTTTTTCAATGATCTGGTAACAGCACTCAATGCTAATGTAGATCAGCTTAAGCTCCTCTTCACCTTCTGCACTTACACTCTGCAAGTATCACTTCTCTCCTCTAGTCTGGCAAGAATCGTGTATCCCTTCTCTTGGATACTCCCACACAACTTTTGCCAACAACCTTTGAAAGAGTCACAACATCGACCTTATAAGACAATAGACAGGCCAGTAGCATAAAGCCTAAACCCTAGACCTATTAGGTTAAGGAATTCAAATGGTTCAATCCTGACCATTGATCATACTGTATTGAATGCAACAGTCTTGATCCAATCTCAAGACATTCTCCATCATTTGTTTTCCACCGATTTCATGGCAGTTGATAACCCATCACATATTATCACCATTTACAGACTTCGCACATTCCCAAGGTAGATAGGAACAATCTCCTTTATGCAAGATCCTTCATGCACACAAGGCTGACATGGCAACATGATCTGTTCTTCATTACAATGCTAACTCATCACACAATGTCACCAATTGAGCCATACAGGCTTGAAGCACTTCAACCGAAAACCCTCAAGTTGAGACTACCAACCGGTAGTCATAGAATGCTTCCATGTGCCGGCTCCCATAACCATATGCTGGTTCATCTTGAACAGGCACATCGCTTCACTTTGGCACAAATGCCGGTTCATAGTGTTATACCGGTTCTCACATATGTCGGTTCATACCTCTTAAACATATTGACATCAATGACAACATACAATGTCATTATGTCCACATATCAGTTCACATAATGCCAACAGGCACTAGCAAGATCAGACTCTACACCGGTAGAGAAAGGAAGCATACTGGCATAGAGGCTGACATGATTTTATTATATTATATTTTGTTTATTATTGTAAAATCTTTGTAAGCCGACTTGGCAAGTTGTAAAATGACTCTTATATAAGAGAGATCATTATAGAACATTTGTAAGTAAGTAAGAGGAATATATTTAGGCGAAATAAGGTAGACCTATTAAGCAAATTATAGGTTAAGGGTTCATGTAAGAAGCAGAGCAGAAACTGGTACTGGATCTGGCATTATAGATGCTATTCTAAAGTAGTACAAGATACTGGATTTGTATAATCCATTTTTGTAAGTCAGTGAGACTTCCTATTTTGTATTTGAGCAATGAGCTTTAGGCAGTTGGCCTTCCTACATGTGCAGGCCCTTCTTGTAGCCATAATATTCTCTTATTGGCCAGTAAGTGAATATTGTGGGTCACAAATCCCACCGAGGTTTTTTCCACACTGGGTTTCCTCGTTAAATCCTTGTGTTATGGTGTGTTTTTCATGTGGTTGCTTTTAATTCTGTTTATTGCATTATTTCTTGCATACTGGTACACTATTATAATATGTTCTACATGTTTTAAGTTAAGAAATTCAACTCACCAGTTAGATACTGATTCATCCCCCCTCCCTCTCAGTATCTGTGGGAATCCTAACATGGATAATTGGTACACCTTCCCTACTACAAATGAAGAACAATATCAGGTTGATCAAAGCTAAGTTTGACAATATTTCTTGGGGATGTTTTAAATAATTTCGGAAGAAAATGCACGCTAGAGAGCATATATCGGTAGAGGTAGTAAAGCGGTATAAAGACTCAATTTGTTTCATGGTTGACATGGATACATGTTTAATGGAAGAAATCATCCCTAGGAATACATGGGTGTTACCTATGGGTTATGAAGTTGATAAGGACTTACTTATTTCATATGTAGAACACTTGTTGATGCAACCGGTCAATACCACCATTGAGAGATTTGGAACCTACAAAGAGAAATTACTTCAAGTACACTCAAAGCTATAGAGACTGATAATTGCTAAAAAGGTCATAAAAGAAGTAGAAGCATTTTTAGAATAAGTTGACTTCACCAAGGAACAAATAGCAGTAGCTAGAGCTAAGCATGACATGGAACAAGGTGGTACTTCTAATGCACCAACCGATACTCCCACTGGTAAAAAAGAGCAACAAAGGCCAAAGTAGCAGAAAAGAAGAAGGTAGAAGAAACTGAGGAGAAACCTAATGAATCATAGAGAGATAAACCATCAAATATAAAATTTTGGAGAAAAGGGAAAATTGTTGAGCTACCTGTTGCACGTGTACAAACCGGTAAAAGGAAGAAAGAGAAAGCCCACAAATCAGTAAATGATGAAGATGCTACTAAATCAGAAGAGGAAAAAAGAGCACTCAAAGCAAGTGCTAAGAAGCCAAAACCAACTGGTAAGGGAAAAACACCTAATAAAACTTTGACATTAGAAGATTATTTTAAGAGAATGTTCAAATTAATAAAGGACTATGGAATCTATGAAGGTTTGGATATACTATTTATTCATCTATCTAAAAGTCAACAAAGGGAAATTGAAGATGCAGTCATCTTCAGTATGAACAAATTTAGAAAATCCCTCATTGAGCTACAAGGATAGATTCCAAATTATTTGTATAATCTTATTGATGCAAGGTGGCAGGCTGCCATTAGCCAAGACAAAGAATTCATTGATTATATCTTTAAGCACCTGCAACCGGAAGCAAGTGAAGAAGAAATTGAACAGATAAAGGTTAATGCAAAGTCATCATTAAGATCCAAGAAGAGATTAACAAGAATGTTAATAGGGGACACCAAATCAGTCTAGAAGGAGACTAAGATGTTGATCAAGAAGGATTTAGGTCTCATCTTGGATGAAAAAGATGATGAACAAGTTGAGGAAGGTAGTTCAAAAGAACTTCCTAAAGGTGTTAAGAACATAGATTTTGAACCAGATAACAAGTATATGCAAGATGATCTGATTGATACTGAACCAATATTCATTCCTGATGATAACAACAGAGACAATGTTAATAATACTATAGATAATATAGATGTTTTTGATGTTGATGTATAGATGTTTGAACCTCAGCAGGAAAAAGTTGAAAATAAAGAAGAAGAGAGAGAAGAAGACAAAAGCACAACTGAGCAACTGGTGAATGCATAGTCTACCATTACTCAGACTAAACCAATAATTGTAAATGCATATGTAAATGTAAGTGTTCCTACTAATGGTATCCAGAAGGATAAGACTTATAAAAATAAGGTAGAGGAATCATGAGTGAATGAATAAAATGTTGAAGACCAACTGCCACCGGACACCACTGAGGAAGAGAAGATAGAAGAAGATAAGACCGTGAAAGAGAAAACAAAGAAAGAAAAGGCAGAGAAAAAGGAGTCAAAGGAGAAGAAAATAATTGATGATGATGATGATGATGACTTCGTGAGTATTAAAGGTCCTATTAAAATGGATAATTTGAGTTCCTCACAACTAATGGAGATTGCACAAGCCATGCAGTCTAGAGCACAAAAGAAGAGACTAAAGGAACAATGAAAGGAAGCAGAAACCTTGAGGATAATAGTTGAAACTTTGTCTAGTTCCCTATTGGAAGCTGATATTAAGAATCTTGTTACTTCGATGGATAAACTTGGTCAGTTAGTTGTTAATGCTAGTGAACAACTTAAAACTTTTGAAGAAGCTGCATATATTTCTATTGAAAAAGATTATAGAAGAAAAGGATAAAACATCTAATGTCTGAGATAGATAAAGTTAAAGTATCCCTAATGGTGAATAAAGATTTGTTGAAAACTAAATTAGAAACCAGAGGTAAGATTTTGGCTACTATTTCAAAATTTTCCTTATTTTGTGCTGATTTGAAGAAGAATAGGGAAGATATTGAGAAGGAGCTTGAAGTGTTAAGTGAAACATTTAAACCGGTGACTAACTCAGTACTATTGTTTGGAAGATATGTTGTAGAGTTACAACATAAACTTGAGATGTATGACCTTGAGCAGGCTAAATAGATCAAATATTTGAAGGAACACCAGACTCAACTAATTCCAAAGATGGAAATTCTATAGCAAGATTACAAAGAGTCAAAGGCAATTTTAGCTACTCTAGAGACGAGTAAAGTAGATTCTATAAAGGAATTGCAAGCCCAACTAAAGACACATATTAAGATAGCCAGAACACTGTTGGAGACTCGAGCTAATGATCTCAAGTAGTTGAAGATCAATTTTGGTGATGCATTCTCTAAAATTGTTTTTTAATGGACATTATGACTCTATAACTGTATAATTTTTTATATATAATGATTTGATGAAAGTTTTGATATCACATGTATATATTTTTTCACGTATTTCACTTCTTTATTTGGCATTGTTTTTAAAAGGGGAATAGTAGTTTAAGAGTCAAAATTTTGTATTTAATGTCAGATTAAGGGGGAGTAGTAGTTCAGATAGTCAATTTTTATGTTGTACACTTAGTTGACAAATTTTTTCCTAAGTGTTAGCATCAATGCCAAAGGGGGAGATTGTCAGTATTTGATCATTTGATCTTAACTAGTAAATTGTTTGTTTGCTTGATGCAACCGGTACATGTATGTTTTGTAAAGACATTAGATTGTTGTTTGATGACTATGTTGTATGTTGTCATTGATGGCAACTATGTTTCTACAGCTATCTAAGTCTCACTATTCAATTGACAAAGCTTAACCGATAAGTAGAGACAATTTTTATTAGAATCGGTAATTAGGACTTTAACTGGTAAAAGACAGACATAATAATATTTTGATAACAAGTGTAGGAAATCTATGAATAATGAGATGATGCAGTTTTACAGCAGCAATGTAGACTAGTAGATGAAGTCATGTTTGTGACCGCATGTGCAGATTCGATTAGATGAATGAAGTTTGATTGACAAAGTAGATATTCTAACTGAGACTTAACTGATAGTGATGAAAATCACTCAGATCGGTAAAACGATACAAAATTGGATTTGTTATGTCAGTGGCCAACTTAACTAAGGCATACATTGCAAGATTGTCTAGATACATTGAACCTAGGGAATTGTAACAAAGTTCTAGCTAACCTAATGATGATTTTAAAATATATGTAATGAGGTATGAAGTGGGTTATGAGTATGAGTATGAGCTTGAATGTGTAAGAAATCATTAGTGAATTTTGTATTACTGATTGTGCAGTGATCAGAGGAGTTTAGAGATGAAGTATATGTTATGTTGTGATGTTTTGAAGGGGATCTTATTAGACACTAAAGGTATTATACTAAGATCATTTTGTACTCATTGTCTCCCTAATAGTTGCAGCAAGAAAATCCTCTCACAAGGTCACTCCTAACAGGGTGCAGTCAGATCCTAATAGGTATGATCATTAAAATCCTCTAACTAGGTGGCATATTAACTTGTGTTTGCAAGTCCTAGTAACTTGGGTAGCTTCTAACAGGGATGGTCCTCATAGGTCTTATTATATAGCTCTTAACTAGGCTTAGACACTTCTAACCGGGTGTGCCCCTAACTAAGCATTGTAGACCTTAATCGGTCAGATCTCTATACTACAAATAGTGGATCTTGTGGGTACTAACTCCCACCATGGTTTTTCCCATTTGGGTTTTCCACATATAAACTCTTTTGTCATGTGGTTTATGCTTTATGTGGTAATTGCATACTTAGTGTTATTTCTTATATACCTATTGAGTTTTAAGTTGGTGAAATTGATAATTAGATTTATATTGTTTTTACTTGCACTAATTCACCCCCCTATCAGTGCCTTATAAGTTCATCAAAGTTTCCCCAAATCAAGATTCCAAGGGTTGGAGACTGGAGAAACCTTGTCTCTATTTCCATAGAAAAAGTGAAAAACATCCCACCCTCTCTCATTAGTGATTCCATCTCTGAAATGGGAGCTACGATCATTGTAGGAAGATTTGAGGTTCTTGTTAGACAACTCAAATAATTAGAGGACAACTAAGAGGGGGGGTGAATCAATTGTCATCAGATTATATAGCTTTAAGATTTCAAAACCTCAGTACCAAAACACATAAAATTAATACCAGAATAGAAGATATAGCAATTAGGCATAAAAATAAATAACATAATAGTTACCATCCATCGATAACACATGACACCAAGATTTGTACGTGGAAAACCCGATAAAGGGAAAAACCACTATGGGAAGCCTACCCATAGTCAAATAATACTTCTATAGTAAGTATGTGATTACAAAATGAGATTCCTACACATGTAGGAAGGCCAACAGCCTAGAGTGCACTGCTCATCACAAAAGGAGCCTCACTGACTATAAAAGAAATCCAGACTACAATCTAGAAAGAAGAGTGAACTGCAAAGATAGCATCTTCTATGCCTGAGTACAGTTCCAGTTAAGCTCAATACTGGAGGTCTTATACCTCTCTTACAAACCCAATTCAATCACCTATGATCAACCATAACCCCTGCATATAATCACAACCTTGTTCGTACATAGATAATCACATATCCCATAACCATAACCATAATCTACAAAGAGATCTTACATCATATATATACCAACCCAAGACCTAAACAATTAGGTCACCGTCCAAGGGGTTGTGTTGGTATTTTGGTATGGTTTTTTCATTGATGTCAACACCTACTAAATACACCTACTTTGGAGATCCAGCAAAATTCACCGGCAAACAACAAACTGTGCAACATTTACTGGTATATGGTTCACCGGCAGGATATAATGTTCATAGGTACCTGAAATGACATGGAAGATACTTGGTAATATCGAATACATCATGTGGACACTTTATTTTGAAGTAATAATCATTGGTATGCTCTTATTTGCATATTTGCTTTTACCGACAAATAGGTCCGGGTTATCTAGGGTTTCACCGGCAGGTTTATCTTTTCCAGATTAGCATGGCATGCTATGGAGATGATTTATTATTGTTGTAAATGCATTAAGCTAACATGTTCAATCGGTTATTGCATCAGATATTGTATTATTTGTAAAATGTTTTTATTGTAATATCTTGTAGAGCCGACCTACTAAAATTGGTTTTAGGGTATGGTATAAATGTAAGATCTTATTTGTAAGATCAAGTGTGGAATGCAAAAAAGGATTGTGTGAAAGTATATGTGAGATTAAGCAGAGTTATAAATAAAGACATCATTCGAAGGTGAAGTTAGGTATTTGTAGAAGCATATCAGCATTACATCGATACTGAATCTAGCATATGAAGATGTTATTTTGTACAGTACATTCTTATTGGATTTAACCATACAACTGTAGTCAGTGTGACTCCCATTTGTGATTGAGCAGTGAGCTCTAGGCTGTTGGCCTTTCTGCATGTGCAGACCCCTCTTTGTACACTTACTATCTATAGTAGTATCATCTGATTGTGGGTAAGGTTTCTCACCATGGTTTTTCCCCTTATAGGGTTTCCACATACAAATATTGGTGTCATGTGTTGTGGATGACTTTGTGCTTATGTTTCATGCATTAATTCTTATCGGTATAACAATTTTTTGTTAACACTGTTTACCGACATACTTAATTGTCTTACCGGTATTAAGCATTAAGTTGGTTAATAATTTTTTGGTTTGAATTTATTTGATAACTGATTCACCCCCCCCCCTCTCAGTTGTCTCCGGGACCTACAGGTTGAGCTTAGTTGGTTAAAGCATTGATTTCTCAATGTGGAGACCCAAGTTCAACTCCCATGAGGGACACCTTTGTGACTCTTGGTCTTCCATTGATTGTTTCTAAGTTGTGACCCTTGGTATTCCAATTGTTGTTTCTAGTTTGGTGCTCAAAAGGAGCTAGTATTTGTAATAAGTTTGCTCAAAAGGAGCTATTATTTGTAATAAATTTGTAATGTGGATGCTCAAATGAGTAAAAATGATTCTATGATACTTAATACAAAAAAACAATTAGGTCAACCACCTAAAAGATAATACAATAAATAAAATTGCAATCCAATGATCATCCAAGTCATCCTAGGATGAAAACAATATAAACCAATCAATAAATCTTACTGGTAACACATCAGGAGCATCATCCAACATGTTACATAAACTAGTCCATAACCTACCAAAATAAGAGTAGACCCAAAATGGGTCGCCATAAACCAAATCCAACACCACCAATCTATTGGGATCTGAGAACACTGAGAGGGGGGGGGTGAATCAGTGTTCTGCAAGAATCAATAATTTTTAACTTTCTAAACCATGCATGTATGTACCAGTAAACAAATAAGCATATAACAAGAAGCAAATAAACCATCCACATAAATGAACACCATAACACACATAATTTATATATGGAAAATCTCAATGAGGAAAAACCACGATGGGATTTGTGACCCACAATATCAATTCACTGGCCATATGAAGAGATATTACATAATACAGGGGCCTACACTTGTAGGAAGGCATACTACCTAGAGCATACTGCTCATCACTAAAGAGCCTCACTAACTACAAGCTTTCTTCGAAAGTAAATTACTAAAAATGAACTCAAGAGTGCATCTGCTATGCCAAATAGAGTTTTGGTTCTGCTTCTGCTTTGTACTAGTTCACAAACTTGAGCTATTATCGATATTACTTCTCCTCCAAGAATGCTTTCCAAGATATCTATAGATCATTGCATAATACAATGTTCGCATACAAAAATGATCTCCATACATGTAATTCACATCACATTTCTTCTATACTTATTCACCTATTACATCATTCTCTCATTCGCATCCTATTTTATTCTTCTCTTCAAAATTGACCTAGCAGACTAATTTATATACCTATTACATATGATATGCCTTCTGTCAGCTTACAATGCATTTACAAAGAATATTCAATGTCAGCCTTGACAATAATTACAAAATGATTTACTAAAATAAATCTTCCTTGATGTCAGCTTCCTTGAAGTGTTGATGTCGGGTGCTAGTGCCGGTGCCAGTGCTAGGGGTAGTGTAGCTATGAATGCTTCCAATGCTAGTATCTATCGATACATGCCTCCTAGTGTTGATTTGTGACTTCCATCAAGTCTTGTTGCCTTCTATCCGATCTTGTTGCCATTAATTGTTAGGTCCCAGAGGCAAATGAGAGGAGAGGTGAATCAGTTGTCCAATAAATACAAACCAAAAATAACTTAACCAAACTTACTGCTTAATGCCGTTAAACCAAACTTTAATGTCGATAGATAGTTTAACAGTTAATTGCAGTACCGGTAAAGTTTAATGCATGAAACAGAAAGACAAATAACATACACAACACATAACATAATTATTTGTATGTGGAAACCCTGTAAGGGGAAAAACCACGGTGGGAAACCTTACCCACAATCAGGTGATACTACTGCAGATAGTATGTGTGTACAATATGGAGTCTACACATGCAGAAAGGCCAGCTGCCTAGAGCTCACTGCTCAATCACAAGATGGGAGTCACACTGATTACAATTGGATGGTTAAATCCAATGATTATGTATTGCTTATAATAGCATCTTTGTATGTTGGATTCAATACTGGATAATCTCTTATATGCCTTCTTCAAACCTTCCTTCAATATTGAATGATGTCTGTGTGTATAGCTCTGCTTATATTTGGATATACCTTATTACAATCCTTTTTCACACTTCCACACAATCTCATAAATGAGATCTTACATTTATACCATAACCTAAGACCAAATGAGTAGGTTGGCTCACTAAGAGATATTACAATAAAATCAATTACAAATGAATCAATATCCAATGCATCATGTCAGCTCAATGCATTTACAGTAATAACAAATCATCTTCATGATGTGTGGTGCTGATCTGGAATAGATATGCTTGTCTGTGCATAACCTGGACCTATTTGTCGGTAAGAACAAATATGCAAACCAGATCAAACCAATGAACAAATCATCAAAACCAAGTGTTCAAACAATGTCTTCAACATAACCAAGTAATCTCCAAGTCATTCCAAGTGTCGCTGAGCAATATATCCTATCGATGAACCAGATATCGGTGACTGTGCATAAGTCACTAATCATGCTAGTGAACATAAACAAAGATCTCCAAGTGCTGATAAGTGTTGAAAAGTGTTGACATGAATGAAAAAACCATATCAATATATCAAAATACCAACAATCTCCCCCTTGGCATTGATGGTAACATAATATGGAAAAACCATCAAAGTGCCAAAATAGAAATACCAAAAACCAAAAACCAACAATCTCCAAAAGAGATCATCAAAATACAGATACAAAGAGTAACAATCTCTCCCCCAATGAATAATCTCTCCCCAAAAGATAAAGTGTTTTTCCATACATATCTCTCCCCCTTTGACATCAAATGCCAAAGCAATACAAAACCAAACTTATCACAAAATACCAACTTATCAATTTATCCAACTACTCCCCCTAAGAAGTAGTTGTCCTCATCAAAGCCGAAAAAATGATTTCTCTGTTAATTCTGTCAGTTGATGAAAATCATCAACTATCTAAGTCTCTACCAGTGAGGGTATAACTCCAAGCTACTCTCTAAGATATTCAAAAGTTTCTTTAGGCAAAGGCTTAGTAAAAATATCTGCAATCTATTCTTTAGTATTCACATAAACCAACTTTACTTCTTTTCCTTCAACATTCTCTTTCAGAAAATTGAATTTGATAGAAACATATTTAGTCTTTGAGTGAAATATTAGGTTCTTAGATATATCAATTGCTGCCATATTATCACAGTAAATAGTTATAGGTTCCTTGCATTTTACCTTTATATCCTTCAACATTTGCTTGATCCATAATACCTGTGTATAGTTAGTTGTTTCTGCAACATATTCTATTTTTGTTGTTGACAAAGATGTGCAACTTTGTTTCTTGCTCAACCAAGAGATTAATCTTCTTCCAAGAAAAAATGCTCCACTGGTGGTACTTTTTTTGTCATCTACATCTCCTTCCCAATTTGCATTTATGTATGCACATAAGTCAAAGTTTTCATCTCTAGGATACCATAAACCGAGATTTGTAGTTCCTTGTAGATACTGAAAAATCCTTTTCACTACTGATTCATGATTTTCTTTAGGATTACTCTGAAATCTTGCAACAATACATACTGTATTCATAATATCAGGTCTTGTTTGTGTCAAATATAGTAAACCTCCTATCATAGACTTGGATTTAGTCAGATTAACAGGTGTTGATTCATCCTTCAATGATAGTTTATCAGTTGTAGTCATATGTGTGCTTACTAATTTAGAGTTTTCCATGCCAAATTTCTTTAGTAATTTCTTCAAGTACTTATATTGATTTAGAAATATACCTTTATCAGTCTGTGAAATCTGCAATCCTAAAAATAATTTTATCTCCCCAATCATAGACATTTCAAATTCTTCCTGTATCTTTTTAGAAAAGTCTTTACACAATCCATCTTCTCCTCCAAAGATTATATCATCAACAAAAACTTCAATAACCAAGATGTCATCATTAGTCACTTTGTAATATAGATTGTTGTCAGCATTACCTTTAGTGAAACCAATCTTCAAAAGATATTTATCCAATCTAGCATACCAAGCTCTAGGAGCTTGCTTTAGTCCATACAAAGCTTTCCTTAACCTGCAAACCATATCTTTGTCATCTATCAAAGAAAATCCATCAGGTTGTTCAATATAAACTTCTTCAAGATCATCATTCAGAAATGCACATTTCACATCCATTTGATATACTTTATAGTTCTTGTGTGTTGCAAAAGCTAAGAATAATCTGACTACCTCAATTCTAGCTACTGGTGCAAAGGTTTCATTATAATCAATTCCTTCTTTATGTGAATATCCCTTACACACTAATCTTTCTTTATTTTTGATTACCTTACCATCTTCATTAAGTTTATTTATGCATACCCATTTAGTTCCAATTACATTTTTGTCTTTAGGCCAGGGAACTAATGTCCATGTGTTATTCTTTTTCAATTTGTTCCAATTCATCTTCCATAGCTTTAATCTAGTGTTTATCTTCACATGCCTTATTAATTGATGTTGGTTCAATTTGAGAAATAAGACATACCTCTTCATTTGCTAGTCTTCCTCTAGTCATAACTCCTTGATACTTGTTCCCAATTATCTAATCTTCAGAGTGGTTCAATCTTACATACTGAGGTGTTTTTACTTCTTGTTGTTCTTCAGTCTCTGTTGAATCCTTAGATGATGCCGGTGTGACTGGATCAACATTTTGTATCGGTGTACTCATTGTAGGTTCATTTGATATTATTTCTATTGCCAGTTCAAAGTTTATGAACCTTCTAAACTGTTCATCAATCTTCACATTTGCACTCTCAACAATTTTCGACAATCTCTTATTAAAACATCTATATGCCTTGCTCTTAGATGAATAGCCAAGAAATATTCCTTCATCACTCCTAGGATCAAATTTTCCAATATACTTATCTCTTCTAATATAACATTTACTTCTAAATATTCTGAAATATTTAAGAGTAAGAGTATTACCAAACCATAGTTCATGAGGGGTCTTACCGGTTTCACATTTGATGTGAACTTTGTTAAATGTATAGACTTCTGTATTCACTGCTTCTCTCCAATATACATGATGTAGGTTTGCTTCTGATATCATGCTTCTAGCTGCATCCAAAATAGTTATGTTCTTTCTTTCCACAACTCCATTCTACTAGGGTGTCTGGGGTGCTGATAACTGTCTTCTCATCCCATTCACTTTACAGAATGTATTAAATTCCTTAGATGTGAATTCACCTCCTTGATCTAATCTCAAACATTTGATTTTCTTACCAGTTTCATTCTCTACCATTACCTTGAATAATTTGAATTTCCCAAAAGCTTCTAATTTCTCCTTGAGAAAAGTAACCCAACACATTCTATAATAGTCATCAATGATTAGCATAAAATATCTATCTCCTTGTAAGCTTCTAGTTCTTGCTAGACCACATAAATCAGTATGAATTAAGTCAAGAACATTATTGGATTTCTCTGGAATACTCTTAAAAGATGTTCTAACTTGTTTTCCAAATTGACATTCCTTACATACTGGATTGTGAGGCTTAACAATCCTAGGTAAATCCCTTACTACCTTAGTTGTACTGATTTTCACAATGCGATCAAAATTTACATGACATGGTCTCTTATGCCATTACCAACTTTCATTAATATGTGCAATCAAGCATTTCTTTTCATTGTTATTCAAATGAAAGATATTATCTCTAGTCTGATTACTTGTTGCAATTTCTAAACCAGTTCTATTCGTGATTTTGCATTTACCATTCTTGAATTGTAACTAAAAACCTTTTTCAACTAATTGACCAACACTCAAAAGATTATGCTTCAAACCTTCAACATAGTAAACATTATCAATATTATGCTTACCATCAAAATATAGTATTCCTTTGATCAAACAAGCTTTATCATCTCCAAATCTCACTAGACCTCCATTGTATTCCTAAAAGGTTAAGAATTTACTTTTATCGCTAGTCATATGATGTGAACATCTTGAATCAATGATCCATTCATCCTTATCTTCAATTTTAGCTAACAGGGCCTACTCTTCCAGTTGAATAGCAGGTGTCGGTTGATCTTCTATTATAGAATAAAAAGCCCATCCATTGTCTGTTAGTTCCTCATCAGAATCATCAGTGACTCCTTCATCAACATAGTAACAAGATTTATCTCTATTCTTCTTAAATCTGTATCTCTGATATTCAGGGTTAGGCTTATATGTTCTTTAGCTTCTTCTTTCAATCTTGCATGTCTATTCAGACACCTAGAAGCCATATGACCAACTTTATTGTAGTTAAAACATTTAAAGGGTGTTTTACTTTATACTTACTTCCAATTGGACCTTTAGGCATTTTTCTTGCAAATAGTGCTTCAAGTTCTTCCAATTCTTCATTCTCCTTCCCACTTTTTTCAAGTTCTCTTGCATAAAAGGCTTCCAATCAGATTTATCAAATGATGATGATGATGATGCAGATGATGTTGATGCCTTAAAAGCTAAATCTATCTTTATAGTAGCAACAAGACCAAATTCCTCAAGTTCAAAGGCTGATAGTTTTTGAACCAAAGTGTCTCTATATACTGATGTATTAGGCATTGTTCTCAATTCATTAATAGAAGTAACTTTCACTTTATATGCCGATGGAAATGCTCTTAAAACTTTAGAAACAATTTCATCTTCACTTAAGGTTCCTCCACAACATTGTATACCCAAAATAATTTCATTTACTCTTTCCATAAAAGAAAAAATTCTTTCATCTTCTTCCATTTTCCATATTTTCATACTTGACCCAAAAGCATTCAAGTTTTGCAATTTTGATGATGGTATCACCTTCATTCAATGTTTCCAATTTATCTCAAATAGCTTTAGCAGTAGATCTATCTGATAATCCCATGATTTGTTGATCTGATAATGTGTTGAAAAGTGCTTCTCTTGGTTTGCAATCAGTTTCCTCATCTTTAGCCAAGGTTGGTGGAATAGGTTGACCTTGAGTAGGAGTAACATAACTGTTCTTTGTAACATCCCAATTGTCCTTTCCAATGCAATTCAAACGTGTCTCCATCCTGATTTTCCATATGCCATAGTTAGTTCCATCAAGTTTAGGATTGTCCTTCCTGAAATAGTTGGAAGACACTGGATCTCCTCAAGCTATTAAACTTCTACAAAAAGAGGACTAGGCTCTGATACCAATTGTTAGATCCTGGAGGCAACTAAAAGGGGTGGGTGAATTAGTTGTCCAATAAATACAAACCAAAACTAACTTAACCAAACTTAATGCTTAATGCCAGTAAACCAAACTTGAATGTCGGTAGATATTTTAACAGTTAATTACAGTACCGGTAAAGTTTAATGCATGAAATAGAAAGACAAATAACATACACAATACATAACATAGTTATTTGTACGTGGAAAACCTGTAAGGGGAAAAACCATGATGGGAAACCTTACCCACAATCAGATGATACTACTGCAAATAGTATGTGTGTACAATATGGAGTCTGCACATGCAGAAAGGCCAACTTCCTAGAGCTCATTGCTCAATCACAAGATAGGAGTCATACTGACTACAATTGGATGGTTAAATCCAATGCTTATGTACTACTCAAAATAACATCTTTGTATGCTAGAGTCAGTATCGGTTAAGCTCTGATATGCCTTCTTCAAACCTTCCTTCAATCTTGAATGATATCTATGTGTATAGCTCTTCTTATATTCACATATACCTTATTACAATCCTTTTTCACACTTCCACACAATCTCATAAATGAGATCTGACATTTATACCATAACCTAAGACCAAATGAGTAGGTCAGCTCACTAAGAGATATTACAATAAAATCAATTAAAAATAAATCAATATCTGATGCATCATGTTGGCTCAATGCATTTACAATAATGAAAAATCATCTTCATGATGTGTCATGCTAATCTGGAATAGATATGCTTGCTAGTGCATAACCTCGACCTATTTGTCGATAACAACAAATATACAAAACCGATCAAACCAATGAAAAAATCACCAAAACAAAGTGTTCAAACAATGTCTTTGACATAACCAAGTAATATCCAAGTCATTCCAAGTGTCGATGAACAATATATCCTACTATTGAACCAGATATCAGTGATTGTGCATAAGTCACTGATCATGTCGATGAACATAAACAAAGATCTCCAAGTGATGATAAGTGTTGACAAGTGTTGACATCAATGAAAAAACCATATCAATGTATCAAAATACTAACATTAATGACAACAAAATGAATCCAATGAGTGTCAATTGCCAACAATCTCCCCCTTTGGCATTGATGGCAACACTCATGTGAAAAATGGATTCCCTACCAGTGTGCTCCACTTGAGAAACACACTTCAATTGATAACATATTCCTTGATATTTTTCACGTATGTACATACTCCCCCTTTGACATTAATGCCAAAGATCAGTGAAAGAATAAAAAATGAAAGAATATGGTTATAGTCATTTGAGCTTAGTCCTCTTCATAATTTCTGGGTATGCCTTTTGCAACAACTGAAGATATGTGTTCTAGCCTGATTTGAAAGTGTCTGATACTAATGCAAGTCCACTGAGTAAGTGGGAAATTGATTCCTTCTCCTGGGTATCTACCAGTGTGGGCTTGGCTAGCATGTCCATGCATTCTCTCTTGTGAACACCCAAAGAGCCAAGTCTTAGACTCACCAGTCCTCTTAAATTTATTTCTCTCCTCAGTATTTTATCTTTTTTTTTCTCAAAATAAAAAACTTGGTTCTCCAAGGACAAATTTGTCCATCAATAGATGTAGTTAGTGTAGTTAGCCCATCAAAAGAATTAGCAATAGTAGCCATTTTGTCATATAATTCTTTCAATCTGTCATCTACATTGGCTGTTAGATTTCCTATATTACAACATACTCGGTAAATATTGGTGCATTGCTTCAAACAAACCTCAATAGTGATAAGTTAGTACTCTATCTTCTTCTTCCCAGTTTCTATCAGTTGATCAAAAGCTGCTCTTTTTGCAGCAGAGAAATTGTCCAAGGTGTGTCGGTTTGCAATCTGTCTCAAGGATTGATAGTTATTTGATATGTGTTCTGTTATAGGTTTGAGCTTACCAAAAGGGCTTGCTCCATCCTCTACCTGATAGTCAGGCATTATTCTGTGTAATACAAAGATCGATTGATCAATTAACCCTTTGTCTACAGTTCCTTCCTTTAACAATTTTTGAGTGGCCATCATCATTACTTCTATTGGACTTAACTCAGAGACTGGTTTCTTCTCGACCTGAGAAGTGTCAATTGCCAAGACTCTTGCTGGTGAATCTATTTTGCCTACTAGTATGGACTCAGTTGATTTAACCTTGTCCATCTCAACCACTTTTGCAATAGTGGCTTCGCCACTTGGTGCAGTGTCAGTTACTGTCGGTGGAGTATTATCCATAGTGTTTCTAGTGTCATGTACACTCTTTGTGACTATCGGCTGTGGTTGTGTTCCTTTAGTTATATTCGGTTGTGATTATGTCAAAATTGGAGTATAATTATTTAAAATACCCTTTCCTTTTGATTTGTCAGGAATTGTAGGGGATGTTGCCTTTGCAAATCCTTCCTAAGATGTGAGAAAGTTTGGGTTTTTATGAAAGAATTTTGTCCACCCCTTATTTGTCTCATTTACCACCTCATTCACTCTACCCATCATAAGACTTATCTATCGATTTTTACTACTGAAAAATTGTCCTATTAGCATTTTCTATACATCTTTTCATCTCTTCATTATTGATAATCCCACATTGTTCTAAAAGTGTAACTTCCTTGATTTCCTTATCCCTCTTGATAGCATCAAGTCTCCTGGCTTCAAGTTTATTGTATAGAGATAAAGGTATCTCTTTCAAAATTTCAACTAATACCTTCTTATAGATATCTATTTACAATAAAATAGCTTCTTCTAACTCATTTTGCTCACACACTTCAAAAACTTCATAATATTTTGATATATTCTTTAATAGCCCATCTTTTATCACTTTATCAATAATTTTAGCACAGGTCATTGTTGTCTTACCAGATCCAGTATCTTCACCCTTCTGCTTTTTGCTTGTTGTTTTCGATGTGACTGGTTTCCTCTTTTACATAGGCTTCCTTACCGATGGTGGAGGTGCAGTAGGTTGACCTGCTTTTCTAACAAGTCTCCTCCTTGGTTCTACCTTTTGTTTCTCTACCAGTGGTTTTACCACGTCCTTCCTTTGCACCCTTCTAAAAGCCAGAGGCTTATTATCCACAGCGTCAGAGTTAGAAGTGATAGGGGAAATGTGAACTTGTGGCTACTTCACTTCTTCAGTAGCAAACTCTGTTGGTTTGACTCCCTGTTTAGAATTGGAACCTAGCTGAGTGTCTATCTTATGCAACACATCTTTTACATATGCAGACATCTTCTTAATTTTCTTTTCTCTCCTTTTTCTATTGAAACTTGTTTTCACTTCAAGAGCCTTTTCTCCAACTATATCAAAGTGTCTTGTCTTATCATCTAACGGGGCATCTAACAATATCTTTGCATAAATCTCAAAAATACTATCATCTACCTCATATCCAAGCTCAGTTATCCAGATTTGCCTAGGTTCAACTACTTCCATGAGTGTTTCATTAGTTTTCACCATGAAACGTATGTTAGTGGAATACTTCTCCATAATGTTCTTAGAGATTCTTTCCCTTCTCCTCATGTTCTCCTAAAATTTCTTGAAGTAACCCCAAAGCTTCTCATCCCTGCCATTACTAAGACCGGTGATAGCCATTTTGATTTGCATACCTACCAGTATGTCATGAGCCCATTGCTTCTTTCCTAAACTGGGTAGCTCATTCAGGAAATAAAGCATTAAATAGACAATTAAGTTTCCATATCTGAATGTGCCTTTCTTGGTTCCTTTTATCTTTTTAAGGTTTAACATTAGCTCACTCCTCATCCATTCACATAAGTCATACTTCACATTATTTCTTAACATTTGATATGCGGCATGAATGCATGAACTTGCAATAGAATTTAAGTGGTTTGATTGAGTTACCTTATATGCTATGATCATTCTTACAAATTTTATGTCTGAGTTGGTTATTGTTCTTACCCTCATTGATCTGCTATTAGATGTAGCACCGGTGATTTTTTTGACCTTTGTGTTGGAAATTTTCTTATTAGGTTCTTGTCCAACCCAGGGTAACTCAGTGATAGCTTGAATAGCTTTCTTTGTGATCACATAGGGTTTGTCTAACCAAATGAATTTGTTGTGAATCCTTCTCATAATGTATCTGATCATCTCATCCTTGAATTCTGGTATGTACAGAATATCGGTTAACCCTAAATCCTCAATTTCCTTGAATTCTGGTTTGATCTTTCTAGTGCCTCTCAGTATCACTGATTGATACATGCTTTTAATGTCTTTGGTGCTCAAATCTTCAAGAGTGTAGTGAATGTATACCATGACATCTTCAACATACATTACTCCTTCGGGGAACCCTAGAAAATGCTCCCGTAGAGTCTTTGTTTTTGGCAATTTCGGGAACCTCCTTAAAGACTAGCCTTAACCTATCCTTAACTTCAATGATTGTCAGATTTGAAATAAAGGTAAGAGCACAAGATATAGATGCCATTTCAGAAAATACCTGAGTGAATGACAATGAAAGATTTGAGTGCTTCAAATAAATGCTTGAAATCCTTTCTCAATTCTTTGCTCGCTTTTAGTTTGCCTTTACTTCGCTCTGATTGTTTGATTGCTCAGTGAATGAAAATGAATTCACTTAGCTTCTTTTATCAGTGAATAAAGCCCTAATTTTCTATCATTAATGCTTCAGCAACAACCCTACGAATGTTGGTTTCATAGTTAAGTGTCGGGGTAACCTTCATCGACAATGAACACAGTTCTCTAGATTTCTTTCCAGATCTCCTTAGATCTCTTTCGAGACATGCAAAATTTAGTAGTGAATTTGCCAACCCCTAAGGCTTGTGCCTTAGTTACCAGTGAAATTTCATGCCGATGGAGGATTACCCTATTCTACCAGTGGATATACTGGTATAGATCCATCTCCACTTTGTTCTTCATATTTTCTAACCCATCTCTTGGTATGATCTTGTTGTATTTCATCTACCTTCTACTTCCCTTTCTCATTGTCTTTATCATTATTAGCTAGTTGAGTCTTGCTTCTGCAATACTTAGCAATATGACCTATTTTGTTGCATGCATAACATGTAACATTGTTCTTCTGAATTGCTTTGACATATCCAGTATTATTATTTCTTGACCTACAATGATTAGCAAATTGTCCAAACTTTCCACATGCATGACATTTAACATTCATTCTACAATCTTCTGATCTATGACCATATTTCTTGTAGTTTGTGCATTGAATGGGAACATAATTGTAGTTTTGATTTGCCTTATTTCTACATTGTTTAGCCATATGCCCAAATTTATTGCAAACAAAACATCTACCATTGAATTTATAAGCATTAGATTGTCTTACCGGTTTCCTCTGTTCTGATGAGTTTTGCATACCAGTTGATTGATCTTCATTAGTAGTACCAAAGCTTTCACTTTGTACAAATCTAAGTCCTCTAGAATCATCAATCTGTCTTTGTCTTTTCAATAAGTCATCCAATTGTGCAGCACTGATCCTAAACTTTTCGTTATATTCACTTGCAGTAGTTAGATCATCTCTTAGAGTAGTTATTTGCCTTTCAATTTCTTGTTCATTGTTCTGGGAGTGTGCCAAATCAGTTCTCAATAGATTATTCTCATGAGTCAATCTTCCACCTTCATCAAAATTGTTCTTCAAAGATAAAACAAGACTATTTTCCTTCTTCTTTCTATCCTCAATATCTTTTGATAACCTCATGGTCAGATATTGCATTTCATTCTTCATGAGCATATTTGCTTGACTTAGTTTCTGAAATTGTTCCTTAAGAGCATTCTTCTCCTCATCATCCAGTTGTTGCATAAGTTCTTTTCTTTTGGCTTGAGTAGATGAAAGCCTTTCTTGTAGAATAGAAATGAATTCATTTGCAGAATTCAACTCTTCTTGCAATTTCAAGCTCTTCATTCTTTCAGCATCATAATCCTCAAGAGCCATCTCAAGTTGCTTTTCCATAGCCATGTTAAAAGATTTTGGTTTCAAGATCTTCCTCAAGCTGTTAAACTTCTTCCTGGGTACCAGGCTCTAATACCAATTATTGGGATCTGAGAACACTAAGAGGGGGGGGGGTGAATCAGTGTTCTGCCAGAATCAACAATTTTTAACTTTCTAAACCATGCATGTGTGTACCTGTAAACAAATAAGCATATAACAAGAAGCAAATAAACCATCCACTTAAATGAACACCATAACACATATAATTTATATGTGGAAAACGTCAATGAGGAAAAACCATAGTGGGATTTGTGACCCACAATATCAGTTCACTAGCCATATGAAGAGATATTACATAATAAGGGGCCTACACTTGCAGGAAGGCACACTGCCTAGAGAATAATGCTCATCACTAAAGAGCCTCACTGACTACAAGCTTTTTGCCAAAGTAAATTACTAAAAATGAACTCAAGAGTGCATTTGCTATGCCAGATAGAGTTCTGGTTTTCGTTCTTCTCTATACTGGTTCACAAACTTGAACTATTACCGGTATTACTTCTCCTCCAAGAATGCTTTCCAAGATATCTATAGATCATTACATAATACAATGTTCGCATACAAAAATGATCTCCATACATGTAATTCACATCACATTTCTGTTATACTTATTCATCTATTACATCATTCTCTCACTCGCATCCTATTTTATTCTTCTCTTCAAAATTGACCTGGCAAACTAACTTATATGCCTATTACATATGATATGCCTTATGTCGTCTTACAATGCATTTACAAAGAATATTCAATGTCAACCTCGACAATAATTACAAAATGATTTACTAAAATAAATCTTCCTTGGTATCAGCTTTCTTGAAGTACTGATGTCAGGTGCCAGTGCCAGTGCCGGTGTAGCCTTGAATGCTTCCAATGTCGGTATCTACCAGTATATGCCTCCTAGTGCCGGTTTTTTACTTCCACCAAGTCTTGTTGCCTTCTATTTGATCTTGTTGCCATCAATGACAACAAAATGAATCCAATGAGTGTCAATTGCCAACATGATCAATAGGAGCACAAAAAATATAACTAGCAGCATCCTGAGAACCATCTAGAAGCTATACCAACACCACTTATCAAGTGCATCAAAAGATCTTTAACAAAGCTCTACCGATAAAACCCTTACCAGTGACCAAAAGGCTTACTAGAGAAAATGATAGCATATGAGTCATCAAATCCTAAACCAACTGATCATGATACACATCTGAATAACATAAATGATAGATCCAAACCAATTCCACAAACCAAAGCATACTGGATCAATATCATAATCCAACCACTCTACTTGAATCTATCAGAAACTGGTAAACAACCAAAACAAATGGTGTTGCCATCAATGATAAAACATCAATGCAACACATAATCAATTCCTTCAATTTGCCAACAATCTCCCCCTTTGGCATTGATGGTAATGTGAGATGTGAAAAACATCCAAGTGCTAAGAAATGCCAAACAAGTCTCCCCCAAAGGAAGATAGCCAACAAACTCCCCCTGTGAAAGATATCTTTGTTAAGCTATGATCTCTCTCCTGACTAATATTATAGTTATGCTCAGTTTTTTACATGTATTTCTCTCCCCCTTTGACATCAATGCCAAAAATCTGACATAAATATCTTTGAACCATATAGCTAACTATTCCCCCAAAGTAGTAGCACCACCACATCATGATGAATAATGATAAACAACAGATACCCTAACTAGTACTAAGAGGGGGGTGGAGGGGGGGGGGGTGAATTAATACATACAAAAACTTCTCCACAACTTATCAAGTTAAAACAATGCTAATTGGTTGTCTTCATTACTGAACTTAACCATGACAATACTGGTTAAACATAGTAAGACTTCAAACAACATAAACTAGTAAAATTGAACCCTTCAGATACATTCAATACTTGATAACTACTTCACCCATAAACATATGCATGTGGTGTATCAACAATACCATAACTATTATCTCTACATGCATAATCACTTAAACAAAGAATACTTAATCATCACATGAAAAATGCACAACTCATGACACACTGATTTTTCACGTGGAAACCTAAATGGGAAAAACCATAGTGGGGATGAATACCCACAAGATTGTTTTGAACTCTTTTGAAGCTCACTCGATTAGGAGCCTAGTCTGGTTAAAGACTTTACAATAAGGTTTTGCTAGGAACTGATCCTGTTAAAGATCACCCGGTTAAGGGATGACTATATACCCTGTTAAAGGTTACCTTGCTAGAGGATTTAAAGAACTCAATGAACTTGAGTCACCTAGTTAGAGGATTTACATTAAGCTTGTTAAAGATACCCAACAAAAGGATTTTCCTTCTGTTGAAATGGTTAGAAGACAACAGGTAAAACTTTGATCCGATAACAACACTATATGCTAAGGCAGATCCTTTTTAGTTCCTCTACTCTGCAATCACACTCTATAGTTTTCTCTCACTGGTCTGGCAAGTATCTCATCACTCAGATACACACACAACTTTTGCCAACAACTTACAATAACAAACATCATACCTTATAGACAACAATTAGGTCGGTAGCATAAACCCTAAACCCTAAGCTTTTAGGTTTACTATTACAGTCGGTCAAATCCTGACCATCCAAACATTTTCTATAGAGTGAAGCAATCTCAAACAAATCACAAGTCATTCTACATTTTCCATTCATCAACGCACATAGAAATCAGTAACCCATCACGCTTTCTTCTCATACCACTAAGAAGAGTGTTCATTCCCAAGGTAGACTTTTAATGCAGTCGATCTTCACATGCAAGATCCTCAAGGAAATCCTTCACATGCACAAATTTGACATGGCATCTTGATCTCATCTTCATCTCTTAGATAACTCATCACAAAATGTCACTGGTTGCATCACACAAGCTAGATTGCCAAACCGGAAACCGTAGAGCTAAAACTACTAACCAGTAGTCACACTTAGTGAAACCCAGACACCATTTTACTACAACTCTTCATACTGGTTCACTTGTACTTATTGACATCAATGACAACATACATTATCATCATATCAACATGTTGGTTCATCATATGCCAACACATCAATCTAGAATGAATAATAGCTCTGATAAATGCATACCAAATTGATGCCAATCAACATCACTCAAGTCTCTTTCGGAGGGGCAGAAACCCCCAATCTATTTCTGAAGTACTCAAATGATTCCTTAGGCAAAGGTTTAGTGAAGATATCTGCAATCTGTTCTTTAGTGTTCACATAAACCAATCTGACTTCATTTGCTTCCACCTTCTCCTTCAAAAAGTTGTACTTGATAGATATGTGCTTAGTCTTAGAATGAAATACAAGATTCTTTGATATGTCAATAGCAGTAGAGTTATCACAATGAATAACTACCGATTTATTAAAATCCACCCTTATATCCTTCAACATTTGATTCATCCATAGAACTTATGTACAATTAGTAGCAGTAGCAAAATGCTCAAATTCAGCAGTAGATAAAGAAGTACATGACTATTTCTTGTTGATCCATGAAACAAGTTTCTTTCCAAGAAAGAAAGATCCCCCGGATGTTCTCTTTTGGTCATCAACATCTCTAGCCCAATCTGCATCTATATATGCACATAGTGTAAGGTCATCATCTTTAGGATACCACAAACCATATTCAGTTGTTCCTTGCAAATACTTGAAAATCCTTTTCACTGCACTCTCATGATTCTCTCTAGGATCAATCTAATATCTTGATATAATACAAACTATATTCATTATATTCGGTCTAGTCTGAGTCAAATATAACAAACCTCCAATCATAGACTTGTACCTTGTAGGATTTACTGGAGCTGTTACATCTTTCTTTGTCAATTTCTCACTTGTAACCATAGGATTACCAACCAGTTTAGAATTTTCCATACCAAATTTCTTCAAAAACTCTCTAGCATACTTAGTTTGACAGATGAAAATGCATTTATTAGTCTAAGTAATTTACAAACCTAAGAAAATTTTCATCTCCCCAATCATAGACATCTTAAATCATTCTTTATATTGTTAGAGAATTCCATACATAACTTATCCTCACCTCCAAAAATGATATCATCAACAAAGACTTCAACAATAAATATGTCATCATCAGTGATTTTATAATATAAATTACTACCAGCATTACCTTTAGTGAGACCAAGCTTCAAAAGATATTTATCCAACCTTGCATACCAAGCTCTAGGGGCTTGTTTCAATCCATATAAACATTTCCTTAACCTGCAAACCATGTTTTTGTCATTTGAAAGTGAAAATCTATCAGGTTGCTCAATATAAACTTCCTCTTCAAGATCTCCATTTAGAAATGGGCACATGACATCCATCTGATAAACTTTGTAATTCTTATGTGTGGCATGAGCAAGAAATAATCTCAGAGCTTCAATCCTAGCTACTCGTACAAAAGTCTCATTATAATCAATTCCTTCCTTATGAGAATATCCTTTACAAACCAATCTAGCCTTATTCCTCACAACTTGTCCATCTTCATTCAATTTGTTCCTAAAAACCCATTTAGTCCCAATAATATTCTTATTTTTAGGCTGGGGAACTAAAGTCTATGTGTTATTCTTTTCTATCTGATCTAATTCCTCTTCCATAGCTTTTATCCAATATTTATCTTTACATGATTCAATTACAGATGTTGGTTCAACTTGAGAAATTAAACATACCTCATCAGCTACCAACCTTCTTCTTGTCATCACTCCTTTATTCTTGTCTCCAATTATCTAATCTTCTGAGTGATTCAACCTTACATACTTAGGAGTCTTCTGATTTTTTGTTCCTCTGCCCTGATCTCCATTTACTGTTGAATTTTTTGATAAAATTGGAGTAACTAGTTCAATATTATATTTCGATGTAGGTGCTACCGGTTTAGTTATGATCGTTTCCATTGCCATTTCTCTCTCATAAGTTCTAATTTGACTTCTGTTCTGCTCATCCACCTTGACATTAGTACACTCCACAATTGTTTGTAATTTTTTGTTATAAATCTATATGCTTTGATTTCATTAGAATAACCAAGAAATATCCCTTCATCACATCTAGGATCAAACATTCCAATGGAATCATCTTTTGATATAGCATTTACTACCAAAGATTTTGAAATACTTAACTATAGGTGTATGACCAAACCATAACTCATAAGGTGTCTTACTGGTGTCTCCTTTCATATGAACTCTGTTGAATGTGTATACCGTCATGCTCACAGCTTCTCTCCAGTAGATATGAGGCAAATTAGCTTCCATAATCATAGTTCTAGTCGCATCCAAGATAGTTTTGTTCTTCCTTTCCACAACTCCATTTTGTTGAGGTGTCTGACAGTTGTCTCCTTATACCATGCTTCTCACAATAACTCTTAAATTCACCGGATATGAATTCTCCACCCTAGTCTGACCTTAAGCATTTAATCTTCAATCCTATCTCTGTCGCAACTTTATCTTTAAAGATTTTAAACTTTTCAAATGCTTCAAATTTCTCTCTTACAAAAGTAACCCACATCATTCTAGAATAGTCATCAATGATTAGCATGAAATATCTATCACCCTACAAACTTTGTATTCTAGCAGGACCACATAAATCAGTATGAATAAGATCAAGAACATCATTATATTTGTCTTGTATAGTCTTAAAATAAGTTCTATCCATCTTTTTCCATCTTCAAGTTCTCATATCTTACCCAATAACCATCAAGTTAAATTTTAACAGTAGGGTCACCTTCATTCAAAGTCTCCAATTTATCCATATAGCCTTTGTGGTTGCTTTGTTAGCTAGTCCCATTATTTGCTGATAAGAAAGTGCACACAAAAGGGCTTCTCTAGCTTTAGAATCATTCTCAAGTTCCTTATCCAAGCCTACTGGAGGAGGATTCCCATATGTCATATTAAAAGGGGTAACTCATTTCTCAGTGATCTCCCAAATCTCCTTGCCAAGACATCTCAGATGAGTCTCCATCTAAATCTTCCATACCCTATAATTTGTTCCATCAAGCCTAGGAATTTCTCTTCGGAAAACAACCAGAGGAGGATTTCCAGATGTCGTATTAAAAGGGGTAACTCATTTCTCAGTGATCTCCCAAATCTCCTTGCCAAGACATCTCAGATGAGTCTCCATCTGAATCTTCCATACCCTATAATGTATTCCATCAAGCCTAGGAATTTCTCTCCAGAAAACTATAGATGAACTTGATGAACTTGAACTATTAGATGCCATAGGATCTTCCTCAATAGATTAAGCTTCTACATAGAGGATCATGCTCTGATACCAATTGTTATACAACTCAGATAACTAGAGGACAACTGAGAGGGAGGGTGAGTCAGTTGTCAATAGATTACAAAACTTTAAGCATTCAAAGTCACATTACTAGAACACATAAACTCAATACCAGAATGTATAAACTAGATACTAGAATTGAAAACATACTATTAGGCATAAACATAAATCATATAATAGTTACCACCCATCCATAACACATGACACCAAGATTTGTACGTGGAAAACCCGGTAAAGGGAAAAACCACAGTGCGGAGCCTACCCATAGTCAGATAATACTTTTGCAGTAAGTATGTGATTACAAAATTAGGGGCCTGCACATGCACAAATGCCAACAGCCTAGAGTGCACTGCTAATGACAAAAGGAGCCTTGCTGACTACAAAAGAAATCCAAACTACAATCCAAAAAGAAGAGTGAACTACAAAGATAGAATCTCTTATGCTTGAGTACAGTTCTAGTTAAGCTCAGTACCAGAGGTCTTAAACCTCTCTTACAAACCCGATTCGATCACCTATGATTGACCACAACCTCTACATTTGATCACAACCTTGTTCGCACACAGATAATCACATATCCCATAACCATAACCATAACATACAAAAAGATCTTACATCATATATATACCAACCTAGGACCTAAACAATTAGGTCAGACACCTAAAAGATAATATAATAAATAAACTCACAATCCAATGATCATCCAAGTCATCCTGGGACCAAAACAATATAAACCAATTGATAAATCCAACCGGTAATGCATCAGAAGCTTCATCCAACACGTTACATAAACCAGCCCATAACCTAGCATAATAAGACTGGACCCAAAATAGGTCACCATAAACCAAATCCAATACTATCAATCAAGAGGAGCATGAAAATGATAACCAGTAGAATCCCAATAACCATCAAGAATCTGCACCAACACCACTTATCAAGTGCATCAAAATATCTTCAACAAAGCACTATTAGTAAAACCATTATCGGTGATGAAAATGCTTACTAGAGCAAATGATAGCATCTAAGTCATCAAATCCTAAACCAACTAATCATGCTATGCATCTGAATAGCATAAATGCTAGATCCAAACAAATTCCACAAACCAAAGCATACTGGAGCATACTACATCAATATCATAATCCAACCACTCTACCGGGACCTACCTGAAACTGGTAAACAACCAAAAAAGCCGATGTTGCCATCAATGACAAAACATCAATGCAACACATAATCAATTCCTCCAATTTTCTAACACTCATGCATATTGGAGCCCTTGAATAGCTCCAAGATATCCCGACTGGGGCTTCTTACCTCTCTTTTCTTTCTCTAGTCCATTTCCTCCAATTTCTCCTTAGTTTCCTTAGTAATTTCCTCAACACTCTTGGCTAGAAATGATGAGGAGGGGACCTACTATGTCTTCTCTTGTTAGGCAGGAGGTGGGTTCTTTGTAGAAAGAGTCATTTGTTTAGTTTCTGGGGCTTGGTTTGATGATGTTGCAATTGAGGGTGTGGTCTTTTTTACAAGAGACCTTCTCTTTTTTGGTTTAGGGGCCTCCTCTTGGGGGTTGGATTCTTCTTCTCAAGGATTTTCTGTAGCTAGAGGATCTTGTACAGATGGCTTTTTGGGTGCAACCTTCCTCCTCTTGAGGGTTAGTTTTCTGGCTTTTGGGGAAGCACTTCACTTGCCTAATTGTTCGTTGTCAGAAAGAATTACAACGAAATTATTTGGGGTTATTTTTCTCTTTGGTTTGGTGGTCTTCTCTTGAGCTAGCACACTTGATTCACCAGATTGGGAGGTTTGTGTAGCAATAGGAGGGTTTGTCTCAATAGGGGGTTTATCTGCAATTACGGGGACTAGTTGGATGAATGAAAGTGGGACTGTGTGAGTTATTTCAAGCCCCAAAGATATTTATACCACTTTGGGAGTCTTTTGGGCAGCAAGGGGTGTGGTAGCTTCAGCATGGGAGACCCTTTTGATCTAGGGATGACAAGCTTTCAAATTCCTATGCAAACAAACCCTTCCTCTAGACCTAGGGTAGGATTACACAAATTTGGCACACAAATAGACACTAATGCTTGCAAATTCCCTAAAGAAGTATAGAGAGATGTTTAATATTTTTAACTTATTGGTTTGAATGCAAATGGTCACCACTAGAATTTTGGAAGTGCTTCGATCACCTCTGGTTCACCTTCAATTGCAAGGTGAACAATTATGCATCAAATTTTGCCTTTATTACTTGTAGAGGAGTCACCATTACTTCATACATTCAAGCTTTGCCCAGTTGGTGGCTCCCATATTCAAACACCACCATTGATTCATGAATGAACTTCTTAGACCATGCATTAACACCCTTGACCACTGACATGACATCCCTTAATTTATATCTCCTTCACCTTTGATATCATATTGATCTCTAAAGTTTTAATTTTTCCACATTTCATAATACCATTGCCACTTGTGGGATAGCAAGTCCCTTTGTTATTTTCTATCCCGCAAGGTCTTCATCATGTCACTCCTTATGCCATGAGATGGTGGGGAGGACATGTACATTCACCCCACTATCCTATAGCCTCCTTTTAGGAATGCTCTTTCCCATGCGAGCCAACCTTTCTTCACATTTAATAGTCCCCTGCTAGCCCATAGGGTTCATTCCCTTCACAAATATTAGATCATTGTACCATCCTTCTTTAGTCTACCTCTTCTCCCTATGGGGTAGCGGGGCTTCAATTCTTCACCTACCATGGCTATCCTACAAGGTCTTTAGTTCTTTGCTTTCCTTGCTACAGGATGGCAGGTTCATCATCTTAGCTCATGATATACTCCCCTGCTATCCCACTTCCTACTTTTATAGTCCATTGAGTCATTGTGGGGTAAGGCTTCCTTATTCACTGGCCGCATCTCACTATCCCGCAAAGAAAAATTTCTTCTGATTGTAACCTTGCGAGGTGGCAGGCCTTTACACTTCCTTCATCTCTTTGTCCCACATACCATTTGTGTGACCTATTTGTGCCAGTGGGGCAAGTTCTCCTTCGTTATTTATGCACTTCTCACTATCTCATGTAATCTTCTTTGAAGAAAGAAAGAGCCTACAAGAAAAAAAGTCAATGTTGTCACTACGCATTCTGCTATCCCACAATAGCTTTGCCCATTTTCTACATTGTTTGTGGGGTAAGGGTTCTTCAATACTAATCCACATCTCACTATCCCACAAGCTAGAAATTGTTATTGTTAACATATTGCAAGATAATCTTTCTCATCACATGAGTTCTCTGCTATCCCACACCTCTTGGAAGCATGCAGGATAGAGCCTATGGGGTAAGGAGTGAGAGCTCTTAAATAATGATCCCACCATCCTTCAAGGATCAAGCACATGGGGGTGGCACTTGAGTGGAATTTTTTCAGTACATAGCTACTCACGAAGGGTGAGGGGGTCATGATATGGGACATGCCTAGATAAATTTGACTTAAGACTTTGAACACATAGGAAAATCATAAGACTTTTGGAAAATTTAATAAATTACCCAGCTCAATAAATGAAACCTAGTATGCAGGGCCAATAAACACATGACTCAAGACCCTTCAGAAAGTAACTTAAAAAAATAGAAACTGGCTACCAGCATTCAAGATAGAATTAGAACAAATATGAGGAAAAACAAAGGCCATATTAGACAACTTAAACCCTGCTAAAACCCTATTTTTTTGCCTCTCAAAAGAAAAAAATTAGCACTCCCAACAATGGCTCTAGTTGGGGACGTTTTATGTCTAGGATCAATGCGAGGATTCAGATCTCTGGGAGAGAAAACCAAATAAAAAAACACAAGGAATATATACATATGTGAAACTCTAACCTACTATGCATGGAGAAAACATTCAAGCAAACAAATGCTTTAGGTACTATCCATGCATTGGTAGTTCCTGCATTTCACCATTCATATTTACCAAGAAATATGAATCCTAGTCATTCTTTTCAGCAACTGTGTAGGGACCAAGACACAAACTTTCAAACTTTTTTTGCTTTCCTTTGTCTTGATCCCTTGTGTTCTATATCAATACCAAGTCACCTGTGTTGAATTTCCTATCAGAAGGCTTTTTGTCAAACAAATATTTACTCTTCTACTGCAATTTCATGTTCCTCTTGTGAGCATCATTTCTGATCTCATCAAGCTCTGAAAACTACTCCATCCTTTCTTTAATTGGCTCAGGCACATCCCATTCATTCTCCTGAATGAAATTGTATATAGGCATAAAGTTATTCATAGGCAATCTAACATCTGTTCCATAGAACAACTCAAATAGGAATTTGTCTGTAGCTTTCTTAATAGCTATCCTACCAGTCCATAATGTTGTTTTTAACTTTGAATCCTAGGCTTTCTTATTTTTTTCAAGGGTCCTCTTGATGATCTTCAAAAGACTCTTATTACTAGACTCAACCTTCCCATTTCCTTGTGGATGATATGGGGATGAATATGAGATGTTGATATCATATGTACTACAAAAATCAATAAATTATTTAGATTTGAAATGCATAGAATTGTCCATTATCAATCTTACTGGGACCCCAAACCTGGTTATAATGTTTCTTGTCAAAAAATCAATCACAACATTAGTGGTTGCCTATAGTGGGGATAGCCTCTACCCATTTTGTGAAATAATGTATGGCTACAAGAATCCACTTTTGTCCTTCACTTGATTTTTCTATCATTTCTCTAATAAAATCAATACCCCATCGATGGAAAGGGTCTTCAACCTACATGGGCTTGAGAGGGAGAGCTCCTGAATATTTTAGCTTACTAGAGAAATTCTGGCAAGGCTCACATTTCCTAACAAATGTATGGGCATCTTTGAATAATATGGGCCAATAGTACCTTGCTCTCAATAATTTATGGGTAGTAGTCTTTATTATATAATGGCCTCCACATATCCTTGCATGTGTGTCCCTAAGCATTATCTAAGCATGGTGTTCATCTAGGCATGACAACAACAAACCGTCTCTATCCCTATAATATGAATCTCCATAAATAAAAACATATTTATGAGCCTATAGTTTCAAAGTTCTTTTCTGAGCATCAATGAAGTCTTTAGGGCACTTTATATGACTTAAAAAATATAGAATATTTGTATACCATGGGGTATGTTGTAGGCTACATATGTTTTTGTCTAAAATGGACAAAGATTTTCCTCCGCCATCAACTTGGCAAAACTTTGTCCTCTCACCAACTTGGTGATTTGGATATCAATATTAAATTCCTAGATCTTATTGATCCATATACATCTTCGGCCAGTTACCTCAAACTGAACAAAAATGTCCTTGACTGTAGTATTAGGGACGTAAGTAACTATTTTAGCCCCTACCAAATAAGGCCTAAATTTTTTTACAGCCTTGACCAATGCATACGCTTTCTTTTCCATATCATACTTCAAGTCAATTGCTTAGAGGGATTTTTTGTGAAAGGCTATAGGTTTCTCATGCCCCTCATCATTCTTCTAAAGCATCACAACTACTACCATATGGAATGAAGCAAATGAAAAAATCTGAAAGGGCTAATTTAAATTTGGATACTTTAACATAGGTGCTTCCTTGATGGCTTGTTTAATGGCTAAGAAGGAACTTAAGTCTTTAGAAGTCCACTCAATCTTGGCTCCTTTTTTCAACATCTTGGAGATAGGATTTACAATCTTTGCAAAATTAGGGATAAATCTCTGAACAAAATTTATTTGACCAAAAAATGATTGTATAGACTTAACATTCTTGGGGATGGACACTTTATCTATTGTTGCAACTCTTTCAGGATCTATTCTAACTCCTTTTGATACAATGTGACCAAAGATCTTCCCTTCTACTACAACAAAGTGGCACTTTTCTAGATTTAGAGAAATCCCAAACTCTAAGGCTCTGGTAAATACATTTTCAAGATGAAAAAATAGTGATCCTTGGCCTTCTTTGAGAATGCTATCAAATCATCTTGATATACAACCATGATAATGTTAATTAAGTTTGAAAATGCCACATCCATAGCCCTTTGAAAAGTGGCTCCAACATTTGTTAACCCAAAAGGCATTCTCACATATGCATATGTCCCCCATGGTGTAGTGAACCTTGTCTTATACTATTCATCTTCCTTCACCTTCACCAAATTGTAACCCAAAAATCCATCCATCATAGAGAGAAACTCGTAGCTAGTTACCTTCTACAACATGGCCTCCATTTTTGGGAGTGGATAGTTATCTTTGAGGGATGACATATTCAAATTCTTGAAGTCCACACATAGCCATATATCACCATTCTTTTTCCTTACTGGCACTAGATTAGATACCCAAGAGGAGTGTCTAATAGGTTTTATGATTCCCCCCTCTCTGAGTTTCATTATCTCCTCCTGCATTTTAGGCCTGAGCATTGGATTTATTGGCCTTTGCTTCTATCTGAAAGGCTTGGAATTAGGATCCAATGGAATTTCATGCCAGAACAAGTCCTCTCTATAAGACTTTATGTCATCATATGACCAAGAAAACTCATGCTTATATTTTCTTGGCAGGGGTATCAGCATTGATCTAATTTGCGGGCTAATCTTTCTGCCAGTGTATACCTTCTTGGGTGATGACTCAATCCCTAAATTTATCTCTTCTAACTCATCCACATTAGTTGCAACTAGTTTCATGGCACTACTATCATTCCCACCGAATATCTTCTCCAACACCATGATACCCTTTGGGATATTGTTTGTCTTTAGTTGAACAATTTCATTTCCAAAGACTGCCTGCTTTCCATTAGTTGTTTCAACAAAAGCATTGAAGTCAATGTCTTGGCTTTTATACCCATCTATACAATGTAAAAATTTGATTAAATCATTGTCATCATCAAATAATTGCCAATTGCACATATTGTCAGGGACAGATGGCTTGATCTTTACTTCCACCCTTGAAATTCTAGCAAGGGTAATGCCACCACTCTTTAGAGAAACATTAGCTAAAAAATAACCCATGATATTCTTTGAGCTCTCAATCCATCCAATGGAAAAGGTATCAAACATTTCAATAGAATCCCACACAACACATTTATACTGCTTGAGCCTTTTATTTTTTTAGGAATACTTTTCCCTGATCTGGGAAACCACTAGCTCAGAATCACCCCAAATAGTTAGCATTTTAATTCCATGTTTTGTGGCAAGATCAAGTCTGAGAAGAAAAGCTTCATATTCAGCCACATTATTGGTGCATTGAAATAACAACTGAAAGGAATACTTGAAGGTCTTCTCACTAGGAGAAATAAAAACCACCCTTGCTCTTGATCCTTCTTTACTACAAGCCCCATCAAAAAACATATGCCATAGATTATCCTAATTGCTTTATACCTCACTGTTGATTGGGTCTATGTTCTGAAGCTAAGGCAATGAAGACTCTACTCTAAAATTTTCCATGTCTATGTCACAAAAACATATTACATTATTTGGGTCTATAGTTTCAATCGTGGTATCAGCTCTTGACTCTCTTTCTAATTTAACCTTAGTTCCATTCACTAGGATAGGTGTATAAGATAAATCTAATTGTATATGATGTTATTTAGATTAATCATGAGTTATCTTCACATTTTTCAAAATCATTAACCCTAGATCCTAGCAAAAAAAAAATGGATTCATCATTAGATCATGGTCCTTTTTTGGAACTTATAGTAACACCATCTACCATTCTCGATGTGGCTCCTCTTGCATATATGAATTAAGAATTACTAGGAGGCAGATGATTTGCTTGACTAGCTTCATTTGTGTCATGGATTCTCTTTTGTGTGCTTTCTTGTTCGTAATGTGCTTCCTACATGATGTTTTGCTTGATATGTTTTTGTGTTGTGTTAGGTTATCTTTGGATGGCCCTTGTTACTCTATTAGTGCAAGGTAATAAAGAGGTTGAATCCATTGTGGTGTTCCTCTATTTGTATCTGAATTCTTCTATGTGTCACTAAGAGGGGGGTGAATCAGTGAATTTAAAAAATAAAAATAAAACTAAGTGTGCAAATATTGAAGATGCAAATCAAATAGGAATACACACACAAATAAAATCACAAGACATGAGATTTACGAGGAAAACCCAATGTGGGAAAAACCTCGGTGAGAATAGTTGTGGAGTCTACTGCTCCAATCTAGCATCACAATAAAATCATTGATTACAATATATTTAGGGAATGAACCCAAGGAGAACCAACCCCTAATGATTTTGAGCACCAACTCAAGGAGCACAAACCCCCTAACAATTTAGAGGACCTACCCTTGCTCTAAGCACCCACTTAAAAAAATACAATAATATCAAATTTTTACAATGCAATGAAAAACCTTGTTACAAATGTGTTATGTAACACTTATAAATTTTTCTTTTATGAAAATAGTTCACCTTGCCTTCTGATTATTGGCATTGAACATAACTAAGATGATGAGATGAGATGATAAGATGAGAAGATGAACTGGTTAAGTTGTTAGTTTGATATGTTGTCATGATAGAAATTGTTGGCTAGATGATGATGTTAAGTTGTTTGATGAATTTATTTGTGTTTTCATTAATTGAAACCATGTTGGTTTAGTCATCTAAGTCATCTAGACCTACCGGTAAAGCCTAATTGGTAGTGGAACTGGTTGACAACAAGGTTAATAGGTTTGCAAGAATGGTGTGATGATCAAGAGACCGGTATGGCCAATTGGTAAGGAGTTAAGTGTTATGGTTTGGAACATGTGTTTGTGATATTGGTATGAGTCTTTGATTGGAACTGCATCAACAGATTTGGCATATTGAGTGAGTTATGATTGACTATCATATACTCTATGAAGAAGAATGTATAACAGTGATAGATCTTTGACCGGTAATGATTTATGGTTTGGTGGTGGACCTTATCATGTTCATAAGTTAGTGATGACATGTCAAAATCTATGTAAAGTGATAAGAAGTTGTTAGAGCATGTACAAGGAACAAATTTCTTGGTAAATAATAAAATGCTTAGAAGAATGTGACAAGGGTTTCATTGTTTATCAAATCGATGTGCAGTGATGTGTGGTGATCATTCAACGATGTAAATTGTCTTGAAATTTGTTGTAATGATCTATAATGTATTTTGGAAGATTTTTTTTTTCTCTTGATGTAAATTCAATATATTTTGAATGTTGTTAGGGTTATGTAACTGACCTAGTTGAAAAGTGTATTTAGGTCTAGTAGTGAGAAGGTTTTTGTGTCAGTGATTTAAGAAGAAGTTTGTCGAACCAGATTAAAGAGTTTGCGTGTGAGAAGCATAATTGAGTTGAAAATGATCTGTATAAGAAAGTAAAGAAGTGTTGAGACCAGATCATTTACTTATTGTTTCTTAACAATTGCAGTAGTTTGAAATCCCTTAACTGGGTAGACTTTAACATGTCTTATTTATAAATCCCTTCACCGGGTGGCTCATTAGCTTGAGTTTAAATCCTCTAGAAAGGTTAATCCTAATAGGGTAGAGCTCCTAATAGAGCTAAGGTTAAAATCCCTTCACTGGGTGACTCCTAATAAGGTCTGCTCGTAACTGGGCTAGAGCTTTAACCGGGTGCATTCCAAAAGAGTGCAAATATTTTGTGGGTGCTAATTCCCATAGTGATTTTTCCCATAAGGGTTTCCATGTGAAAAATCTCTATGTTCAAATGGTGGATGAGTTGTTTATGTGTTCATTTGATATCATTACTTTATATGCATAAACACTTAACTAAATGTTTTGAAGTACTATTTGAGTAGTTATCAGAACTAGTTTTAGAAGAGTTTGTGAAGTTTTTTAGATTTAACTTATTACTGATTCACCCCCCCACCCTCTCAATAATAATTGGATCCTCATAATAACACTGATCTTCTCCCTCTAATTGGTTTTCTCCCTACACTCTGCATGACTAACCCCCTGTGTTATCTACCACATCTCACTGCTCTTTGTTTAGTTGTCTTTGCTGCTCACTTCTATTATTTTTTGTTTCTTCTCTCTATCTTAGTTTATGTTGCTCATTTATGTTCTTTTCTCTATCTTTGCTAAACTATCCCTTTTTCTCTCTATTGCACCTTACCTTCTTTTGAATACCTACTTCACTTATTTTATCTCTATGTTATACCTTTTTCTCTATTTTCTCTACCTTCTTTATTCTCTCTTCTCTGCTTCTGCTTTCAATAGCCACTCATCTCCTCTTTTCCTTCTATTTACTCTATATACTACTTGTTTTGCAAGTTTATTGACTGCTCAAACATCATGTTATGCACACCCCCAGAAAACCACTTTTCTACACCCTCTATTTCTTCACTTTTCTATATTCTAAGTTTTCACACTTCTCTCACTCTCTATCAGCACACACCAGCGTCCTTAATCACATCACATCAAAAACATCTTCATTCAGTCATGTCAATATACTCATAATTTTCCCTCCAACAAAAAATTAAAAATTAATCTTCTTGGCCTCTGAGAAATCCCATCTACATGTTGATTTGATCCTCTATACATTCTCTCCAGACAACTAGCCATCAATTATAAATATATACCATTGGTATCCTTTTGAATTCAGATTGTATTTCTGAGAATAGATCACTATATTTAGTAATCTTAGATTTTGCATCCCATTCAAATATTTTTAAATCATTTTGGAGTAGCTCAATCTTTTGCAGTATATGTCTACATAAATGCCAGTGTTTGTTCATCTTAGTCTGATAGTTGTCCACATTCAATGTTATATCCCTAGTTTTCATATCAATCTCTAGAGTTTTGTTTTTATGTTGCCACATAACCCTCATTTTAAAAAATGTATGTCCAGCTGCACCCTATTTCAGCATTTATTTATTTGTTTGTTTATTGAATCATTTCCTCTAATACATATGCACCCTTTGGTTTATAGAATAGTTAAATATATTGTCCACATGGCATTTACAGGTCCCTCGGGCTCATGGTGAATGGTGGGACCCTTCTACATATTCATTTGTTCACAAATGGTCCACATGTGGAAGAAATCCTTGTTGGATTCATGAGTTGCACTAATGTGTTCTGCAGATCGACTAACATACATGTTATACACATCACAAAACAACAAAAAACTTTCCTTCTTATAGGATGGTTTGATAACACACCTTCTACCACTCTCGGCTCTTCTTACCCATGCGGGCTGGCGGGATGCATCTATCCTCTTTAATATTTTTACACCACATGACCATGACCATGAATATTCTGGCTCCAAAATGGACCTTTCGTATAACGTGATAGTGATGTGTTAGTCAATCGTAGTCGTTTATTGCAAAATCAATGATGTAAAACACACGACTAACACACATGTTAGTCAATCTGTACTACCATTTTGGAGCTAGAATAGATGCGTCCCATGACCATCACTTCTCTCTTTTCAACACCATGGGATAGAGATAAAATCCAGTCACTTTTCTTTTACATTACCATATAGAGTCATTTTTATTCAACCATTCCTATCACAGGATAGTGGGCTTGTTGGCATAAGCACACTCCAATGAGAAATTGTAGGTGATTGAAGGTTTTGTCATTGATGGAAACCTTGCAATCATATGATACTAGCAAGACAAATATACCGGCATCAACAATGACAAACTCTACACTGGCACACAGAACATCGATAGTGAAAGGATGGATACCGACACTTTGGCCGACAAGAATTTTGTTGATAATATATTTTGTAATTAATTGTAAAAGCATTGTAAGACAACATGGAGAGTTGTAATATGACTCATATATGTATGAGATCATTGTAGAACATTTAGAAAGAATAATGATAAGCAAAATTATGCAGACCTAATATGTGAAATATAGGTTAAGGGTTTATGTATGAAGCAGAGCTAAAACTGGTACTGGATCTGGCATAGCAGATGCTAATTTGAAGTAGTACAAAACATTGGATTTGTATAGTCCATTTTGTAAGTCAGTGTGACTTCCTTTGTAAGTGAGCTGTGAGCTCTAGGCACTTGGCCTTCCTGCATGTGCAAGCCCCTCTTGTAAAATAGTAATATTCCCTTATTGGCCAATAAGTGAATATTGTGGGTCACAAATCTCACCGAGGTTTTCCCCACACCGGGTTTCCTCATTAAAATACTATTTTATGGTGTTCTTTTCATGTGGTTGTTGTTATTCTTGTTTACTGCATTATTTTTGGTTTACCGGTACATAGTATTGATATGCTTTACATGTTTTAAATCAAGTAAATTCACGAACCAGTTAGATACTGATTCACCCCCCCCTCCCCTCTCAGTATCTTTGGGAATCCTAACAATTGGTATCAGAACATGGTCCTCTATTTTTAGAAGCCTAACAGCTTGAGGAAGATCTTGTCACCGGTAGAGATGGAAAACTTGAGAGAACAATTGAAAACAACTCTTTCAGACTATGATGTAGAACAGGTGAAAAATATCAAACTTGAAGATGATCTAAAGGTTGCTCAGGATATCATTCAAGCGCTTCAAGAAAATCTTACCATTGCAAAAAATAAGAGAAGAGAACTTTGTGAAAAGATGGAGAATGAGACTGATGAAAAGGAAACTCTTAATGATCTGGTAAACAAGCTAAGACAAGAGATCAGTACAACACAAAATGAGGTGCAGGATATGACTATGAGATTTTGTAAAGAAATTGAAGATAGGAAGAAGAATGAATAAGACTTGGCTAGAAGACTAAATGATGCTAGAAATGAAAACACAAGACTTAGTCATGCAAATGATATGTTGAAGACAGATCTAATGCACACACAAAATGATAGAACTGAACTCATAAGATAGAAAGGAATCTTGGAAAGTGAACTAACTACTACAAATCATCACAAAGAAAAATTCAAGAAAAGTTCAAAAGAACTTGGTGACATGCTGAAGAATCAAAAACCTAATGGTGATACAAATGGCCTTGGCTTTGAAGTTGGTGAAAGCTTCGGTACTGCAAACAATCATGATCATAGCAAACTGGTAAGACAACCTACTATTTACAAGTTTAATGGCAAATGCTTTAATTGTAACAAGTATGGTCATAGAGAAAATCAGTGTAGATCTAGAAATTATCAGAACACTAATACACCCACCGGTCAATGTTCTAAATGCAAGAAAGTTGGTCATAATTCAGAAAATTGTAGAATGAATATGAGACGTTATGTTTGTGGAAGATTTGGGCACTTATCTAATTAATGCAGGACACCTACTGACATAGGATATGGAAAAGCTATTCAAAAGAACAATGTGACTTGTTATGCCTATAACAAGATCAGACATATTGCTAAATTTTGTAGAAGTAAGGCATCATTGACAAATAAAAAAGGTCCTAGTTTGAAAGGTAAAGAAAAAGTTGAAGAGGTAAAGCAAGAATTTTCAAAACAATGGATCAGAAAGTCAGATCAGAATGTTGATATGATTACACCTCCATCGGCAGAACAGAGTAACACTCCACCGATAGGAGACTCCTCATCTAATTGAAGAATTTTTTTGGGGGGGTTTAGCAACAAAATGAAAAACATGCTATTATTCCCTCGGTTGATGGTGAGAAGTTGAAATTACTTCTATACTGTCAGATGACTTAAGTTGTGACTTAACCGATAAGCATTAAATGTGGTAGTTGGCAAAAATAACATTATAAAGCAAGTGTTTTGGCTCTTTTTCATTCACCGAGCATTCAAATCTTCAAGAGTGTGAAAATTCCCGAGCAAAGGTACTCCAAGAAAAGAAGTGAAGCAATCCATCAAAGCATTCATCCTTAAGGCAGATTGAGGTATTTATAGCTATGGCATCTTCATCCACTCCTAAATTTATTGCAAACCCTACTATTGTTGAAGTTGTTAAGTGACCTAGACCCATTTTTCAGCTAGTTCCTGAAATTGCTAAGAAAGATGACAACGTAGGTGCATTCTCCCAAATCCCTAAAGGAGTAGTATATGCTGAAGACCCTAGAATGTATATACATTGTCATATTGATGAACTAGGTGATGATGAAATTAAAAATATGTATGAAACTGTAATCTGTGATGAATCCAGAAATGTCAAACCTGAACACAAGATAGTAGAAACCCTAGGTTTCACCGAAATACTTAGTATCCCGGATTTCCCCAAGGATATCATAAGGATTGTGTTAATTAGAGTACATGGTGAATTTTTCTGCTAGACTCTATTCACAAGATCACAAAAGAAGTGGTAAGGGAAGTAATAGGGTTACCCTCCACCGATAATAGACCTGACAAAACTAAGAAGGTCTCAAATGACTTAGTGACAAACCTAACCAGTGCAACATTTGATAAAAGATCACTAAGGGTAAATGATGTAAAGGATACAAATATCAGATTTATCACTATAATCTTAGGTTACAAGGCTACACATGCAAATAGGTTAAACTCAGTTTCTAGCCTATGTGTTAAGAGTGCCTATGATATGGTAAATGATAATGCAAGGATAGACATATGTGAATGGCTTAAAGATGAGCTAATAGACAATCTAGGAAAGATCAAAAGGGAAAAGAAAGGAACATTCAGTTTTGGAAACCTACTTGTTTGTCTGATGCTATACATAACCAAACAAGTACCTGGTATTGGTGCCAAAGATTTTGGATTTGATATACTAGTAGGAAAACAACTATCAGAATTGCTGAACAATATGGGAGAGAATAGGGAAAAAACCATAAATGAGCACTTTCAAGCACTAAAGGCTCAAATGAAAACAAGAGTAAGGCTATCACAAGCTATTGTGGATAAGTACCAAAAGGAAATCTATTTTGTCATAAAGAAAGATGAAATTTGGATGGAGGCGGTTATTCCTAGAACCATCTGGGTTACTGAAATGGGGTATGAGACTAATGAAAACATAATAGAAACTTATGTAAAAGTCCTCCTGGAAGCTCCTAAGGAATCAGAAGAAAAGGTATTTGGTAATGCTGAAACTATAGAAAGCCAAATTCAATCAAGGAAAAGAGTTAAGAATGTTGAGGCAACTATTAGAAAAGGAATCCGACAGGCAAAAGCTATTAAAGAAGATGTGCTAAAACAAACTGGTATAACTGAAAGTGAATTGGAAGCACTTCAACCAGAAACTCACCTTTCACCTATTGGAACTTCTTCAAAAAGTGACATACCTGTTGTATTTAGGAGAGCTGAAAGGAAAAGAAAACCTTCATCGGCACCTTCTCCTACACCAAAGAGGATAAGACAGAAGCAACAGGCAGTGAGGCCCCTAGCAAAGAAATTAACTCCAAAGAAAAAGAAGATGACTCCTAAGAAGAAGACACAACAAACTATTGCTCCCATTGATAAACTTCTCAGTGAAATTACAGAGGATGGAAAGTTGAAGAACACCAAAAAATTATATGACACACTATCCGCTGATGACAAAGAGAAAGTAGAGAATAGTGTAATCCTACACTTAGATATTTTCAAGAAATTTTTGATGCAAGTTGTTGATGAAATACCAGCAAATCTATGTAATAGACTAGAAGCTAGAAGAGTAGCTATTGTTGAGCTAGATAAGAAAATAAAGATTGAAAAACTACTTGTAGTGCACCCTGTTAACTCACCAGATGAGATAGATCAATTAATCTCTGAGGCTAACTAGTCAGTATTCTCAACTACTCACCAACATGTAGCACTGATGGTAGGAAGATTGAATCAGGTAATAGAGGAAAGAAAAGCTATAACTACAATCAGTAGATTATAGATTGTAAAAATTGTTGGACAAACATTCGGTACAACCATGACAAAATTCAGACCTACTAATGTAATAGAGGTCTTATTAGATTCAATAAAGAAAATAAAATAGTGCAATGAACAAGCCTATAAGGCTATAAATGATACTTTACCAATTTTGAAGATGATAGCACCAAAGTGCAGTGTTGAGAATAAAGATTCTTTGAGCCAATTAGACACATTGTCTAAGTATATAACCGGCAACCTAATAACAATGGACAAAATAAATGAGGATACATTTAAGGAAAGAATGATAAAAGAGAAAGAAAAATTATTTATGAAAATTGTGAATAAGAACAAAGAGGAAATGGATACTCTTTTACTGGAACACTTGCAAAATGGATGTATTAACAGAGGATCTTGACAAAGAATTCAGAAAAGCACAGGATAAGATTAATAATATTGTTGATAATATGATTGGAACATTAGACTCATTTTTGGAATTAGAGAAGAAAATTGCAAAGAAGGAAGAGAAAATCAAGAAACTGGAAAATGGAAAACAAAGAATAAAGGACAAAGAAAAGGTCTTAAAATGCAGACTTGGTCCAATACTAGAGCATCATATTTCTTTGAGAAAAGAAATATCTGAGGCTCTGGTGCCCAGACTAAAGACACTGGAAGAGAAAATGCACATACTCACTGGTACAGTGCAGAGGACTCAAGAAGCCATAAAAGATTGCAAAACATTCAGCAATGGAATAAATCTAGTTTTGAAAAATATTTTTCAGATTGTAACCCACCGGTTACAAGAATCTAGGCAGAACTCCACTAACAGCGAATGACAACCTTTGTCATTGATGCCAAAGGGGGAGTAGAGGAATGAGAAAAATGGTTCATCTGCTCAGGGGGAGCACATAGTTTTGGTAGGACATTTTTGCCAGACTATTTTTGGATATCATTTTTTGAACACTTTTTTATTTTTCTCATGAGTGTTGCCATCAATGCCAAAGAGGGAGATTGTTGGCAAATGCACACTCCAATAAGAATTTGTAGGTGATTGAAGGTTTTGTCATTGATGGCAACCTTGCAATCATATGATACTGGCAAGACAAATATACTGGCATTAGCAACGAAAAACTCTACACCAGCACACAGAACACCGATAGTGAAAGGATGGATACCGACACTGTGGCTGATAGGAATTTTGTTGATAATATATTTTGTAATTAATTGTAAAAGCATTGTAAGCCAACATGGCAAGTTGTAATATGACTCATATATGTATGAGATCATTCTAGAACATTTAGAAAGAATAATGATAGGCGAAATTATGCAAACCTAATATGTGAAATATAGGTTAAGGGTTTATGTATGAAGCAGAGCTAAAACTGGTACTGGATCTAGCATAGAAGATGCTAATTTGAAGCAATACAAGACATTGGATTTGTATAATCCATTTTGTAAGTCAGTGTGACTTCCTTTGTAATTGAGCAGTGAGCTCTAGGCACTTGGCCTTCCTGCATGTGCATGCCCCTCTTGTAAAATAGTAATATTCCCTTATTGGCCAGTAAGTGAATATTGTGGGTCACAAATCTCACCGAGGTTTTTCCCACACCAGGTTTCCTCATTAAACTACTGTGTTATGGTGTGCTTTTTCTGTGGTTGTTATTCTTGTTTACTACATTATTTTTGGTTTACCGGTACACAGTATTGATATGCTTTACATGTTTTAAATCAAGTAAATTCACAAACCGGTTAGATACTGATTCACCCCCCCCCCCTCTCAATATCTTTGGGAATCCTAATAGGGGTAGCATAACCAACCATGTTATGCATATCCCCATTACAGTTCAGCATTACCTCACAGGGTCATTTTTCTTCCATTCTTCATATCGTGGGATGGAGGGGGCACATAACCTATTGTGTTATTGACTTACTCTGTCATGGTTTAGCATTACCTTGAAGGGAATTTTATCATAGGTCTTTCTTGTTGTGGGATAGTAGGGTGACTAACCTGTTGTGTTATTGACACTCCCTATCACAATTTGCAGTTTTCTAGATAGCGATAACCTACATGTTATGCACTCATCCTATCTTCTGTCAGAGCAGCCTTTGGTGAATGCAGAGTTGACCACAAGATAGCAATAATGATAACATGGTGTGTTATGTGCATCGATGCAATAGAGTGTGACTAACATGACATATTAGTCAAACTACAACCATACTTTTTTTAATTCAAATTAGCTCGCTCAATACATTCACCACACTATGACCTATGTCATCCTTTTCCAATTGTGTGTCCCAATAACACACTTTATTATTTCCTTTTGTATCCCCTTGTGTGACTAACACGGTGTGTTATACATTTTTGCAACTACACTTGCTCTTTGTGGCACTTATCATCTTTGCATCTTTGTCCTCTAAATGTTGACATCAATGACAATCTAATGCCAATAATCTCTCCCTTTGGCATTGATTTCAACCAACACTAATCTTCTCCCCCTTTGACAACAATAACAAGGGGCCTGACAGACAACACACATGGACTTGTTCTTCTCCCCCCTTTGAGAAACAAAAAGAAGGATATTCTACTGGAAATGTGCATTCTCCCCATGTGACCATCTTTGTGCGCAAAAATTTGGATTACCTGTATTGCCTGAAAGCTAGATGAACCATTATTACAATATAAAAAGCAATGCCCATACTACTTATAAAATTTGTGATCTCCCCCTAAGACCAAGCATGAAGTTCAAAGGAAAAATGTATAAAACAATATGCTCCCCCTGAACCACAGACTACATTAGAATGCTTAAGAGCTAAAGGAGGGTGGAACAAAACCCAATTTTTGTCTCAGATATTCAAAGCTATCTTTTGGCAGTGGATTAGTGAATATATCAGCTACTTGTTCACCAATGCACACATATTTAACTTTTACCTCTTTCTCTGCAACCTTTTCCCTAAGAAAATGATACTTGATTGCAATGTGCTTTGTCCTAGAATGCATGATAGGGTTCTTTGATATATTTATAGAACTTTAATTATCGCACATGATAGGAATGGGGACTGAAAACTCTAGTTGAATGTCCTTGAGTGTCAGCTTCATCCATAAGCAACAACAATGTATTCAACCTCAACAGTGGATAAGGAGATTGACTCGTTCTTCTTGGTATGCCATGAAACCAACCTATTTCCAAGGAAGAAGGCTCCTCCACTAGTTCTCTTCCTATTATCCACACAACCTGCCCACTCAACATTTCTATAGGCTTGTAAAGTGAAATCTCCATCCTTTGGGTAACATAGGCCATAATTGAGTGTTCCTTGTAGTTACTTGAAGATTCTTCTTACTACATTCACATGTGAGTGCTATGGAGCAACTTGGAATCTAGTTACCATGCATACTGCTTGCACAATATCCAGTCTTGAGGTTGTTAGGCATAATAGGCTACCAATCATTGATCTATACAAAGTCTAATCCATGTCAGGTGACTCATATTCCTTGCTAAGATTGCATCATGTCACCATGGGGGTACTAACCCGTTTGTTATCCTCCATCTGAAACTTATTTAACATCTCTAGAATACTTTGTTTGTGATATAAATATACCTTTACCTAACTGAGAAATCTGCAAACCAAGAAAATATTATAGCTCACCAAGCAAGTACATTTCAAATTCATATTGCATTTGATCAACAAACTCCTTGCATAGAGCATTCTTGTTGCCCCAAAGATGATGTCATCTACATAAACCAAAACTATGAAACTATGATCATATGATTACCTTCAATTTTGTCATGCCCAAAATTTAGGGCAAGATTGGGATAATTTTTTTTTTAAACATAACTTTTAAAAACATTAAATTGACAAATATAAAATGCTACAACATGTTTTGTCTTAACTATGTTTAGATTAACTTTATCTACTAGCTCAAATATTCAAAATTAAATAAAATTAAATGCGGAATTCCAAGTGAATAGTTTTATTGTCTACTTGAATTTAATAATTCAACTAATTCAGATAATTAATTGGCGCAGGCAAAATTAATCTCGGATAGCCATTAATTGATTTTAGAAAGCTAATTAAAATTATTCTCCTAGCATCCATTTTAATCCATAATTAAAATGTGCTTAACTTAATTCATTTTAATCCATACTTAAAATGTGCTCAAATTAAATTAACTAAGGTATAATTAAGCCCATGACGAAAAAATGTCCTATAAGATTTAATTCCATAATCCTATTTCCAAGTATGTTAATTAAATCTCAACCCCTTTTTTTTTAAAAGAAATACCCTTAGGTTGATTAAAAAAAATAATGTTTGCCTACTTGATTTTATATACTCTTAAAAATCTACAACACTAAATAAATATTAGAATCTAAAGATATGCTTTATTCTTTAATTTCGACAACTATCTATTTATATTTTCATGTATGTGTTTATAAATATTTATATTTATATTTAATTACTTTAACAATTTCCCAAACTTTACAAAACCAAGCCATGCAAACCCTAGCTAGGGATTTTGCAATTATAAAATACCCCTAATTTAAAAATTTTACCACTTTCTATTATTATTACCCTAGCCCTACCCAGGCTAGGGTTTCATATTATTTTTTTTTTGTGAGGATTTATGTAGGGCCAAATTTGAAGCCTTGCCGGCGGCCATGGCAGATGGGCGGTGCTTGTTGGGGAGGTCGGATGCGATGGTGCTTGAAGCTCCACCAATAGGGTGCCCCACTGTGGGGTCGTGGCCCACACAATGGTCTTGGCCACTGTGTGAGTCGCGGCCCGCACAGTGGCACGACGCACACAGGGAGTCGCGGCCTCCTGTGAGGGTCGCGGCCCGCACAGAGGTTGCGGCCTCTATGAGAGTTGCGGCCTACACAAGGGCTACGCGCCCTGTGCGGCCGAGGCCCCGCGGGGTTCTAAAACCCACTGCTATGCACAGTATAATTTTATTTTTATTTTTGTTAAGTTTTTTTTATTTTTTTTATTTTTTTTATTTTTTTAAATATAATTATATATATATATATGTGTATATATATATATATGTATATGTATATATATATATATGTATATATATATATATATGTGTATATGTATATATATATATATGTATATATGTATATGTATGTGTATATATATGTGTGTGTATGTATATGTATATGTATATATATATGTATATGTATATATATATGTATATGTATATATATATTTATGTATATATATTTATATGTATATATATATATTTATATATTTATATATATATGCATTTCTATATGTATATAGGTATATATATATTTATTTTCATGGTTATTTATATAAATATATATTCTATATAAACTATATATTTATATAAATATATATTTTATAGGACAAAAATTATGTAATGACTACACCAAAGTATTTTGATTCTAGGTATGTATTCAAACAGAATGCTAAAGTGTTATATTGTTTCCTTTTGATTTATTTCTTCTCATAAATATCCTAGATGTAAAGATAAAATAGATGGATTAATTAATTTTTTATTCACTTATAGCAAAAGTAAAGTAATTTTATTATTTCATTTAAACTATTTACTGTAGGTGTTATTTTCTACATATAAATAATGCTAGAATTTAATAAATTCCAACTTCAACTATATAATGGACTAGATTTAATAAATTTACCAGCAACTCAATAAATCTAGCTTTTATTTCATAAATCTATACTAGATTATGATTTTCATTTTCTACAATAAATAAATTGACAGACTTGGAAAATCCTACAACAACTATTTAAATGACAAATATTAACAGCAACTAAATATAACTACTTATTTTCTAAATCTGGAAACCTTAGAGATGGCTATTGCTCTTATTTTCTGCAAATTAAAAAAAATACAATCACAAATAAAATAAAATTCACAGAATTAAATAAAATGACTTTTACATTTTCCTGGATTGATCTAAAAGCTTTTATTTTTAGCCTCCTACATGCATGCAAATCAAATTCATTTCTTTCCTAATATTTGAGTTTAAATGCATAAAAGGAATAAATAAATCTCTTTCTTATCAAAATATCCTAAAACACAACAATATTATTTTCCAGAAATTTAGGAAACTAAACCAAAGATACTTCTTTCTTTTTTGTAGTATTGCATGAATAAATATTACATAACTCTAAACATAATCCCAAGTCTTTAATGTCACTTTACAAATAGGTCTCTCCTTTCAATCAAGTGAGGACTTTCAAAGAACATAATTTACATTTACATCATTTTTTTTTCTACAACAACTAAATCCAGCCACATCTACTTATCCTGCTATTTTTTTCTAACAACCTGCAATTAAATCAAAAGCTATGACCATGGAGAGCTCACCTCCCAGTCTAGGCTAATTGGTAGCCACCCCTGAGCTCGAAGAACCAAGCCCTAGACAGGTAACACACATGCAAACACAAAAGACAGAAAATACACAAACCTAAACACAATCCCAACCCAGGCTACACTGCACCACACATTTGTGATGTCTTATCCAAGGGTGGTAGTGGACCAAGTACCTTGAGGAGACTGCAAGTATGGAAAAACATATAGCCACCTCATGGAAAACCAAATACATCAAGTATAACAACCCCATATTCCTTATGCCCCCCAAGGCATTCATGCCTTATTTCCCTCCTTATGACCCCCATTGCATAAACAAGCCATGAAGCAAGGGTCACATAAAATCCCTTGTGATCACTCTCATAACAAGAGCCTCTCACTCGAGGGATGTCACTTCTACCACCCACAATACCCTCCTCTCTCCCAAGAGTAGGAGGTATTGATTACTCCCAAAACACATACATTGCATAAGCACAAAACACCAAATAAATTTCCAAGAAATACATGCACAAAAACTAGTCTTTTACACAAGCATTTCTTTCAAAACAACATGCAATAAGAAGACATTATAAGAAAAATAGAACCAACCTTAAACTTCCCAAAGGTATGCTAGTTTTGTTGAGGATGAGCAACCCAATTCCACAAGCCTTTTCTTTCTACCCTTAGCCAAATTCTCCAAACCCAAATCTATCTTTTTTCTTTTCAAAATTCTTTCATCTCCAAAAATGGAGAGTGGATGATTACCCACTAATTTTCTAATTCTTGCTTAAGAAGCCCTTTGTGAGAGTTCTCACAAGTTTCTAAAAACTAAAAAGGAAGGTAAGATAAAATGGGAAAGGGAACTCTCATTCGAAAAGGAAGATTTACAACTTAGTTCAAGTCTTCTAATTTCAATTTTTGCACAACTTAGAAAAGTCACTTTTTAGGGTGTCTAAAAGGTCACATGGGAGTAAAAACTTGCCTAAAATTACCCCTAACCCTTAGGTATACCTTATGGGCTTTAGGAAACCTTATTAAACTACCCTTAGGTGTCCATTTAACCCTTTTTTAATGTAACAACCCACCATGATTCATCCAACAAAAATGAGTATATATTTGTTTTTTTTTATTATGTTTTATTCAATTGCATACTCTGGGCATCCATCCAAATAGGATTGGGCATTCATCCATTCAGGATGAGCTTCTAACCATACGGGTTAAGCAATTGTCCATACGGGACGTAAATTCCATCTATCCAATACGGGATAGGCATCTACCCATACGGGGTAGGCATCCATCCAAATGGGATAGGAGATGCTCTGGCCAGAGACTTAGACTCATCGGGACCATTCGGGTCCTGAGCCACTCACTAAGTACTACATTCTTCTAACAAGAATGCACCGAGGTCGCCGTCCTTAGGAGTAATAAGAAAATAATACAAGCTTGAATTCCGCCTCGAAATTTGGCTTAAAGCCTCGGGAAGTCAAGCGAATCCATACGGGATTCCTTCCGAGCATGCATCGAATTAAGTTTGATTATCTTATCTTTCAATTAGGATTCTTGCTCAACCAAGCCTAGACCCCACCCACGAACGCCTGAGTACGAGGGACAACTCCGTCCCAAGACTGCCTACATACCCGCTTCGGCGCGGGATCAAGGCGTAAAGTATGTAGTTCTATTTTCTAAACTATGGTTTGATGTAAACTGATTTGTGGGTACGCAACCCTTTCTAGGGTCAGTGTCCTAGACAGTTTCTCTGCGGTTGCTACCCACGAAGGTAGCACTTAAGCGAAGGCTCAAGATGGCCTATTGCTTGTGGCCTAAACAAAATAACTAGATCCTAATACTTAACATGAGCGTCACCCAATTGCAAATCACCAATATCCCTTCGAGGATGAATAAATAAATAAATAAGAAAATAAATTCCACGAGAGCTTTTAACTTGACCATCCCTAAGAGGGGTTTACTATGGGTTATCTCAACGGATGTGAAATTCATTTAAAGGTTATCTTATTAAATTATCGATCCAAGAGGGATTACCCGCCCCTTGGATTTTTAACTTCCAAATGTCCCTTATTACTCCCCGACGATTTATAGGGACGATGCCACAGACGTCGTTAATGCAGCTTTATTAGGCGTTAAGTGCAGTAGTTCAACACGACGGCATTACCCGTAAGCATGACCCAGAGGCACCATATATACCGAACGCTGCTAGTTTTGGTTTTCCAACTTCCTTTATTTAGTTTTCTATCTACGAGCTATGAAACATCATACTTGAAAACAACTACTAATTGAATGCGCAAAGTTCAGTTAATTGAAGTAACTATTTGAAATATAACTTGCATAAAAATGACCATCATGAAACTTACATATTAATGATTACATGTGTACTTGCATGAAAATGTCAATAAACATAATTAAACCATAAGTAATTTGCATGTTATAAAAATAGTGCAACTTGCATGAAAATGTCAATAAACGTAATTAATCTATAAGTAATTGCATGTTATAAAAATAGTGCCACTTGCATGAAAATGTCAATAAACGTAATTAATCTATAAGTAATTGCATGTTATAAAAATAGTGCCACTTGCATGAAGATGTCAATAAACATAATTAATCCATAAGTAATTTGCATGTTATAAAAATAGCGTCACTTGCATGAAAACGTCAATAAACATAATTAATCCATAAGTAATTTGCATGTTATAAAAATAGCGCCACTTGCATGAAAACGTCAATAAACTTAATTAATCCATAAGTAATTTGCATGTTATAAAAATAGCGTCACTTGCATGAAAATGTCAATAAACATAATTAATCCATAAGTAATTTGCATGTTATAAAAATAGCGCCACTTGCATGATTAAGCAAACTAAAAATAGTGATTGATTAAGGCATTCGATTCATGAATTAATTGCTAAAGGCGAACAAAGTAACCCAACGAACTTAATACTTGGTAAGAAGAGGGTTGACTATAACGTAAGAAAATGGAGCATGCTGGTTTAATACTTGGCAAACATCTAGGGAAACCATTTTAAACAAAACAATGTTATACAAAGAACAACACACCGATTAACAGATGATTAACCAGAGGGTACCGTGATAATATTAATTGGTTATCAAATGTTACTTGCCGATTATGTAAATCGAATAACAAGGTAAAACAAGAGTCGAACACAGAGTGGAAACTGAGGAAATATTAGTTAGGCACTGCACAACCCAAGGCTTGAAGATAATATGGATAGCTATCGGGTTTAACCGGTTGACAAGGAAAACACACTGAATGCAATCAAATGGGTTCCAAGGGTCTCTATACTGATCATATCAGTCGAGTAGTTCAATCTTTACTGAATGCGAAAAGAACAACACAGTAATTTAATTGATAGAAATCAAATTAGTACCGGAGATAACAATCAATCAATGAAGAAACATATTCTAAGGCACAACTAAGACATAAAGGAAAATGCATACCTATTTAAATTCATGGCAACAAATGGTAGAATACCTATAATAGCGACTGGTAGTAAGGAACAAAATCAGTGGATGGCTACAACATTACCCTATGAAGACATGTCGATTCGGATGCATGACAAAATAAGAAAAGTGGATAAAACCAACAACATCCACGCACTTATACAGAGCTCAAAACGATTAGAAGGGATATGCTTATCGATCATTATAACTCGGTGAAAGGAGGGAGTAATCCAATTATATTATTCGGTTGGTATGGTGAAATCAAGGGGGGTGCATGGTCATTGCATGCGTAAAAGGGACAGATTGAAATTTGAAAAAAAAAAGTCTTCGATCAGACATATATTCACAATTACATCTTGTTGGTAATAAAGGTTCGGGAAAAAAAAACGAAGGCAGACGATAGAGCACCAAAAACATAAACTAATAGAACATTACGTAGGACACTATACAGAGGTAAGGCAAGGTCAATAAAATCTCCAACCTGGAGTCCAACGTCCGATGGAGTATTCTCGAAGATGCAGAGCAGTCCACAATTTCTGTCGAACACCTCCAGTATCAAAACCCAAAATCCTTCAAACAACCAACTCAAAAATTCCTGGATGCTTGAAGATGGTGTAGAGTCTTCCTTGATCCTCCAAATTGAAGAGAAATCCTCCCAACAAAAATTCTTAGCTGCTAATGGAAGTGGACTACAAAGGAGATTTCAACTTGCAGAAATTTCTTATGGAATAGCTAGCTTTTCTTTTGAAACTTGTACCTATTTTATAAAAGAAATTACCAATTCCCACTACCTATTTTTTAAATTGAAAAAAAGAGATTCTTCTCCCAATTTGGCCTCCATGCAAATTAATTAGGCTTAGTGGGAGGAGTTACATGCAAGGAGGTGGAGAAGCCTCTAGAAGCTTCTTATTCCTCCTACAACATGTGCCTTAATTTGGGTGAGGGAAATTAAATAACAAATTAAAATATATATGCATTTTTCATGTGTGTGAGGTTTATTATTTTTATTCCCTTACAATATTCATTCAATAATTCATCCAAAGAATATAAATAGAGTTTTGTATTTAAATCAAAAAAGGTGATAAAGGAGGGTTGTGACATTTAACCCCTTTGAAGTTTATTTTTGGGTCAAACCTATGTTGACCATCCCAAAGATTCTTTACCCAAGGCATTTATGGCATCACATTACATTAATTGAAAAAACTATAGTTAAACAATTCCCACCGAGAGACAAATTTAAAAATTCAAACGTAAATCCACACGTGTCAAGTGACACAAAGAAAATACTTTTTATAAAATTATACATGAAATCATGTCTCTTGTGGGATTTACATAAATCAAATAAATAACACTTAACACCCATGCATCACTTACTATTACGAATAAAATACGACACAAACTGGGTGTTGTCTCTCCAAATAGACAAACCCTGGTTTTACGAACATACATAGGTCTAGGTTTGGTTCTCCGTAATATTTCCATGGTCACATGGATAACTTCCTACGCATCTCAATTACACATTAGTAACTTCAAATAGCCTCATATAATATAAATCACAAGAATAATAATACACATCAACACTTGCATACAATTTACATCTGAACAATTTAATACATCTTATATCCAAGTAATTTCACATAAGCAATTTATCCTAATTCTCATAATTTTGATCCACACATAAAACATACATCATATTTCTATCATCATAGTAAAGTCCTGCAAATCCAATAATGACATTTATCACCACAATTTCATCCTATCCAAAAATCATGTAGTGTTCTATATCATAAAGCATATAAATGAAGCATCAACATATAGCAATGTTATCCCAATCATGGAATCATATAAGTTCTAAATCCAAAATGCATAAAAATAAAGCATCCATAATAGTCTCAACATAAAAACCACTGAAATGTCAGACTGAGTCAGGGTGGGGCCTCACATATTTTTATATATAAGTTGCTATCAACACTCCCCTTTTTGAATCCTTGCTGATGTAAGTTCTTATCCAACATAGAATACCATGCCCTAGGTGCATGTTTTAATCCATACAATGCTTTCTTGAATCTACAAACAAAGTTATCATCCTTATGTAGACAAAATCCTTCAGGTTGCTCTATATATGCCTCTTCTTCAATATTTACATTCAAGAAGGCATATTTGACATCGATTTGATATACTTTATATCCCTTTAATGCTGAAAATGCCAAAAATATTCTAATTGCTTCAAGTCTTGCAATTGGTGTAAATGTCTTCTCAATGTCTATCCCTTCAACTTGAGCATATCCCTTGCACACAGGTCTTTCTTTGTTCCTTATTACTTTGCCTTCTTCATTCATTTTGTTCCTATAGACCCATTTTGTCCCTATGACATTCTTATCAGCTAGCCTAGGAACTAACTCCCATGTTTTGTTATTTTCAATCTGCTGCAACTCTTCCTCCATTGCTTTCATCCACTTTTCACTCTTGCTAGCCTCACTATAATTTCTTGGCTTCATTTCAATCATAAGGCAAAAATTCACTTGCTCATTATTTCTTTCATTTCTTCTTCTAGTTTGGACACCCTCATTTTTTTTGCCAATACTTTGATCCTCATGATGATTCTTTTGAACATACCTATTTGGAGCTTTGTTAGATGCTTCTTCTTGTTCACTTTCAGATTTCTCCTCATCTTCAATGTATAGTTCTTCAATCTGATTTACCATGTCCAGTCTTCCTTTATGTAAATTCTTATCAACTCTAACATTAATACTCTCAACTACTCTCTTTAGTCTTTTGTTGAAGCATTTGTAAGCCTTGTTGTGAGTAGAATACCCAAATAATATACCTTCATCACATCTTAACTAAAAGATGCCCAAGACATCCTAATCTCTTTTGATGAAACACTTACTACCAAACACTATGATATACTTAACTAAAGGTTTCCTATCATACCATAACTCATAAGGTGTCATTATACTATTCACTCTTAGTTGAAATTTGTTTAAGGTGTATACAACTTTGTGGACTGCCTCTTTCCAATAAAAATTAGGCATATCTGCTTCATTTAACATTGTTCTTTCCATTTCCTTGATTGTCTTGTTTTTCCTTTCCACAACACCATTTTGTTGTGGTGTCCTAGGGGCTGAATACTGTCTTCTAATTCCATGTCTTTCACAATAGTCTTCAAATTCATTTGATGTGAATTCACCTCCATGATCTAATCTTAGACATTTAAGTTTATAACCACTTTATTTTTCAACCAATCTTCTAAAATTTTGAATCTTTCAAATGCTTGTGACTTGTCTTGCAAGAAGGTGACCCATGTCATTCTTGAAAAATTATCTATGAGTAGCATAAAGTACTTCTCACCATTGAGTGCCCTTGTCCTAGTAGGACCACACAAATCAGTATGTATAAGCTCTAAAGGCCTTGTAGTTGAGTACTCCTTTGTCTTGAAACTCACTTTAGTTTTCTTTCCTCTTTGACACTCATAACAAAAAGTGCTTGTTTGTTTGATAATCTAAGGTATGTGCCTAATAACCCCTCTCTTGCACACCTTAACAAGATTGTCAAAATTGATATGACCTAATCTTCTATGCCACAACTAGCTCTCATCAACTTGTCCCATCATGTATTGTGATTCAAAACATTCTTTTAAATTGTAGACATTCCCATCAATCCTTTTTCTTTCTGCAACCAATTGACCATTTTTTTCCTTTTTGATTTCACATCCTTTTGAGTCAAATGTAAAATTGTATCCCTTATCACACATTTGACTTACACTTAACAAATTGTGTTTTAGACCTTCCACATAATATACATTATGAGCTTTGAATTTTCCATCTATGCTTAGTGTACCCTTTCCTTTTAATTTGATTGAAGATTTGTCTCCAAATCTTATTGAGCCTCCATTCCAATATTCAAGCTTAATGAACTTTTTCTTTTTACCAGTCATGTGGTTGGAGAAACCACTATCTACTACCCATAAGTTCTTTCTTTCTACTTATAGGTTAGTTTGGACAATCAAACTTGACTCATTTTTGTCCTTCTCCTTTTCCATCCAAACCTATTTTGTTTCTTTCTTCTTCTCTACTGTCACATTCTGATTTTATTTTGTCTTTGGTTCCAAAGGTGACATTTTCTTCTTTTTTTTAGCTGCTCTAAGTTTATAGTGCTTTTCTATATGACCTAACTTCTGACAATGATAACATTTAAAATTCTTAGTGAATGATGAACTTGGGAAATTACTATAGGACCGAGACAATTTTCTCCTACACTCATAACTTCTATGACCAACACCATTGCAATGATAACAATGATATCAACATTTCTAAGAACAACAAAAGGATTCCTACTTTCATAACTAGGAGGAGACATATGCACAATCTTAGAATCAACAATTCTATTACCATAATTATTACATTTATAGTAGTAGCCATGGAATTGGGGAACAAATGAATTATTGTTGAATGTGTTTCTCATTGGTCTCCTTGAAGCAATATAACTCGATCTTCTTGAATTCCTCCTTATTTCCTTGACCTTTGTGAAGCCTCCATCATCTACCTTGTCTTTTTCTTTTGGATCCTCATGGTTTTTCTTTGTAGTAACAACATATGTCTCCCTCTCAGTGGGTTTGTTGACTGTAAAAGTTTGTTTGTTTCCATTTTCACTTGATGAGGTGAATTGTATTTCTTTATTGGACGAGTCTTCACCATTAGAGCATTTACCAACATCAAATCCAACACCCTTTGTGTCTTTGGAGTGCTTTAAATGTTTTTTCAACATTTTATCCAATGCATCAGTGTTGCCCTCATACTTGACTCTCATCTTGAGTTCATCTTTGCACTTTTGAAGTTCCTTTATGAGATTCACAATTTCTTCCTCCATCTTTTGATACTCATTCTCTTTATTCTCTAAATCTAATTGAGTTACCTCATACATTCTCTTAGCTTCATCCAATTGTGTTCTTAGATCTGAATTTTTTTTCTTGGACTCCTCACTTAGACATTTGTTCAATCTGTCTTGTTCTTCAACAACAACATACTTAACCTTTTTGTATTCTTTCGTTACTTTTTTGAGTTCTTCAAGTGCACTCACAAGTTCACCTTCAAGATCTACCTTGTCTTCAACTTCCTCTTCCTCATCATCAAAAATATGTGTTGGTGTTGTTTTCCTTCAACCCTTAATCCTAAGGATCTCATCGCATCTCAAGTCAGGAATAGAACCTTCAATGTGGTTTTAAAACTACCAACAAATTAAGGATATGAAATTCTAATAGTAACAAGGATTCATTATGCCTTCTTCACTTTGAGCTCCATCATATTAGAGAGGTTTTTCCTTTTTTTGGGTCTGTATTTGATCATAACCTCTTAACAACAACTACCTACAGGCCTATTGAAGAAGGATTGTTCTCAGATACTGTATCCCACATTCTTTGTAAATAACTAAGAATAAGTAACTTATAAATAACTTATAAAAAAAGAAAGGGAAGGAGAAGATAAATATGGATTTGATAATTGAAAGTTTCTGAAAAATGAATTAAGCCATACATAGAACAATGCTTATCCTAGGGCAAAGAGTCAAACAAGAGAATGCAAATGGACTCCCATTAGTAAACATACTATAACCAATAAATTTATATTATGTTAATGCCTGACATTAACAAATTTTCTCATGCTATCACAAAGTTCTTCTTACAGATTCAGATTATTCTCTCAACATTACTACAAGTTGCTCAAAGCAATTTAATCCTTCCCTTGGAAGGAAGAAAGAAACAACTAACACAAATTAGGAATTCTGAAAGGATGAATTCAAGGCATCCTTAACGTATTGCATTCAAATGAAGTTGAATTTACAATCATGGAGACAATTCTGTGACATTACAAAACAAATGCCCAAAATGGCTATTATTTACTCATGAGATTTCACATTTACAAATAACAAGTCATATTCCTAACTCTAGAATTCAGCCCTATCACTATACAGAAAACTTAGAACAAAATCTCAGAACCTATATAAAAGTGAAAGAAAGAGAATATATAGAAAAGAAGAAGCTCCAAATTTATTTGAGTTTTGACACGTCTTCTTCTAAATCTAATTTTGAAATTAACACCTATCCCACTTCTCTCATCTTTTTGTAATTGAAAAGCTCTCTACCTTTTCCCACCTTCTGATCTACACTTTTTCCATTTCTCTTGACTAAAAATATTCCCTCTATTATGCTTGATCTGCACATGTTCTTGTTGACTATTTCCTCTCGACTGCTTCACATCCCTCATGAAATAAATTTCACACTACGGAAATATTTACATGTACCACAATTAATAATACTCCCCACCTTTTATGAAAAAATACCCCATATGTTGTAATTGTACTTATATGTTCACTCACTAGAAATTTCATAAAGTACCTTGATTCTCTAAGTGAAAAGATTTTTACAAATATGTAAGAAAACTACATTACTTTTTACCTCCCTTGAAACATTTCATTTTGTTGGTGTAATTATTTATTCATCTTGGATATAATTACACTTTACTTAAGTTTACTTAGGTACATGCACCACATTGTAGTTTGCATATGAGACACTTAGGGAGATGTGCTACATTGGGAGTGTGTATGTAAGAGTATTTCCACCTTTTATGGTGTGATCTTGTTACTACTCTATCATATCCATTTATTGTGGAGTGATAATTCCACCTTCGGTGGGTGATCCACCTCATGTGGAATATTTTACTATTTCTCCTACCTACCCCTACCTAACCTTGCATCTCATTGAGCCACATGTCATCATTGTGTTCTCTCTTGTCTCTTAGCCTTGTCTTTATAAGCAGGCTTATTCTACATTGTAAACAACAAACAACAATAATCTTGATGATCCATTTGATCACATTTTGCATCATTAATAGAAATATAGTTTATTCTTGTCAAATTTTTTTCTCTCTTATTTGTGCTTTCCATTTCGTCTAGATCTTGGCAAATTCTCACACATTTTATCTTGATGATTTATCGCCATTAGAAAAATCATTCTCTTTACAAAATCTTAACCCTACTGATAAAATGCCCTCTAGGTGAAACACCCCTTCAACACCTTAATATGCAGCTTTAACCCCTCTACATCTTCTGTGAAAATATTTCACTACTCAAGTGAAAATATACATTCATATTGCTATATTTTTATATCAAGTAATCAAGTATTCAAATGATTTTGAACACTTAAGATTTTCCCATAATCTCCTCTAATCTTCTCTTCTCATTTTACTCCCCGTGTAAAAACATTTTACTTTTGTGTATTTTTCAATGGTGGATAGAAATAATTCATAATTTCTCTGCCCCTTTTACATTTTCCATTCAATCAATCAATTAATGGCTTATCTTCAAATCTACACATTGTGTTCATTTTGTGCTCATTTTTGCCTGTGCATTCTAACTAGAATATCTGATAAATTTTTTTTACCAATTTGAGTGTTTTTAGAAAACCTAGTCTTGTAAAACATATCCGGAAACTAGTGAAACCCAAATCATATGTTTGGAAATATAAACAAATTTGTGGCGGGTATATTTTTCATTTGCTAATTGCCTGAGGTTTCTAAAGCCATATCAAAAAATTGATCTTCATACATATTCTTCAATCATTGTAGCCATAATTAAATTTTGCAACCCAAATGAAATGGTTAACAATGGGAGTCATCCCCTTCATTGATAATTCAAACCCTAATACCTTCTCTGTGATTTGCAACATATGGCAAAATCCTTTTATTTTCTCGAGAGTCGTTGAAGCCACTCTTTCTTTCTCACTGAGCCTCGAGTGGATTTCTTTCATCTTGCAAAACTTGCATGGGCTCACCAACCTTTGCATATATTAAATTTTTAATTTATTCCTTTCTAGAAGTTGCTCGACACTCACTAAACTTAAATTTTTATTTGATCAAGTGTCGAGGAGAATTTTCTTTTTCCATGCTCACATGAGTGGGCCCACAAAACCTTGTGCTCACCTTTATATTATTTCACCAACTCGGGACTCAGTGGACTCTGTTTTCAATTTCATCGAGCCTTGAGCAACACCTCAACACATTTAAAATCATTGTAAAAATGATTTGAGTGAAACCTTGCTAGCATACAAACATACTTAATAATGTTCTAAATATTATTAAATAATATTTTAAAACAAAGAATTTATCCATCCCCTTTCTCTACTCGTGAATCTGGGTGTACATTATGAGAGGTGGGCCCCACAAGCCCTTCCTTGGGCTTTATAAACATATTTTTGCCAAAATAATACTTATTCTCATATGAAAATCATTATTTAAATCAAAAATTGATTTAAAAAATAAAATATTAATGCAAACTTAGAGAATACAAATGCCATGAAATAGGTCGGGCCCATTGTGGGCCTAACCTAAAAAAAAATTGTTTGCAGATCATTGAACCCTGGAATTGACATGGAACCACTTGAATATTTCATTGGATCAAAAATATGCAGAATATAATTATTGAAAATTGATGTTCTATCTTTTGCAAAAATGGTCGAAACAAGCTTGAAAACCTTGAAAATCACCTTTAAAAACTGGTCAAATGATCAAATTAGATCATGCCACCTGACAGAAACATAGACTAATATATTTTGAATCATGCATCAAAACATATTTACTTGAATCTTCCTTGGTTGCAAGATTTAAATCACCAAAAATCACTACTTAGTTGTTTCTACACCGCTCTATACCAAAACCCCTTCCAAACCTTGTTTCAAATCTATTTTGAAAAAATAGTAAATAACATCATGAGGATTCAGAACCTGGAATATGAGCTCATTTAGCTACAAGGAATCATAGGAACCAGTTGGTTTGATGAAATAATCATCTGGGAGAAAGATATAAGTGCTCAAAGTAAGCTCTACTGAAACACTTTTCACTATGCAAAGTGCAAAAATTGATAAATTGCAAATAGTTTGGCTTTGGAAAATATGTCAATTGATAACTTTGGAATCTGATAATGGTCATAGGGGCACAAAAAATTGTAGGGAACACTGGGGAACAAATGGTTTATCATGACCATCAACTATGTGTAATATACAAGCCTCCAAAGTAGGCTACTCGGTCTTCTTTGAAAATGCGCACATAGTGAACCTTCGTTGACCCCTCAAATCAAGTGCTTCAAAAATGTGTCCAATCTGATCATGGGAAGCTGCAACTTGATTGATATGCTTACTGATAGGTTTTCAACACCTTCCCAAAGTGATTTATCATAACAATCAATGCGTGCAAAAATATTAGCCCTCCAAGTGGGCTACTTGGGCAAGTTTTTTAGGGGTGTCTCTGAGTGCTATGAGCAAAATTTAATGTGGAACCTCAAAGTTTAGCCAAATTTTGGAGGTCCCAACAACATGTTCATCATGCAACTCTCCTTGTGCCATAAAGAGATTGACTTCTCTTTCATCCTCACTACATCATTCATCAAACTCATTTTCTTCATCAGTGGCATCATCTTCAATGGTGTAAAAGATTGTTCTTCGTTCTAAAATTCCTTCTCCTTGGTTTGTAGGATTTCTTCATCTTTTCTTTACCAAGGGTCTTCACATTATACTTCTCATCATCTCCTTTTTCTTCATATGGATATTTAAAAGCAAAGTGTCCTATCTTACCACATTTGAAACGGAGCTTACCTTTGTATTTCCCTGAACCCTTTTTGAGATTCCTTGCAAACTTGGCTATAGCAACATCAAAATCATCTTCCACCACATTGACAACTTCTTCTTTTCCTTTCTTTGTAGTATTAAAAGAAGCTTCTCTCTTTGAGGTTTCACTACCAATTGTCCTCATCTCATAAGCTGATAGGGAGCCAAATAATTAATCCATGGAGAAAGCTTTTAGGTATTTAGCTTCTTCTATTGCAGAGACCTTTGTGTCATACCTAGTGATTAATGATCTTAGAACCTTCTTAACAATAACTTCATCTATCACATCCTCTCCAATTCCTCATATGGCATTTATGATTTTATCTACTCTTTGAATGTATTCAGCTATTTTCTCCTCTTCCTTCATTTTCAATCCTTCAAACTAACCTCTAAGATTTTGCAGTTTGGCCTCCTTTACCTTGGCATCTCCTTAATAGATTATTTTTAGCTTGTCCCATGTTTCTTTTGCAGATGTACAATGCATAACTTTGACAAATTTTGTATTAGATAAGCCACTAAGGATAGTATTCTTGACTTTAGCATTGTTCTCATATTCTCTTTTAGCATTAGGATCTATAGGGGGTACTTGGGGAATGATATAGCCATTTTTTACTGACATCTAGCCATAAAAGCCTAAAGAGGATAAATAAGTTTCCATTTTTCTGCTCCAAAAGGCATAGTTTGTGCCTTCAAACATAGGTTCTTTAGAAAAGGAGGATTCATTCCTAGCCATTGTGTTCTCTAGCCAGAATCTACCCAAGCTAGAGAAAGCTTTTCAAATAGGGAACCTAGTGCTCTGATACCAATTGAAGGAACACAATAGGTCACTGAGAGGGGGGTGAATTAGTGAATCTTTAAAAAAAAATATAGTAAGTGTGCAAATATTGAAGATGAAAATCAAATAGGAACACACACACACAAATCAAATCACAAGACACAAGATTTATGAGGAAAACCCAATGTGGCAAAAACCTTGGTGAGAATAGTTGTTGGAGTCTACTACTCCAATCCAACCTCAATAAAATATTTGATTACAATATGTTTAGGGAACCAACCCAAGGAGCACCTACCCCTGCTCTGAGCACCCACTCAAAAAAATACAATAATATCAAATTTTTACAATGTAATGAAAAACCATGTTACAAATGTGTTTTGTAACACTTACAAAAAATTTCTTTTTGAAAATAGTTCACTCTACCTTCTGATCTTCTCCCTCTGATTGGTTTTCTCCCTTCACCCTGCATGACTAACCCACAGTGTTATCTACCACAACTCACTGCTCTTTGTTTGGTTGTCTCTTCTACTCACTTTTGTTCTTTTCTCTTTCTTCTCTCTATCTCAGTTTGTATTGCTCACTTTTGTTCTTTTCTCTTTCTTCTCTCTATCTCTGCTAAACTATCTCTTTTTCTCTTTGTTGCACCTTATCTTCATTTTAATACCTCCTTCACTTACTTATTTTATCTCTTTGTTGTAACTTTTTCTTTGTTTTCTTTGCCTTCTTGATTCTCTCTTTTTTTGCTCTCTACTTTCAGTAGCCACTCATCTCCTCTTTTCCTTATGTTTACTCTATATACTACATTTTTGGTGAGGTTATTGACTGCTTAGATGTCGTGTTATGAACACCCGCATAAAACCACTTTTCTATCTTCTACATTTTCATAGTTCTCTCACTCTCTATCAGCACACACCAACCTCCTCAGTCACATAACATCAAAAACATCTTCATTCGATCATATCAATATACTCATAATTTTCCCTCCAAGAAAGAATTAAAAATTAATCTTCTCGGCCTCTAAGAAATCCCATTTGCATGTTGATTTGATCCTCTATACATTCTCTCTAAACAACTAGCCATCAATTAAAAATATATACCATTGGTATCCTTTTGAATTTAGATTGTACGTATCTTTGAGTAAAGATTACTATATTTAGTAATCTTGGATTTTGCATCCCATTCAAAGATTTTTAGATCATTCTGGAGTACCTCAATCTTCAGTAGTATATGCCTACATTAAATATCATTGCCTCTTCATCTTAGTCTGATAGTTGTCCAAATTCAATGCTATCTCCCTAGTTTTCATAGCAATCTCTAGAGTTTTGTTTTTATGGTGTACGTAACCCTCATTTTTAAAAATGTATGTCCAGTTAGACCCTATTTCAACATTTATTTATTTCTTCGTTTGTTGAATCATTTCCTTTGATACGTATGAACCCTTTGGTTTATAGAACAATCAAATATACTTTTCACATGGTATTTACATGTCCCTCAGGCTCATGGTGAATGGTGGGACCCTTCTACATATTCATTTGTTCATAAATGGTCCATGTGTGGAATAAATCCACATTGTATTCATGAGTTATGCAAATGTGTTCCACAGATTGACTAACACAAGTCTTATACATATCGTGAAACAACAAAAACTTTCCTTCCTTCTAGATGGAAGTATAACACGCCTTATACCACTTTCATTATCCCACATCATTTTCTCTGAGCCCTTCTTACCCGTGTAGGTTGGTCAGATGCGTCTATCCTCTTTAATACTTTTACCCCACATGACCATCACTTCTCACTTTTCAACACCACAGGATAGCAAGTAACTCCAGTCACTTTGCTTTTGTGTTACCCTCCAGGGTCATTTTTCTTCAACCATTCCTATCGTAGGATAGCGGGGTGGCATAACCTATCGTGTTATGCATATCCCCATCACAGTTCATCATTACCCTACAGAGTCATCTATCTTCCATTCTTCATGTCATGGGATGGCGAGGTGACTAACTTATTGTGTTACTGACATTCCCTATCACAATTTGTAGTTTTGTAGATAGCGATAACTTGTGTCTTATGCACTCTTGTCTTATGTTGTAGTAGCCTTTGGTCAATGTAGAGAGTTGACCACAAGATAGTGATAGTGATAACATGGTGTGTTATGTGCATATTGATGCAATAGAGTGTGACTAACATGACATGTTCATCAAACTGCAACCTTACTTTTTCTTATTTAGATTAGCTCACCCAATGCATTCACCACACTATAGCCTATATCATCCTTTTCCAATTGCGCATCCCAATAACACATTTCATGCTTTCCTTTTTTATCTCCTTGTGTGACTAACACGGTGTATGATACATTTCTACTTCTACACTTTCTCTATGTGGCACTTATCATCTCTACATCTTTGTCCTTTGAATGTTGACACCAATGACAATCTAGTGCCAACAAATTCAAGATAATTATTTTTTATATAAATTACTTATCTAAATTGCATTACTAACCCCAGAGTTAGTGGATCCTTTATGTGCTTTTCCCTATATGTTTTGTGACCATTATCCTTTGATTTGTCCTTTATTGGGGGCATCTCATTATGGTAACTTGCTTGTCTTTTGTATGCATGTTACCTTAAAGCTATTTCTCTTGATAAGATGTATGCAATTGCTTTAACATGGGTGCATACACTCCATTCAATGTTACACTTTATGCACACACCATGACGCATTTTCAATATTCAAGTTACTTTACAAATTGAGCCTTTTGCTTTGTAATTTGGTATTTTAAATTTTTTTTTTTTTCATCTCATAAATATGCACAAAATCTTACTATTCTAGCATAGACATGCTCTCTTCTACTTTCATGTGTTATCCCTTTTATCTCGATATTAGAGTAGTACGATCCTAAAGCCCCTAGGGGTTTGGTGTGTCTTGTCTCTAAGGTATCTTTGTGAAAGTTTATCAATGCAACTTTGTGCTTTACCTTGAGTATGGGTGTATTCTCGTACTCCTATTGAAGTGGGGGCTAAATGTAGAATCATAAATTGTATCTGCATACAATTTCATCCTCACCTAGACCTCACCTTGGCCTTCTATCTTTTAGTGCCTAATACTTGCTTTTATTCTACTCACACCTTCCTAAAACCTGCATTTTCAACTCCCCTTCTATCTCTTGTCCAAATTTGAGTCCTAATTAACAAAACTATGGCACTTACTTCCTTGTTCCTCCTAATCAGGAATTTGGCCCCTTAATGGTCACATTAACTGGGAAGGAATTTAGGTCCCCTATCGACCTGCTCCAAAATTCAAAAACAAATCAGATGGTTAAGTGTAAAAGGAGGCCTACCCCTCTCATTTGAAGTCTACTACAAAGTTGGATGAAGCCTATAATCTCTCTCTCCCAATTACACTCTAGAAAATTAATTCAAGTGAGAAAGCAATCAAGCATTCATCAAGAATTGAAGGAGAGGTTAAGTCAAGTTCAAGCATTCAAGATGACATCCATGATAAAACTTCAATGAAGACATTCTACATGACATCCTAAACCCTTGTGTGAGGATTCAAGTAATCTTCATCAAGGTACCAACTTAAATTACAATCATTCAATTTTATATCTAGCCTTTCCCTCAAAATGAAAGCATCTTGTTGCAATTTAATTATATTTTCATTTCTATTTCAATGTTAATTCCTAAACTAAGCTTTGACCCAAGGGAAACTTATATCCACAACCCTTTTTATCTCTTTGTGTGTGCAGGAAATTGATTCAGGAGTTGTGGTCAAATATTCTCACATAATAGACAATGACGAATAGGTTTTACTTTTATAGGAGAAAAAAGAGAAGGACTAAGACAACCTACCACCTTGGTTCCAAGAATTTTTCCTGATCTTCTGACAGTCCATCCTATGCATCTCCTTAATCCAAAAAAGAGCCCAATCGTTTGCCCAAAAGTTATAGGACTAGGGAAACCTACCACCCTAATCTCGATAATTCAGCCAAGGTTTACAACTACGGGTTCTAATTCACTTCCTCTTCTCAGATCTCTATATGTGGCTCTCTATGACATTTGGAACTCTTGTTTTTCACTATTTTTCTCCAATTCTCAATTGTCATATCCTATAACTTTACAATTGAAACTCATTTTTGACTCCAAAAAGGAGGAGAGAACCAATAAGTAAATTTAATTAGTATCTCATCCCTTTTCCTAATTGAATTATGCATATATCTATTGAATTTACCCCCTATTAATGTTTTACTTGATTTGGTGAGATTAGTGGTTTTATTATCTTAATTGGTGAAACCCTAATTTCCTACACCAAAACACATACAATCACTTTGAAGACTATAGGGCTCTAAAAATAAGAATTTGTTGTAACTAAATGAAGACAAGCACATGAGTTTGTCTTTATAGTGACGAATGTTCACCATTAATGCACATAATAAAACAAGTAGCATTGCAACCCTTCTCATTTTTTAAATTTAAAATTTATGCTCACACTTTTGAATGCACACATTTGTGCAACCAATCACTAGCGAGAGTTGGGAAAGGTTGACACTGATTGAGAAATCATTTAAGAGTGAGCCACTTCATGTGTAAATGCATTGATATCAAATAGGGTCCACAATGGTTAAATGTGCAAATGCACAACCTATAATATCTTAGCTCTTCTCCATGTAGGCGCACATGGTGTAAAGTACATGGAAAGTGGGATTGGCTTTGCATGACTCAAAAAGACATTATTTTTTATCTCTTGTGCTCTTCTTCCATTGTGTTCATAGTTCCACTACCTTTGGGGGATGAGGTCTATTCAATACATTTTTTTTTATATACATTACTGATCACAAGTGCATTACTAACCCCAGAGTTAGTGGATCCTTTATGTGCATTTTCCTATATGTTTTGTGACCATTATTCTTTGATTTGTTCTTTATTAGGGGCATCTCATTGTGGTAGCGTGTTTTCCTTTCGAATGCATGCTACCATAAAGCCATTGCTCCCAATAAGGCATACAAACTTGCTTTAATGTGGGGGCATATACTCCACTCAATGTTACATTTCATGCACACACCATGACATGTTTTCAATATTAAAGTTACTTTGTAAATAGAACCTTTTTCTTTGTAATTTGGTAATTCGATTTTTTTTTCATGACTCATAGTAAGCACAAAATCTTACTAGGCTAGCATAGTCATGCTCTCTTTTCCTTTCATGTGTTGTCCCTTTTATCCCGATGTTAGAGTAGTAAGATCCTAAAGTCCCAGGGGCTTGGTGCATCTTGTCTCTTTAGTATCTTGGTGAAAATTTATCAATGTGACTGTGTACTTTACTATGAGTATGGATGGTCTCAGACTCCTACTAAAGTGGGGGTAAATGTACCATCATAAATTGTATCCACACACAATTTCATCCTCACCTAGAGCTTACCTTGGCATTATATCTTTTAGTACCTGATGTCTACTTTGGTTATGCTCACACATTCTTGAAACCTACCTTTTTAACTTCCCTTTTATCTCTTGTCCAAATTTGTGATGTGATTAATAGAACTAGGGCACCCACCACCTTGGTCCTCCTAATTACGACCCAAATTTGGTCCCCTCAATAGTCACATCAAGTGGGTGGGAATTTAGGTCTTGTATTGGCTTGCTCCAAAAATTCAAATAATTTTTGGATGGTTAAGTGTAAAAGTTACAAGACCAAGGCAACCTACCACCCTAGTCTCAACAATTCAGCTCAAATTTTTAGCTATAGGTTATGATTCACTTCCTCTTCTTATATCTCTATCTGTGGCTCTATATGACACCTAGAACACTATATTTTTACTATTTTACTCTAATTCTCTATTGCCTTATCGTAGAAATTTACAATTCAAGTCCAATTTTGACTCCAAAAAGGAGGAGATAGCCAACAAGTAAATTTAATCAATATTTCAACCCTTTTCCTAATTGAATTGTGGCTAGATCTATTGAATTTATCCCACCTTTTACTATTTTGGTTGATTTGGTAAGATTAATGGTTTTATTATCTTAATTGGTGAAACCCTAATTTCATACACCAAAACACATACAATCACTTGGAAGGCTATGGGACTCTGAAAATAAGAATTTGTTGCAACTAAATGAAGACAAGCACATAATTTTGTTTTTATAGCGATGAATATTCACCATTAATGCACATAATAAAACGAGTAGCATCATAACCCTTCTCATTTTTTGAATTTAAAAGTTTTACATGTTCACAAGTTCACCATTGAATCCCACTTTTTAATACACACATTTGTGAAACCACTAGAAAGAATTGGGAAAGGTGAGCACTAACTAAGAAATTACTTTAGAGTTAGCCACTGCATTGTGTAAATGTGCTAATATGAAATAGGGTCCACAATGGTTATATGTGCAAATGTGCAGCCTATAATATCTTACCTTTTCTCCATGTAGGCCCACATGTTGTAAAGTGCATGGAAAGTGGGTTTAGATTTGCATGATTGTGAAGATATCAACATCAACATGTTGAGAAACTTGCGCAACTGTGCAGTTCATTTAGACCATTGATCCTCTTAAAGTTGATGGACCTTTATATGCTTTGAAAATGCCTTGTGTGCTATTGTGTGAGTTTTGAAACTGAGCCCACAATGGTTATATGTGCAACTACACAACCAATAATAATCCACAGCTCTGACATGCAAGTGTCATGTGTGTACTAGCAAGACTCCTCCTTGCATGAGTGTTAGGACAAAAACTTGAGTGCTTTTGAGATCTAATGAAAATGTGCAATTAGCTAGGCTTGTTGACCTTCAAAGACCTACACATGAAATAAGTTAGTTCAAATAGTGTTGTGGTAGTGTTCAAGTAGTATGATAGGGCCAACCCTTTCTGATTACACAAATGTCTAGGCATAAGGGGATGAGACCAATATTGTAGATCTAGATCTGGAATGAGTCTATTTGTATTAGATTGAATGTCACATCTAAAATAAGTGTTAAACACGACATGAAATTATACATGGTATACAGTTTATGGCATTATCGTTATCATCTAAAACATTGAAGAGAACGAAACATTTAAGACACAACCAAATGGTTACTTATGTCTTTTTGTCCAATCATTTTCAATATTCATTAGATATTCATTTGGGTTTTCATTTTTTTGCATTAACTTTTCACAATCCCCCTCTCCAAAGAGACTATCCATTAATAGCTTCTATAACTATGCATAGTTTCATTGAACTCACCAATTTATAAATAAATGCTGGACGCTATGGTTTCAATCACTTACAAATACATAAAACCACTAAAATGAAAAACTTCTAATTAAGTTTTATATGTGAGGAGTGAAGATTTGTTCACGGATCAAAGGAAATTTCTTCTATGTAACTTGTTGATGTTTCTATGATTTTGGTTTTCTATCTTTTGAGATTTTATCAATTGTTTTTAACAATTATAGTCTATCCCTTATTGAGTTCAACTTTTTTGTGTTGGGACATACTATATTTTTTATTATCTTATTGCAAAAGGGTTTGGCCCCTTTCAAAAATCCACTTTTACCTATGTAATAATAATAAACTCTCATTATAACTATAAAAACCCACACCACTTCAAGAAAGGCATCCCCTTTCTCAACAAAACCAAATTTTTAACACTAAATGTTGTAAAATAAAGAAAACTACAACAAATAAAAGTTTGTTGATAAGGTATACAAAATTAAAATTCTAATTATACCATCATTTGATTGACCATAAAATAAATATATAAATCTATAAATTAGTGTATTTAAGAAATCAAAATATTATAAAAATTGAGCAAATGGCACTAGATGTAGTCTTTGAGGAAAAAACTTCTCCATTAAAGATAGCACAAGTGTGTATTAATATTTAAACAAAATTTATGTATTCAATAAATTTATTTCATCAAACTAATAAAATTTTAGAAAAACCTATATACCTATAAAGTAATCTATTAACACTTTATGCAATGGATAAAAATTATAGAGAATAATTGATAGGAAACTACGAGCATATTCCTAAAACCCATACCACTCAAAAGAATGTTATGACAAAATTATAATGCCCCCATATAGAAAATTTATAAATCCATGAATAGTAAATGTAACTATTAACATCTTTGACCATTTTACTTATGGGCATGCTCCTCTAAAATTGTACTCCAATATGATACCACTACACCATCATAATCTACCATTATAATCCACCTTCATGTTGAATTCATAGCTTCCACCATCATAATCCACCTTCATGTTCTTGAGTGCCATTACAACTAATATTCCTAGAAGAGAATAATAAAATAATAATATCTATCAATTATATGAACATCCAAATACCCATTTCAAAGAAGTTAGAAATGCAACATTAAACATTGTAATTGCAATTAAATGTCAAACTATCATAACATTATCGAAGCATACTTCTCCTTATGAGACATGCTATTTAATATTACTAGATGTTGATGCTCTATTGGTATGTGAATTTACCAATATCAATAATATACTAATTAATAATTAAATTCTCACATAAAAAAAATAGTAATAAAAATCAAAAGCAATTTTTTTATATAAAGATCAATAAATAATATGAATTTCAATATCAATCCTTACAAAATAAGCTTCTCTAAATTCATTTTAGTCTTTTCTAATGTAACTTCTCTTTCAATTATTATATAATTTGTTATTATTGTAATGTATTCTACCATTTTCATCTTCTTTGTCATTTATCATATGTTTTTTGTTATTATTGCAATCTATTGTCTTTTCAAAGACATTGATAAAATTGGAACGATACAAAAAAGATTAACATGAACCTTACACAAAAATGACATGCATAAACTTTATGAATTCATTTACGTCATTTCTAATGTATCTTCTCTTTCAATTATCATATAAAATTGTTATGATTATAATGTATTCTATCATTTTCAACATAACTTCTCTTCAATTATCATATGAATTTTGTTATTATTACAATCTGTTGCCTTTTCAAAGACATTTGATAAGTAAGTTGTTCATGAAATCTTCATGAAATCTTCCTAAGTCTTGGTTAGTAAGTTGTTCCTATCTATTATATTACAAGTCATGCCGTTAAATTTTTCTCTTCTCCCCAATGCATTTATTATTATTATTATTATAATTTAGAAAGTATGAGAAAACGACTTTCCTAAGGCTTTTGTGCGTCATGCCCCTAACAAATCCTTTCTAAAGTTTTTATTTTATTTTTCTTCCTACCTACCAGCCAAATTATCTCCTTGTATGCATAAAACAAATATTTAATTTCTATAACCTAAACAATCATATTAAGTGTCTTTTCTTTGCTATATCAAAAATAAAATAATTTCTTTAAAAATCAGATTGTATTTTTTTTTGTATGATAATATTTTTATTATATAAATATTATAGTCAATAAGGTGGTAATATAATATATATTTTATTGAAATAAATCTTATTTGTCATTAAATAAAAACAAATATTGAATAAATAGATGGAAATATTTCAAGATGAAATATTAAAATAATTGAAGTAAATAAAAGGTTCAAACCTTTTATTTACTTCATGAATTGAATAATACTTTTTTATTGACAATATTTCTACCACTCAAATTTTATAATTATTTAGGTGACATTGACATATATTTTATTGAAACAAGACTTATTTAAACCATTAAGTGAAAATAATCTTGGAAGCATAGTTTGAACTTTCGTGTAGTTCATTAATTGAATAATATTTTTCTATATGACAATATTTTTCACTCAAACTTTACAACTATCAGGTGACAATGATATGTATTTTATTGAAACAAGTCTTATTTAACATTATGTGAAAACAACCTTAGACAAATGGATTGAAATGTTTCAAGATGAAATAAAAAAAAGAAGTTGAAACATAATAGTTTGAACCTTTGTTTAGTTCATTAACTCACAATATTTCTCTATACTATAATATTTTTACATTCAAACTTTATAATTAATTAGGTGGAAATGACATATATTTGAACGCGTCTTATTTACCATTAAGTGAAAACAATCTTGGATGAGTGGATTGAAATATTTCAAGATGAAACACAAAAATAAGTGGAAACATAATAGTTAAACTTCCATTAATTCATGAATTGAATAATATTATTTTATGTGATTAATTTTACCACTAAAACTTCATAATTAATTAGGTGACAATGAATTATATTTTATTGAAACAAGTCATATTTACCATTGAGTGAAACCAATGTTGGACACGTTTATTGAAATATCTCAAGTTGAAATATACCAAAATAAGTGGAAATATAATAGTTTTAAATTTCCATTTAGCTCATGAATTGAACAATATTTTTCTATATGGCAATATTTTTACCACTCAAACTTTATAATTATTTAGTTAACAATAAGATATATTTTACTAAAACAAGTGTTATTTACCATCGAGTGAAAATGATATTGGATAAGTGGATTGAAATATTTCAAGTTGAAATACAAAAACAAGTGTAAACATAATAGTTTGAACATTTTATTCAGTTCATGAATTGAGTAAAAAGATTTATATGACTATATTATTACCACACAAAATTTATAATGAAACAAGTGATAATAATGTTGGAGTAATTAGGACATTTATCTACTTATTTATTAATTAGGTCCTTAAATTACATTTTCACTTAAGCTAAACTTAGGATCTTTTTTCATTTATTTAATTAGGCTAATAATAGCTTAAGTCGTCTCATTTATTATGATTGTGACACTTGGCACATGCTAATTTAATCTTCCATTAGGGTTTGCTCCTAGGGTTTCATTTCTTTTATAAGGATTCATTCATTCATTGTAATTATATCTCCAATCAAATGTGCAATAATACATAATTCTTTAGTTGTTATAGAAAAAATAATATTTGTTTCATCTCTTTTGTGTGATAGGTGTTTTGCTTATAGATGAATCTTGGCTCCTGTGGTTGATCATCAACTTCTACATGGTATTAGAGTGTACTCTTTGCTCCTACATGGTATCAAAGAATCATATCTTTCAAGTTCTTGTCCACATGCTTGAGGGATCCAACCTGAGGTGATTTTTCAATGTACATTAGGCTTAAAAGGAGGTTTCCATCATGTTCATAGGATAATAAAACCTTAAGACCAAGTGTCATTTTATCAAAATTCATGCAGTTGAAAAATCAAGTCAATTTGGCTGAGAGCAGGAAAATCGAGGCAAAATCTAGGGGTAATAAAATTTTGGCATCATCAAGCCAAATGGAGGTCACCATCACACTTAGAGAGGCTGAAAAACCAAAAATGGCTTATCCAAACACGAAAATCCATGCACTTGAAATTTTTTGCAAAAAAATTTACCCAACACAAAAAATTGTATTGTATTGTATAGATCTGTACGGTTGTACATGTTGGCATTTGATTGAAGATTCCATTGATGTACTATTGTGTTGTCATTGAAGTCAATTGTAACCGGTAATGGTGTTGTTTTATAACCAGTAGTTGAGCAAGTAAAGGAAACTAATATTACTCTAGAAGCAGTGAGATCAACCAGTAACCTTTCCTGTTGATGTGCCCTGTTGATGTGCCAAACCCTAACCGATGGAGCTTGGTGAATTGGTTGTATTGATTTATGATCAAATGGTGATCAATAATGATTATGCCATGTATGCATGTTGTATGTGATGAGTTTCAAGTGGTTTTTGGTGCATAGAGATAATGGTTTTATCTTGGGAATGAGCGAATACTTTGGATGAAGAGGAAATTGCGTGATGAGTTATAGGATTCGATGAAGCAGTGATCAAGGAGCGATCGAGGTTGTCTTGTACAATGTGAAATGATTTCTATGTAATCCAACAGTCATACTTGAACCAATTTGTTTGTAATCTCTATGAGATCTTAGGTTTGTGATGTGTTACCGACCTATTGTTTTTCTTATAAGGTCGATGAGTTGTTTTGTTGTAGTGTTGGCAATTTTGGTTAAGTTTCAGTGTGATTGATTGCCAAACCAGAAGGAGTATCTGCAGTATGTGTGAAGGAAGATAGGAGCATGAAAATGATCTAATCAAGCAGAGTAGTGCTATTTACTATATCAACAAACTCATGTTATTCTCTAACAATTACAATAGTTAAATCCCTTAACCGGGTAAGCTTTAACAACCTTAGTGCTATCTAAATCCTCTAACCAGGTGATCCATTATCTTGGATTTCAAATCCTCTATCAAGGTTACTCCTAACAAGGTATTGCTTCTAACAGGGCATTATAGTCAATCCCTTAACTGGGTGGTCCCTAATAGGATTTGTTCCTAACAAGACATTTTGTAAAGCTTTAATAGGCTTGGCTCCTAACAGGGCAAACTTTAGAAGAGTTCAGAATACTTGTGGCTATTCATCCCCACTGTGGTTTTTCCCATTTGGGTTTCCACGTCAAAAATCATTGTGTCAAGTGGTGAATGGTTTTTGTGGTTATGTTTGACATGGTTAATTTGCTTAACTGTTAAATCCACTTACTTATGTTTAGATGACCGACAGTAATCTAAAATGTGCTTTTACTACTGTTAGTAAAGTATTTTGATGTTTTGGTTAAATGGTTTAGGAGTTTCAGATCTATTATACTATTATTTTGATATGTCAATGAACTGGTATACTTGACAATGCTATTGCAGTTTATTACTCAGTGTTTGAACCAGTTAGTTTAGAGATTGACTTGTGAGATTTTTTTTGAGTTTGGTGAAAGTTAAGTCAGTTTTCTATCTACTGATTCAGCCCCCCCCCCCCTCTCCGTAGTTGTCTGGATCCTTATTGATTCATCATATCATTAGTACAAACCCCATGCTAGGTTCACTACTTAGCGAGAAGGTGCATCACAAACTACAGGTTTGATTTTATTTGGGCTCACAAATTTCATCAAAAAATTATATTAATTTTTGTGCAAATAAAGTTTAGGGTGTGATTTTTAATAAGGCAAAAAGTTGTATTTTGTAAAAGCCAAAGGCCTACACAAACACTTTGTACCTACACAATAGGCTATCCTTGTTGTCCAATGCATGACATCAGTGCTGACCTAAGCCTCTTTGCTGTTATATTTGGTAGTTACCCTGAATTTGGTGGTTTCCTCTCTTTTTAGCAACATCACTAAATTTGGTAGGAGAGAGGCAATCTTTTTGAGAATATTCTAGCAAGGAGGATTTTTCCTGATGACTGAATCTTTTTCCTAGTGGAGGTGATTTTTTTTCTACCAAAGGGAATATTCTAGGGATATTTTTATAACATCAATCATTGACCAATTATACCCTATTTTCCCTCCAAGACCTAAATACCTGTAGTTGGTTTTTTGCCCATAACTTTGTCATATGGACTCAAAATCAAGCAAATGAGATATCGTCAAAAAGTTGGTTCTAGCACCAATCTTCTCATGGTGGTGGTTTGATTAGATCATACACGAATTTTCCATACCAAGCCTCCAAAAACAACCTTCAATTTTGCACTTCTTGGACCATAGCTTGGTCAAACAAACTCCTTTTTTTTTACTTTAATACATCATTAAAAAGCTCTCGAAGTCCTATATTCAGATCTCAGGTCCTTTTTAGTATATTTTCATTAGGTACTTAGAGATCTCAATATTTTCCTTTCTAGGTTCTTTCTTCAAAAATTTGCAAATCAATTGTTTTTTTGTGATTCAAGTTTAATTTTTTGAAATTAAGAGGATATTGTAGAGGTGTGATTTGGAACTAGGGTTTCACTAAGTAGGTGGTGTAGGAGCACCTAAAACATGTTCAAATTTTGATGTAATGGGTTAAGTAGTTAGGGTCTAGGTATAAGAAACTCATTTTGTGATGTAATACAGTCTTAAAAGACCATTTATAATGTTTTTAGGGTCATTTGGTTTCAGATTGGAAAAGTATGTAAAATGGTGTAAAAGAAATTGTCAAGTTGTCATGTTAAGAATATGAAAGGTCAAGGGTTGTTATTAGGTAGTTGAGCGGTTGGAAGGAGAAAAAATAATTGGAAAGCATAGTAACATGGTTAAATATGTCTGGTGTGGTTGTTTGGAAGAGAGACCAATATGTGGTGGAAGAAGATTCGATTGAAATTAATGAAATAGTCCATGTTTCCTATCATTTTTCTATATTTTTTTGAGTTGTAGTGATTTGTATGACTAGGTACAGCCTGATAATGGCATGAAACCAATTGGAACTAATAAATATTTGATTCTTCTTTCATTTGCAACTAGTTTGGTAATATTACTTGGAGTTTAGACCAAGTTATGGCCATTTTAATGTAGGTTGCCTAGAACCCTGCCTAGGATTACCCGTTTGGGGAAAAATGCCATAACTTTTGTTTCCACGGTTAGATCGTTATATAACTTTGGGAAAAATTGTGTGCTTATTCTATATACAATCTAAATAAAGTGATTGAACTCATTTTTTGTTGTGTGGAAGTTATGAATGACTGTTTGTTGTACTTCACAATGAAAATTCTGAGTTTGAACCCTTGTAGTAGCATTACCAGTCAATTTTATAGTCATTTGTTCAAAAATAACCCACACTAATTTCCATATATGTTGTTAAATGGCCAAAAGGGTATCCAAATATGTTTTTATATTTTTTTTACAAAGTTTGTGTGGGGAGTTATGCTTTGTCAGACCCTCTTAAAGGGCTATTAGAAAGAACATTTGATTTTGAAGGAATGGTTAATGATCTTTGTCCAAAGTACTAAGTGAGTGATTATTTGTGTTTGTAAGAGGATTCAAATCCTTTCTCTACATCATTAGGATAAAACCACCAATTACCAAAATCAACCAATGCATTAAAAGAAGTGTGAATCCAATAGATCTAGCCTCAATCCAACTAAGAAAAGGGGAGATTTCTGTTTAGATTCATTGATTAGGGTTTGGTTCCCTCTTTCTAAGTTGAATTGTGAAAATGCTAAAATTAGGGAAAAATAAGGAATTTTTATGTAATTTGGCAGAAATAGTGATCTACATAGTTTGTATGAAATGGTATGACAAACATAAAACCCTAATCATACACGCTTGCATGAAAATTAACATGACTTTGCTCCACAATGTTTGATGATGAATGTGTAGCCTTGAAGATCTCTGAAAATTATTGATAATGAATGCTTCACAGATGCATGAATATTAGATTGTTTGTAGATGGAGACTAAGATTGATTAGATGAAAATATGTTGATAAAATATCTTTTGTCTATTAATTCTATGAGAATCCGGTTAATACTGAGAGGGGGGGGGGTGAATCAGTATTAAGACCAACTTGAAACTTTAAACCCAAATCAAACTTACAACAAATCCAAATTCATTTACCACATATGCCAATTCATTAAATAGTATCGGTAATCACTGATAAATCTCTGATAAACTGCTATGACCAGTGTATTCAGAAATAATGAATAAACTAAAGATAAACAATAATATCACATGAAAATAATTCCACACATGAACACCATATTTTTGACATGGAAACCCAAATAGGGAAAAACCCACAGTGGGAGTTAGTACCCACAAAGATTTGTACTCTTTTGAAGTACGTCCTGTTAGGAGTAGACCCTGTTAGGAATCACCCAGTTAAGGGATTTGGATGTGCAGCCTGATTAAGAGCTTAATGACCTATTAGGATCAACCTCATGAGAGGATTTACCACTCTTTTTGAGAGCTACCTTGTTAGGGGATTTACAAGATTAAGGCCTATCAGGACCTACCCAGTTAAGGGATTTAATCTGTTGTAATTGTTAGAGAACAACAGTGAAAAAGTGATATGTTACTTGCACTTCTCAACTTGCTAAATCAGATCTAGTTATGCTCCACTATCTGCAATTCTTAGGAAGATCTCACTCTTCTCTGGTATGGCTTCACACTCTTCTCTAAGACCACCGGCACAATAAACATCAACTAAGCCAACATAAATAATATTCTCCACTAGGTCGGCCACAAAACCCTAAATTACATCATAGATCATCACAAATCTTTACAACTCATTATAGGTCATCATATGGATCATTACAATCAATTACAAATCAATATCATCCATTTAATGATCATAAGTCATTATGGGAAGTCGATCTAGTACAAAGTCAAACCCTTAGCTCATTCTACCAAGCACTTTGCACATTCCCAAGAAATTCGCTCTTCAAATGCACCAAAACATCTTTCAAACATTTCACGTAGTTTGTGCCGCATTATCATCAACATGTAGACTTGATGTTGATCACCGCCATACCAAAAATCATTACCGATGTGATGATTTCTTCGTTGGTTCTAAAATCTTGGCAAAACTTCATCAGAAATTAGAAACATGTCTTCCGATAGTCATCACAAGATGCGGTTCTAGTTGGATACTCATTTCCATGATAAAAGCTTATATTCCTAACCTCAAATCACCAATCATCACCAATCATCCGCTTTAAGTAAAACACCTCTGCATATATTGGTTAAAGTCATATTTCACAGTCTTCTGTATATTTCCAGAAAATCGTATCTTTGGTAGACTAAATAACTTAGATGACAAACCAAACATTAGTTAACATCATTTAACATCAATTGCCATCAATGACAATACAAATAATTGATGAAGTCATCTAATCAGAAAATCGCATTCTCTTCATCATAAATAGTCTTCTATCCTCTATTGGTTCAGTCATCAATTTTTAATTGCATCAGTTATGCCAATCATACCAACAATTTCCCCCTTTGGCATTGATGGCAACACCAATAAGATATACTAATCAAATTACAACACCATCACTGCTACTTGCTGCTAGTATCATATCATCTGCCAGTCTCCTCCTTTTGTCTTCTCCTCCTAAGCTAATACTTCTCCAACTTCTCTAATCCTTTTCTTCTCTCAAATATGATCTTGTTCTTCTCCCAAATCTTATCTTGTTCTTCTCCCTCTTTGACAACAATGCCAAAGGTGTGTGTGCATCACCGATCTTCTTTACTGTAGCTTCTATCATAATCATCTCTACTAATGAAATCAGAACATTATATCCAATCATTTTATCAAATCATTAAATCAAAGCTTTATATCCGAGCTGCTCCCCCTATGGAGTAGCTTGCAGCTCATCAACTCTTAATGAAGAATAATCATTAGATCCACAAGATTGATGCATCTCCATCATTCTAGTTCTTCTGGTGTAGGGGTCTAACCCCTAGTTTACCTCTAATAAACTCAAAGGTAGTCTTCAGTAAGGGCTTAGTAAAGATATCAGCTATCTGATCTTTACTCTTCACATATTCCATCTTGACCTATTTTTCTTGAACTCTTTCCCTTAGAAAATGATACTCCAATTCAATGTGCTTGGTTCTAGCATGAAGTGCAAGATTCTTAGAAATATTTTTTGCACTTGTATTATCAAAATAGATAGTCACAGGTTCAGACATATTTATTTTGAATCCTTCTAGAGCATGTATCATCCATATTGTCTGTGTGCAATTCATGGATGCAGCAACATACTCTACTTTAGCTATAGATTGAGAAACACATGTTTGTTTCTTGCTCATGCATGCCACTAATCTTCCACCAAGAAGAATGGCTCCACCGGTTGTGCTTTTCCGGTCATCCACATTGCCTCCCCAATCTGCATCACTAAAGACATCCAAATTAAATACCCTTAATAGGGATACCATAAACCATAGTCTACTGTGCCTTTGAGATACCAAAAAATTCTCTTCACTTCCACCAAATGTGTCTCCTTAGGCTCATTTTGAAATCTAGCAACTAATCTAACATCATGATTAATGTCCAGCCTACTATGAACAACATAGTGCAACTTACCAATCATAGACATGCACTCTTTTTTACAAATAGTAGGAGAACCATCTTGTTTGGACAACTTGTAGCTTGTTACCATCAATGTTCCTACTGGCTTGCAGTCTTCCATTCCAAATATCTTCAACACCTCTTTGACATACTTTCTCTGACAAATAAAGATACCACCATCTAGTTGCTAGACTTGTAACCCAATAAAGAACTTTATTTCACTGATTAGAGACATTTCAAATTTCTTTTTCATTGCATCAACAAAATCCATACACATATCATCATTTCCACCAAAAATTATGTCATCTACAAACACTTCTGCTATGAGCATCTTGTCTCCATTAGTCTTCAAATAAATGTTGTTGTCGTCACTGTTAGAATCTGAGAACACTAAGAGGGAGGGGGAGGGGGGTGGGGGGTTGAATCAATGTTCTACCATAATGATCAATTTAAACCTTATTAAAACATGCATTCACCAACTGGTATACCGGTACATATAAGATTGAAAGAAGTAAAGAAACCAATAAGCCAATCACACAAATAAACACCATAACACAAATAATTATACGCGAAAAACCTCAAAGAGGAAAAACCACGGTGGGATTTGTAACCCACAATATCAATCCACTAGCCATATGAAAAGATATTACAAAATATAGGGGTCTGCACTTGCAGGAAGACTTACAACCTAGAGCACACTATTCAATCACAAAAGGAGCCTCACTGACTACATACAAATCAAGACTACAATCCAGAGAAATGAGTGAACTACAAAGATAACATCTCCTATGCGTGAATACAGTTTGGGTTAAGCTCTATCTGTTCTGGTCTGAAACCCTAAACCCTTACCGAAATACCCTCTTACATAAATATCCTCACATACATGATATCTCTCATATATTTCACATCTCCATTACATTCCATAACCTTACATATCCATATCCTTACCTATTACAAAATGATGAATTAATAAACTGGCCTATACACCCTTTACAATCCATCATTCCTTATGTTGACTTACAAAGATAATTACAATATGAATATACATGTCGACTCAATAACATAAATACATGAATATGAAAAAATTATCAATGTTGGATCTCCCAAAATGATTTCGGCCTTCAATACCGATAACATGAATGCAAACCATGTCGGCCTGTAATGTCGGTAATCAAAGAATTCCTTCCAACCGGTGAAGGTACCTTCTGATGTCGGTGAAGTGTTTGTCGATACACTATTAAACCAAAATATGAAACTGGAACATGTTTCCATGTTGCCATCAATGACAACATATTGAAACCAACCAATTGAGTGTCAATTTCCAACAATCTCCCCCTTTGGCATTGATGGCAACACTCATGTGAAAAATGATCATGGTTTCCATTTGCCAGTTTCATCCCGAGCCTGCTCCCCCTGAGCTGAATATCCATCTATGATCATAATCAATATACTCCATACCTCCTGAACATTTTTCACCTATACCTCCCCCTTTGACATCAATGCCAACCAAAAATACCAAAAACTAGGATGAAGAATGAAATATTGTACAATGAATGTCCCAAAATACCTTATCGTAGCTAAATATATTTGAAAATTTCTAAATAGGCCTTCTTGAAAAGCTATAGATAGGTATCCCAACCTAATTTGAAAGTGCCAAAAATAGATACAAGTCTATTTAGCATATGGGTATATGACTCTTTCTCATTTAGCTTTGTTGGTGTGGGCTTACCAACCATATCTATACACTCCTTCTTATGTACACTTAATGAATCCATCCGGGGACTCACCAATTCTCTAAGGCCTCTAGCTCTCCTTATGATTTTATCTTTTTCCCTCTCAAGAGCTAAAAATTGAGCTTCCAAAACCAAAATCTGACCATCAATAGATGTAGTCAATGAATGTGGACCATCAAAAGAATTGACTATACCTACAATCTCCTCTTGAATATCATTAATCCTTTTATCTGTCTCTATTGTAAGTAAACTTGTGTCACAACATACTTTGTAAATATTAGTACACTGCCTCAAAGCATTATCAATCAACTTCAACTTATCATTAATTTCCTTCTTCTCTGACTCAATCATTTGATCAAATGTAGCTAGCTCTCTTTCTCTTTGTCGGTTTGATATCTATTGTAAAGACTCAAATTCCTTTGAAATGTGCTCTATGATTGTTTTAAGCTTGTCGAATGGGCTTGTTTCTTTGTCAAATTTGCACTCCAAGACAAGTCTATGCAAAACAGTGATAGACTAATCAATAGCCCCTTTGTCCATAGATCCTTCCTTCATCATTTTCTATGCAGCCATCATCATGAGCTCAGTAGAACTTATCTTTGTTATGCTTTTCTTTTCAACCTGTGAGGTGTCAATTGACAACAATGATGGACTCACTATCGGTCCCTGTCAGATTCCTCTTTATTCTCATCTAATGGTTTAACTTTTATAGCTTCCTCAATTTCACTGTTGGCTTCACCACTTGGTGCAATATCAGTAACTTTCATTTCCTCCATAGGAATTGTGTCCTCATCTTGTACATTTTGATCTAGAGGACTATTGTCCTCAACATTAGTAACCTGTACACTTGCAACCTTTACACTCTCTGATTCTTTCGGTATCTCTACATTTGTATATACATTAATCTCTATGGGGGCTCTATATCCAATATCTTAATATTTTTCAAAATTGAGGGTGAAGTACCCACAATACCTTTACCTTTCTCTTCAACTGGGATGTCTGTAATATTTGTCTTAGGTTCCGGTGAAGTATAAAAACTACGGTTTGCTACGAAGAATTGAACCCATGCCTTGTGGATCTCCTTGACTATCTCATTAACCCTACCTAACATAAGACTTACTATTATGTGTTTGTTGTGAAGAATCTTTCTATCTGCAACCTCAAGTATCCTGTCCATCTCCTCTAGAGTAATAGAAACACAAATAGATAACAACTCTTGAATCTTTATATGCTTGTCCTCCTCCATTGCTGATATTCTTCTAGCATATAAAATGTCATATAACTGTGCCGGTATTTGGTTTTCAATTTCTAACAAGGCTTTCTTATATATATCCAAATACAACAAAACTGATTCCTCTACTTCTCTACGTTCATCATCATCCAAATGCTCATAATAAAGTTGTAAATTATTCAACATACCATCTTTAGTTATTTCATCAACCAATTCTACACAAGTCTTGGGTGGAATAGTAGTTACATTACTAGATACAAGTGCAAGATCTATGTCATCCTTCTTCTTTCTTCTTCTAGTACAGGGTGTTTCTTTTGGAGCTCATTTTTGTGTCGGTACCCTAATAGTAACTTTCCTAACCGGTTGCTTCTTTACTTCCACCTTAGTCTCTTCAGTTTTCTTCCTTAATACCCTCTTGAATGCTAAGGGTGTGTCATCATCAAATCTAGATTCTGGTGCAATTGGCTCAATTAATATTTTAGGCTCTTTCATTTTTCTCCCTTTTTCCAGAACAACATCAATTAATTCCTTGATGTCCTATGAAACCTATTCCACAAACTTGCCTTCTTTGCCCTACTGCTTCTCCCTCTTCTTCTGGTTTAACTGATTTTCAACCTCTTTCTTTTTCTCCTTAGCAATACCAAATTTTTTTATAGTTTCATCAATAGGTACATCAATTAGCAACTATGCATAAGCATCTAGAATATGTGCATCAACTTCATAACCCATTTCCTCAATCCAAATCTTCTGGGGCCTGACTGCCTCCATCAAAGTTTCATCTTTCTTAACCATGAAGCATATCTCAGTTGAGTACTTCTCAACAATGTGCTTTGTAACCCTCTCCCTAGAATTCATAGCCTTTTCGAATGCCTTAAAGTAAACCCATACTTTCTCATCTCACTGACTACCCAATGTAGCAATAGATTGTTTTACTTGCCTTCCTATCGGGATATCAAATTCCCATTATCTCTTCCCAAAACTTGGAGTTTCATTAATGAAAAACAACATTAAACAGATAATTAGGTTTCCATACCAAAATGTTCCTTTCTTCTCTCCTTTGATCTTTCCTAGGTTAATCAACAATTTATCCAACATCCAACCACATAGATCTAACTTCTCACTCTCCCTCATCATCTTATGAGTTGCATAAATGCAGGAGCTAGAAACAAAGTTTAGTCGGTTTGATTGAGTTACCTTGTAACTGATAATCATGCTTTTGAATCTGATATCTCTGTCGGTGATAGTACTAACCCTCATTGATCACTTGTTCAATGTTGCACCGATGATCTTGTTGACCTAATCATTAGAAACCTTCTTCTCTGGTTGTTGTCCAACCTGCGGTAAATCGGTGATTGCCTTGATGGCCTCCTTCAAAATCTTATATGGTGTGTCCAACTAGATAAATTCTCCATGCACTCTGCTTAAGACATATCTAATAATTTCATCCTCAAATTCTGGAATATCCAGAATGTCAATAAACCCTAGATCCTCAATATGCTTGTACTCGGGCTTAATCTTTCAAGGATCTCCCATTAACTCGCTCATGTACATGATCTTAATATCACTCATTCCCAAATCCTCAATATGACAGTGAATGTAAGCTCTGATATCTTCAGCATACATGACTCCTTCAGGGACATGAGAAAAAGTGCCAACCGAATCATCCAAAGTAGCAATATGCGAATATCGCTTGAAAATCAGCCTAGGATGGTTCTTGACCTCAACAATAGTAGGATTTTCAATAAAAATAGGTACAAATGATGATCCCACTTCCATGATGAAAGATAAAACTTGAAAGATAGTTATCGATGAAAAACCCTAAAGAACTCTTCTGATCACTGGTGAAATTGCTCAAGATGATATTGATCACACTTAATTACCTTAGACTTTCTCTGAATCTCTTTGAATTGCTCTAAATGCAAAGTGATCAGAAATGAAGTGAATTCAACCTTTTAACCTCTAAGAAAAATCCTAATACATTATTGATATTAATGACTTCCAATGAAAGATACCGGATCTCGATCAAACATCTCCATGTCGGATAAGCATCGCCAATATCTAGAACATCCTCTAGAACCTCTTCTCGAGGCATAAGTAGTATTATCATGAATTTTTCTTACCCCTAAGGCATCTGCCTTAGTTACTGGATGAGCTTAATGTCAGTGTAGGAGCAACCTCCTATGTTGGTTGAGTAATTGGAGCATTTCCATCTAATGATTTTTCATCTGACTTCCTGACCCATTTCTTCATATGATCTTGCTAGATTTCATTTACCTTCTCTTTCCCTTTGTCATTTGATCCATCATTACCAACTGGTGAATTTATTCTTCTACAAAACTTAGCAATATATCCAACCTCATTACATGCATAGCATGTAACATTGTTCTTTTGAATCACTTTGCTAAAACTAGTATAATTGCTTGACCTGCACTGATTAGCCATATGTCCAAATTTTCCACATGCATAAAATTTAACATTCATTCTACAATCTTCTATCTTATGACCATACTTATGTTAGACACAATGTACCACTGAGAGGGGGGTGAACCAGTGGTTCTCAAATTCTTTTCCCTTAAACTCCTAAGTATTTGTACCAGTTAACATACTAAAGTTAAGATAACCTACCATTATGATAACGAGATATTACTCAATGCACTCACACATAAAGGGGACATCACATAACACCAGCATATACGAGGAAAACCCAAGATGGGAAAAACATCAATGATAAATGTTGTTGGAGTCTACTACTCCAATTCAACCTCACAATGAATCTCTGATTACAATATTTAGGGAACCAACCCAAGGAGTACCAACCCCTAATTTTAGGGCACCAACCCAAGGAGAAGTAACCCCTGATTTAGGGTACCAACCCAAGGAGCTGCAACCCCTACAATGAGCTCCAACTCAATGGTCTACTATGAGTATATTCAAATACAAAAGTAATAGTCTTGTTACAAATGGATTTTGTAACTCTTCCTAGATCTTCTATCCAGTTCACTATCAGTTCTCTGTTCACCCACTGACTGCTGCAACCTCTTCTCCTTCTCTGTTGGTTCTTCTCTTTGTCAGTTCTCTCTGCTACATAACTTCTTTCCATCGGTACTACCCTCTGTTGGTTCTCTGCTTGCCTTCTCTGTAGTCTTCTGCAATTCTTCTATGTCGGTTCTTTCACTGTCGATTCTCTCCTCTGTCAAACTCAATGGATGACTATCAATTGCCTCACTAATATGGGTTGAAACCTTCAACCCAATTCTCTCTTAAACTCATTCTCTCCTCTGATACTTGTTGATAACTTGACTGATTTCTCCTCACATGTAGCAACACTCTCTCATTCAGTGGCATCCTTCATCGATTTTGGCTTGCATATTTATAAATTGGTTTTCTCGCCAAAAGACAATTCAAATTTTGGGCGGTTAGGGTTTCCTCATCGACCTCAAGGAAAACCAAATATAATTAGATCACATCTAATATGATTGCCTAGATTGATGAATTGTAACTCATCAATCAATCCCACCATTGTCATGCCTTCCTGATCATGCCTTCTATTTTTAGTAGTCTGCATTTAACCTGTCAGTGGATTTCTTGGTCGATCGCCAAGAATGGCTTTGCAGTTCCCTTCACCTGCCTCAATCTACTCAAATAGTTTGTAATGGATCTCTGTTGTCTTTTTGACCTCAAGCTGCAAACCTTTGTTGTGCATCCCGTGAATCATGTAGTTGACATAAATGTCGACCTGTCACCATCTATCTCACCACTTGACACTTCACTGACTCAACATGCCAACCTATGCATGCATGCCACTTCACCTCCACATAGAAACCATGTCGGCATCCACCTTTGTATGATCATCTATGTTGGTATGGATGGGATCACCGACCAACTCCATTATCGAGTTCCTCTATCGGCTTACTAACCCTTCTAGTTAAACCCTAAACTGGTCTATCATCAACCTTACACTCTTCTTCTCTTTTGGTGGAACACTCAATCAATCATCACACTTGCTAACCTACCTTATGCACATACTTATCAGATGGGAGTCTTCTACATCTGCACTTTGATAGCATTACCAGTGAACTTGCATATCGGTAAACCCCTTGATGACATCATGTCATCAACCTTCAACTATTTCTATCTGAGACATCTACATGTCGGTTGCACTCTCTATCTACAGTTTCTTAGCCTTGTCTTCTTCATCATCAGACCAGACATAATCTCAACCGATTTGTCAAGGAGACAAACCCATCACACTTCAATTGTCGATCCAGTGCATATCCCTGATTTCATACACTTAAGGCATCTTTGTAATTCACCGATAGATCTGGTGTGAGACTTCAAACACCTACCTTTAACTCTTTTGTCTTATCTCACAAAACTATGATGCACACTTTTCATCATAGGAGATAAGCTCCACTTACCGGTGGGAGTGGATCCTTGTCATTTGTATCCTGCACTTCACCCATGTGGCTTCCCTGTTTGTGTAGCATATCTTTAAACAAGCACATGTGATCTGATGTGGAGCACACTCTCTGTCAGTCATCTCTTCACATGGTGACTGCATCTTTATCCGGTGGGAGTCCTACTACTTTGCATCCACACAGCATACTAGTGACCTGTACATCCTTCTCCTCCAGTATTGATGTGATTTAGATAACATTCTACCTCTTCATCACAAACAACATACAAGCACCTTTCTCACCGGTTAGCAACCATACACTATCAACACATCACTTACCAGTTGAAATTATCTCCTTACCAATGACAGACTATATCGATAACCTATCCATATCTTCAACACAAGTGAAGCACTAACTTATGTATCGGTGACTCCAATGGTTATTGTACTGAATGACATTCTCTCCTTTACCAGTGACCTGCAATACTAGGTGACATCAAGGATATCACATCTAGTATAAATCAATGATATCTCATTTGATATGCATCAATGGTAGTGTTGCACATACATCTCTTATATCGGTAGCCATCCTATACCGATTGACATCAATGACAACACAATACCAACAATGTCCCCCTTTGGCATTGATGTCAACACATGTAGTATCCAACATACTACATAATCTCTCTCCCCCATTGTGTGATTCATGGATTCTCACACATGTAGTATGCAGTATACTACATAATCTTTCCCCCCCTTTGACAACAATGGAAAAGGGCACTATTAGGGTCTCTCACCTCCTTATATTTATCGGTCACTGTCAAATATTTTTCTCCCCTTTTTCTCTATCAGATGCTTCTCCTCCTTCAACCATCATTCATTGCATCTTCTCAAGTCACAACACTTGAGATGGAGGACTCAACCATCAAATGACACCAATTGAGCATGCAAATCTGATACTAATTGCGAAAGCACTCAATTTCAGAAGGATGTGTTAGGGAATACTACTTACCTGCTGGTCAAACTGCATCTTCCCTTGTTTGATCCCAAATTTCTTTAGAGTCAAGTGTGATTGTACTATGAATACAACCAACCAAATGAAAAGTAGATAACCTTAATCATGAAATTCTCCTAGGTATTCCTACAACAATTTCTATCATCTTTAGTTTAGGCAGTCAGTACACCCACAAGCTCAAGCATGCCAAGTCACCTTCATAAGAACTTCAACTCCCCCTCAGTCATACATATTAGGTACTTAATGCTGTTCAGGTCCAATACTGGGGCTCCAATCATCTCCATATACTGGTTGGGCTTGTACAAATATGATCATCTAATGATCTTTTAGCTCCATTATATCCACCACAACCTATGGCATGATCTGGATGTACACAATGTCATCATCATGCCATGAATCAAACTAGTTAGCCCTTAGAGGATACATGCATACATAATCAACAAATAGGCCATCATATGTCATTTAGGTATTCATCAATACCACTTGAAACATATACTCCTTATTCCATGCTACTGAGGCCAATGCAATGATCTCTAGTCACATTGTCTTACATAACCTGCAAGTACCAGTTAGCAATCATACCAGTAACATCCTGCATATACCGATTTCCTATACCAGTCCATCATCACTATCAAAGTACCTTCCTATAGCTCCTATCATTTTGTGCCACTTTGCATTTGATTCCAATTGTTAATCTCCATCTATTGACACATGCGATAGTGATCCAACTCTGATATGTAGATGTGTAGCCAAGGCCACCACTACACACACATATCATCTCATTTTCTTCCTTCATACCAACAACTTATTCTTCCATGTGTCCTTCTTCACTGAGGGGGTGAATGATATGGTTAGAGTACTACTCCCCCTAAGGTCATGCATCTCCTTTAAGCCTTAGGAGATATCACCTTTGCATTGAATGCATAATATCAGTCCATGGTTGCATCTTCATGCTTCTTCCTCTATACCTTCTTTCTCTCATTCTTCTTCCCATTTTCAATCTTGGGAGTAGGTCTTACCTTCTTCTACTGATTAGTCCTTACATTTTAGGATTCTGCATCATAACCAAAAGCAATGCTATAATAGAACATGACATCCATCCCAACCTCATGATTGGAGAACCTTCTAACATGTCGGTTTGACCATTTTTTTTTGGTCATGTTGTTGTGACCAACAATCGAAACTGGTGGACCTCTTAATCTTGTAGGGACATTCCTCCTTTGGTTCCATGCAGGTCTTTGCTACTCATATCTTCTATAACTGCTATTACATTGAGCATGATTGTTCCACTGGTTTTCATAGAACTGTGAGTTCTTCTTCCTACATTCATAACTTCTATGGCCAGATCTATTGTAGTTATAACACACACTATTTGCATAACCAGGAGAGGAGTTTTGCATGTATCTACTCCTTGATGTATTTTTCTCATAAGCATGATATGTATGAGCCATGACCATTACATGCAAAGCAATAACCAAAGAAGGAAGGTTTATAACTTACAAACATATTCTACCATGCATGGGGAGATCTTAGTAGTCTAGCATCTCCATTTCTACTTCTCTAGGGATGGACCCTAGATTGTCCATTCCTTGCATTTCCTCCATATGGTCCTTTCATCTTCCAATCTTGTCTTGACATGTGGGTAGTATCATTTCCTTGTTCTCTACTGATAGGAGGTCTTCTTTGCTATCTTCTTCTGTTCTTGCTTCCGATGAAGTTATCTTCTCCCATCTTCCCTTTTCATTTGGAATCTGCATTGTTTCTCCTTCTTGCAGCACAATTCTTCATCCTTGTATGCATGTCTTCACTAGTTGTGGTTAGATCTACATTCTTCTGGGGAGTATTTCAGACAGTGAAGGTATGTCCCTTGTTTTATCCATTTCAGGAGACAAACAGAATGTCATTGTGGGGGAAATTCTTACTGGTGGAGCATTCACCAACACCACTTCCTAATCCTCTGGTGTCCTTGGCATTCTTTTTCTTTTTCAACAATTTATCCAAGGCATCACTGCTGCCATCAAACCGGACTCTTACCTTGAGCTCATCCTGACACTTCTCAAGGTCATTTATGAGAATTTCCATTTCTCCAACCAGCTGCAAATATTCTTTATTTTTTACTTCTAGCTTAGATGCTAGATCATTACACTGACACACCTTAGTATCATCTTGTTCATTTTTCAACTCTAAGATGCAATTCTTAGATTCTTCAAGGCATTTGATCAACCGGTTCTGCTCCACAACAACAACATTCTTGAGTAACTTGTACTCATTTCTCACTCTACTAAGCTCTTCAAGTGCATTTACAACTTCTCATTCGAGATCAACTTTTGTTGTATCTTCTTCTTCACCTTCACTATTACTGCCAAACACATCTTGCTGGTAGGAGTGATCTGCATGATCATTCTCAAGTGTGTGATTATTATCTTTTGATTCTTGAGCCATGACGAGATGGGTTCCTTCTTCATCATTGTTGTAGCTACTAGCAGATTTGCCTTCATCATCTACAAATACATGAGATGCATTTCTCATTTTATCTTCACAAACTAGTTTTGAAATGGTAGGCTCATTTCCATAGAGCTTCTTCAATTTGTCTCATAAGCTTTTTGTTGATCTGCATCTATCCACTTGTGAGGAGATATCATCTGATAACCCATAGAGTATAGCCTTGATTGTTGCATCATTATACTAGTTTCTTCTTTCTATATCAGAATCGGTAGAGAGGACTGACTTTACTAGGGCAGCCATTAACAACAGACATCCACACATCAAACCCTAGGGAGGACAAGTAGACTTCCATCGTGCAACTCCAAATGAAATGGTTTGAACCATCAAATAATGAAACAGGGATTGACACTAAACAAACCATTGTGTCCTTAAGCCAAAATCTACCCAAGTTGGAGAAAGCTTGTCTAACCGGGAACCTATACTCTGATACCAATTGTTAGACACAATGTACCACTAAGTATATGTACCAATTAACATACTTTCCCTTAAACTCCTAAGTAATCAAAGTATGTGTGAGTGCATTGAGTAATTAATTTCCCTTAAACCCCTAAGTATATGTACCAGTTAACATACTAAAGATAAGACAACCTACCGATATGCTAAGGAGAGATTACTCAATGCACTCACACATAAAGGGGACATCTTAAATAACACTAGAATATACGAGGAAAACCCAAGATGGGTAAAACCTCAGTGAGAAATGTTGTTGGAGTCTACTTCTCCAATCCAATCTTACAATGAATCTTTGATTACAATATTTAGGGAACCAACCCAAGGAGAACCAACCCTTGATTTAGGGCACCAACCCATGATTTTAGGGAACCAACCCAAGGAGCACCAACCCCTGATTTAGGGCACCAACCCAAGGAGCTGCAACCCCTATACCAAGATCTAACTTAGTGGTCTACTATGAGTATATTCAAATACAAAAGTAATACTCTTGTTACAAATAGATTTTGTAACTCTTCTACAAATCTCTCTGCCGAATCTTCTATCCAGTTCACTGTCGGTTTTCTGCTCACCCACTCACTGCTACAGTATTGTATCCTACTACAACCTTACCGGTTCAACCTCTTCTCCTTCTCTGTTGGTTTTTCTCTTTTCTAGTTCTCTCTACTACACAACTTCTCTCCACCGGTACTACCCTCTGTCAGTTCTTTCACTGTTGGTTCTCTCCTTTGTTAGACTCAATGGATGACTATCGGTTGCTTGACTGATGTCGATTGAAACCTTCAACCCGATTCTCTCTTACACTCAATCTCTCATCTAATAATCATTGAGCACTTGACTGATTTCTCCTCACATGCAACAATACTCTCTCATTTAGTGGCAACCTTCATCTATTTTGGCTTGTATATTTATAAACTGGTTTTCCCACCAAAAGTCAATTCAAATTTTAGGCAATTAGGGTTTCCTCATTGACCTCGAGGCAAACCAAATCCAATCAGATCACATCTGATCTGATCACCTAGATTGATGAACTGTAACTCATCAATCAATCTTGGTATTGTTGTACCTTCTTGATCATGCCTTCTATTTTTAGCAGTCTGCATTTAACCTGTCAGTGGATTTATTGGTTGATCACCAAGAATGGCTTCACGGTTCCCTTCACCTGCCTCCATCTGGTCAAACAATCTATGCTAGATCTCTACTATCCATTTGACCTTGAGCTGCAAACCTCTGCTATGCATCCTGTGAATCACACTGTCAACATAAATATCAAGCTATCACCATCTACCTCACCACTTGACACTTCACCAACTCAACATTCCGACCTTTGCATGCATGCCACTTCACCTACATGTAGCAACCATGTCAGAATTTACCTTTGCTGGATCATCTATGTCAGTATGAATGGGATCACTAACCAACTCCATTACCAAGTTATTCTATCGGCTTACTAACCCTATCGGTTAAACCCTGAACTGGTCTGTCATCAACCTTGTACTCTGCTTCTCTTCCGATGGAACACTTAATCGATTAGCACACTTGCTAACCCACCTTATGGAAATACTCATCAGATGTGAGTCTTCTGATCTACACTTTGATAGCATTATCGGTGGACTTACATACTAGTAAACCCCTTGATGACATCATGTCATCAACCTTCAACTGTTTCCATCTAAGACATCTGCATTTCGGTTGCACTCTCTTCTACAGTTGCTTAGCCTTGTCTTCTTCATCATCATACCAGACATCATCTCAACTAGTTTGTCAAAAAGACAAACTCATCACACTTCAACTGTCGGTCTAGTGCATATTCCTGATTTCATGCACTTAAGGCATCTTTATAATTCACCGATAGATCCAGTGTGAGCCTTCAAAGATCTTACTTTAACTCTTTTGTCTTATCTGACAAAACTATGTTGCACACTTTGCATAATAGGAGATAAGATCCACTTACCAGTGAGACTGGATCCTTGTCATCTACATCCTGCATTGCACTCATGTGGTTTCCCTATTTGTGTAGCATATCTTTAAATAGGCCCATGCAATCTGGTGTGGGGCACACTCCCTGTTAGTCATCTCTTCACATGGTGATTGCATCTTTACCCGATGGGGGTCCTACTATTCTACATCCACACAATATATCGGTGACCTATACATCCTTCTCCTCTAGTGTTGGTGTGATTTAGATAACATTCGGCCTCTTCATCACAAACAACATCCAAGAACCTTGCTCACCAGTTAGCAACCATACACTGTCAACACATCACTTACTAGTTGACATCCTCTCCTTACTGGTGACAAACTATACCTATAACCTGTCCATATCTCCAACACAAGTCAAGCACTAACTTGTGTACTGGTGAGTCCAATAGTCACTGTACTAAATGGAATTCTCTCCTTTATTGATGACCTGCAATACTAGGTGACATCAAGGATATCACATCTAGTATGCATCAATGATATCTCATCTGGTATGCATCAATGACAGTGTTGCACATACATCTCTTATACTGGTAGCCATCCTATATCGGTTGACATCAATGCCAACAACTTATTGCATTTAGAAAATTGATCGGGAGCAGAATCAGGGTTTTGATTTGCTCTATTTCTACATTGCCTAACCATGTGACTAAATTTATTACAAACAAAGCATCGACCATTAAATTTGTAAGCATTAAACTTCCTTACTAGTTCCTTCTAGTTTTGATCTTTATTTGCAGTATCAGAACTTTGTCCTTGTTCAAATCTAAGTCCACTGGAATCTCCATTTGTCTTTGTTTTTTCAATAGCTCATCAAGTTGTGCTGAATTAATCTTGAATTTTTCTTTATACTCACTTGCAATAGTCAAATCATCTCTTAGAATTATCATTTGTCTCTCAAGTTGTTGTTCATTACTCTAGGATTGCATTAAATCAGTTCTCAACATATCATTTTCATGAACTAACCTACCACATTCTTCAAATTTGTTTTTGAGAGATACATCAAGATTTTCCTCCTTTTTCTTCTGGTCCTCAATCTCTTTTGACATCCTCATAGTTATAGCTTGCATTTCATTTCTCATGACCATGTTCTCTAGACTCAGCTTCAGACATCTCTCATCATTATCCTTATTCTACAAAAGTTCCTTCCTCCTAGCTTGAATAGATGATAGTCTCACCTATAGGACAAGAATGAAATATTGAGCAAAATTCAATTTATCTGGTAACTTTAGGTTCTTCAACCTTTCAACATCATAATATTCAAGTGCTACCTCAATTTTCTTCTCCAAACTCATATTGATGGATTCCAGATTCAGGAACTCCCTCAAGCTATTAAACTTCCTCTAAGGCACAAGGCTCTGATACCAATTGTTGGAATCCAAGAACATTGAGAGGGGGGGGTGAATCAGTGTTCTACCAAAATGATCAATTTTAACCTTATTAAAACATGCATTCACCAACTAGTATACCAGTACATATAAGATTGAAATAAGTAAAGAAACCAATAAGCCAATCACACAAATGAATACCATAACATAGAGAATTATATGTGGAAAACCTCAAAGAGGAAAAACCATGGTGGGATTTGTGACCTACAATATCAATCCATTGGCCATATAAAAAGATATTACAAAATATAAGGGCCCGCACTTGCAGGAAGACTTATAGCCTAGAGCACATTGCTCAATAAAAAAAGGAGCCTCATCGACTACATACAAATCCAAACTACAATCCAGAGAAGTGAGTGAACTACAAAGATAACATCTCCTATTCCTGAATATAGTTTTGGTTAAGCTTTGTCTATTTCAGTTTGAAACCCTAAACCCTTACCGGAATACCCTCTTACATAAATATCCTCACATACATTATATCTCTCATATATTTTGCATCTCCATTACATTACATATCCATATCCTTGTCTGTTACAAAATGATCTAATAAAATGACCTATATACCATTTACAATCCATCATGCCTTATGTCGGCTTACAAAGATAATTACAATGTGAATATACATGTCGGCTCAATAATACAAATACATGAATATCAAAAACAATTACCGATACCGGATCTTCCAAAATGATTTGGGCCTTCAATACCGATAACCTAAATGTAAACCATGTCGGCCTACAATGTCGATAACCAAAGAATTCCTTCCAGCTAGTGAAGATATCTGTTGGTGCCAGTGCTAGTGAAGTGTCTGTCGGTAAACTACTAAATCAAAATATGAAACTGGAACATGTTACCATGTTGCCATCAATGACAACATATTGAAACCAACCAATTGAGTGTCAATTTCCAACACTCACTAGTACGTTGGAATCTAATTTTGATTAGATGTGCACGTAATGTCTCATACCATGCTCTGGGTGCCTTCTTTAGACCATATAGTGCTTTATGCAATTTACATACCATGTCTTTATCATCAGATAGAGGAAATCCATCTGGTTGTTCAATGTAGACTTCTTCTTGTAGAATCCCATTCAAAAAGGCTGATTTGACATCCATTTGATAAACTTTGAATCCCTTATATGTAGCAAATGCTAGCAGCATCCTCACTCCTTCTAATCTAGCAACCAGTACAAAGGTCTCTTCATAATCCTCACCTTCTTCCTGTGCATACCCTTTGCAGACTAACCTTGCCTTCTTTCTTACAATTGTTCCTTCTTCATCCAACTTATTCCTAAAGACCCATTTTTTTTCTAATTACATTCTTATCCTCTGGTCTAGGAACAAGTGACCATGTCTAATTCTTCTTAATTTGATCTAATTCCCCATTTATTGCATTAACCCAATCATCATCTTTTAGTGCTTCCTTTACTATTTTGGGTTCTATTGTAGATATCAAGTAGGAGTTTTCTTTGATTTTCCTCCTTGTTTGCACACCAGCATTCTTATCACCAATTATCTGCTCTTGTGAATGGTTTAATTTGACATACCTAGGTAATACTGGTACTAGTTATGCATCTTTTGCTTCTTGTTTTTCATTTCTTTATCGTTGTCATCACTTACCATTTGAGCACCTAATTCTCCATTTGTCGGTTCTTCATTGTTCTATGCTTCCAGTTCAATAATCACAAGTTTCTCATCATCTTTTTTAGGCTCAGATCTATTGGTACCTTCTGACTTTCCAGAAAAATCATCTACCTTCACATTATCACTTTCAATAATCTTCTTAGTTTTCTTATTGTAACATTTATATGCCTTACCCTTGGTAGAGTAACCAAGAAAGGTTCCCTCATCATATTTTGCATCAAATTTCTTAGTGTGATTATCTTTCTTAATAAAACATTGTCTACCAAAAAATTTGAAATAACTTACACAAGGATTTTTTCCATACCATAGCACATAAGGTGTTTTATTGTTACCTCTTTTTACTAGTACCTTGTTTAAAGTATATACAATAGAGCTGACTACTTCTCTCCAAAACATTTTAGGTACATTACCCTATAACAACATGGTTCTAGCAGCTTCAACTATTGCTCTGTTCACCCTTTCTTCTATGCCATTCTGTTGAGGTGTCCTCGGAGTTGACATATGTCTCTTGATACCCTATTCATTACAATACTTATCAAATTCATCAGATGTGAATTCTCCTCTCTGGTCTGATCTTAAACACTTCAAGTTCTTCCCAGTTTCATTCTCAACCAAAGCTTTAAATGATTCAAATTTATTAAATGCTTCTGATTTCTCCTTCAAAAATGTCACCCACGTCATTTTAGAATAGTCATCGGTGAAAAATCATGAAATACCTATCATCATAATAACTCTTTGTTCTCATAGGGCCACAGAGATCAGTATGTACCAAATCTAAAATATTCTCAGAAGTACAATTCTTTCTCTTGAAAGAAATAGAGGTCATCTTACCAATTTGACAATCTTTGCATATCACACTATCTAGTTTAATAAGTTGGGGCAATCCTCTTATAACACTTGACTTTCTTACCTTAACCAAATTATCAAAATTAACATGACAACATCTTTTATGCCACAACCAACTGTCTTCCATTCTTGCAACCAAACAATTATTAACATTACTATTCAAATGGAATAAGTTACCTCTAGTTTGCTTCCCAGTAGCAATCAGTTCACCATTATCTCCAATAATTCTATAGACTCCACTTTTAAACTCAAGCAAATAACCTTTATCATTGAGATGACCAACACTTAAAAGATTATTCTTTAGACCATCAACCCAAAACAAATCATTACATTACTCTTCCCATTTAGAGAAATTGAACCTTTACCTTTCACCATGCAGGGAGAGTTATTTCCAAATCTAACAACACCACCATCAAATTCATCAACAGTTATGAACTTGCTTTTGTATTTGGTCATTTGGTGTGAGAAACCACCATCTATAATCCATTCATCACTATTATCTATATGAGAAACCAGTGCCTTTTTATTTGTCAGTTCCTCCTTCACAACTACAAACATAATTTCCTCATTGTCATCTTCATCTTCAGACTCCTCATCAGTCACACCTTCATGTACTGCAACATAACATTTCTTTTTGCCCTTTCCTTTATATTTTCTAAATTTCTCTTTCTTGTTAGTATTAGGACAATTAGCAGCAATATGACCAATTTTACTACAAGAGAAACACTTCAAAGGTAGCTTTCCTTTATACTTACCAATGCCTCTTGGAAATCATTTTTGCTAACAGTGCCTCAAGCTCCATCACCTGATCTTCATTGTCTTCATTTCCTCGGTTACTTCCATGACTTGACCTAAACTCATGATTTTGACATATATCTTTTCCTTTTCTATCAAATGAACCAGTAATAGAAGCTTTAAAGGCAGATTCAGTAGATTTTGTCACACTATTGTCAAAACTATTCAACTCAAAAGTTGTAAGCTTACCAATCAATGAATCAACACTTACCTTATCCTTTGAAATAGATCTAAGTTCTTGGATTACAGATACTCTTATAGCATATTGAGGTTGAAGAGTTCTAAGCATTTTACTTACTATTGCATCATCATCTATTTTACCTCCAACACTCTTTATGCCAACAAAAGCGTCTTTGATTCTCTAACCATACTATGCAATATTTTCTCCTTCAAGCATTTGCATGTCATCAAACTTTCCTCTCAAGATTTCCTCTTTGGCTCTTTGTATATGCTCATCTCCTTCATAGATTATATCTAAATTTTCCCAAACCTCACCTACAGTTTCCAATCCTTGAACATTAATATAATCTGAATCAGATAAATTACTAACAATAGCTTCTAAGGATTGCATGTTCTCTTGTTGCTCTTTGATTTCATCCGATGTCAAGGGAGTAGTAGTAGGAGCAACGTATTGTTTTTCAACTTGCTTCCAATATTATACACCAAGACCTTTGATGTAGATCTTCATTCTCTCTTTCCAAATCTTGTAGTTATCCTTTTTGAAATTGGGACCCTCTTTCCTTATCATCTTTACTTCCTTAGAATCTTTCTCTCAAGCGGTTAGGCTTTCTGTGTTGGTATTTTGGTATGGTTTTGTCATTGATGTCAACACCTACTAAACACTTATCAACTCTGGCACTTTGGAGAATCAACAACATTCACCGGCAAGCAAGTGACTTATGTAGAGTCACCGATATCTAGTACACTGGTAGGATATAATGTTCATCGGCACTTGGAATAGCATGAATCTATACCTGTTAATCTGAATAGGTACAAATCTATGATAGGAGGTTTACTGTATTTGACACAAACAAGACCTAATATCATGAATGCAGTATGTATTGTTTCAAGATTTTAGAGTAATCCTAGAGAAAATCATGAATCAGCAGTAAAAAGGATATTCTAGTACTTAAAAGGCACTACAAATCTTGGCTTATGGTATCCTAGAGATGAAAAATTTGAATTATGTGCATACATAGATGAAAATTGGGTAGGAGATGTGGATGATAGAAAAAGCACCACCGGCGGAGCATTTTTTCTTGGAAGTAGATTAATTTCTTGGTTGAGTAAGAAACAAAGTTGTTCATATTTATCAACAATTGAATCAGAATATGTTGCAGCAGCAACCAACTATACATAGGTACTATGGCTTAAGCAAATGTTGAAAGACATAAAGGTAAAATGCAAGGAACCTATTACTAGCTATTGTGATAACACTGTAGCAATTGATATATCTAAAAATCCGGTATTACATTCTAAAACCAAACATGTTTCTATCAAAGTGAATTTTCTAAGGGAAAATATTGAAGCAAAAGAAACTAAACTGGTTTATGTGAATACTAAAGAGTAGATTGAAAATATTTTCACTAAACCTCTGCCTAAGGAGACATTTCAATATCTCATAGATTATCTTGGGGTCATACCATCACCGGTAGAAACTTAGACAGTTGATGAGAGTCATCAACTAACAAAAATAACAAAGAAATCTTTTACTCTGGCTTTGATGGGAAGCTACTTCTCAGGGGGAGTAGTTGGTATAGTAAATTGGTTGGTATTTTGTATCTGAAAAATGGTCTTTATATTGCTTTGGCATTTGATGTCAAAGGAGGAGAGATTGGTATGGAAAAACACAAGGAAAACTCATGTCACTCCCAGGGGGAGAGATTGTTACTTTGGGGAGATTATTGGTTTTTGGTATTTGGCATTTCTATTTTGGCACTTTGATGGTTTTTCCATCTTGTGTTGCCATCAATGCCAAAGGGGGGGATTGTTGGTATTTTGGTATGGTTTTGTCATTGATGTCAACACCTACTAAACACTTATCAACTCTGGCACTTTGGAGAATCAACAACATTCACCGACAAGCAAGTGACTTATACACAGTCACCAATATCTAGTACACCAATAGGATATAATGTTCACCGGCACTTGGAATAGCATGGAAAACTCCTGGTTATGTCAAAGACATCGTCTAGAAACTTTGTCTTGGAGTTTTGGTCATTGGCATATTTCGTATTTACATATTTGTTATTACTGGCAAATAGGTCTAGGATATACACCGATAGGTTTATCTTTTCCAGATCAACATGACACGCTATGGAGATGTCTTACTATTGTTGTAAATGCATCAAGCCGACATGTTGAATCAGTTATTGCATCGGACATTTTTTTGTTTGTAAATTGATTTTATTGCAATATCCTTTAGAGCCGACCTACTAAAATTGGTCTTAGGTTATGATATAAATGTAAGATCTTATTTGTAAGATCATAAGGAGAATGTGAAAAAGAATTGTGTGAAGGTATATGCGAGAATAAGCAGAGCTATACATGCAGACATCATTTGAAGGTTGAAGGAAGGTTTTTGTGAAGACAATCAGAACTACACCAGTACTGCATCCAACATAGAAAGATGCTAATTTGAGCAGTACATCCTTATTGGATTTAACCATCCAATTGTAGTCAGTGTGACTCCTAATTGTGTTTGAGCAGTGAGCTCTAGGTGCTTGGCCTTTCTGCATGTGCAGACCCCATTTGTATACACATACTATTTGCAATAGTATCATCTGATTGTGGGTAAGGTTTCCCACCATGGTTTTTCCCCTTATAGGGTTTCCACGTACAAATATTGGTGTTATGTGTTGTGGATGACTTTGTCTTTTTGTTTCATGCATTAATATTTACTGGTATTACAATTAACTGATAAAACTATGTATCGGCATTAAAGATTGGTTTACCGGTATTAAGCATTAAGTTGGTAAAATTGTTTTTGGTTTGAATTTGTTAGACAACTAATTCACCCCCCCGTCTCAGTTGTCTCTAGGACCTAACATTCCACACATAGAGGACTAAAGCTCTGATACCAATTGTTAATTCTATGAGGATTTGGTTAATAATGAGAGGGGGGGGAGTGACTCAGTATTAAGACCAATTTAAAACTTTAAACCCAAATCAAACTTACAAAAAATCCAACTTCATTTACCACATATGCCAATTCATTAAACAGTACCGGTAATCACTGATAAATCTCTAATAAATTTCTATAACTAGTGTATTAAGAAATAATGAATAAACTAAAGATAATCAATAACCTCACATGAAAATCATTCCTCACATGAACACCATATTTTTAACATGGAAACACAAATAGGGAAAAAACCACGGTGGTGGTTAGTACCCACAAATATTTGTACTCTTTTGAAGTATGCCCTGTTAGGAACTTAGCCCTATTAGGAGATTACAATACACCCTATTAGGAGTAGACCCTATTAGGAGTCACCCAGTTAAGGGATTTTGATGTGCAACTCGGTTAGGAGCTTAATAATCTATTGGGATCAACCTCATGAGATGATTTACCACACTTTTTGAGAGCTACCTTGTTAGGGGATTTATAGGATTAAGGCCTATCAGGACCTACCTAGTTAAGGGATTTAATCTGCTATAATTGTTAGAGAACAATAGTGAAAAAGTGATTTGTTACTTGCACTTACAAGCTTGCTAAATTAGATCCAGTTATGCTCCACTATCTACAACTCTCAAGCAGATCTCACTCTTCTCTGGCATGACTTCACACTCTTCTCTAAGACCACTGACATGATAAACATCAACTAAGCCAACATAAATAATTCTCTCCACTAGGTCAGCCACTAAACCCCAAATTACATCATAGATCATCACAGATCTTTACAACTCATTACAAATCATCATATGGATCATTATAATCAATTACAAATCAATATCAGTTGTTGAATGATCATAAGCCATCACAGCAAGGCGATCTGGTACAAAGTCAAACCCTTAGCTCATTCTGCTAAGCACTTTGTACATTCCCAAGAAATTCGCTCTCAAAACATGGCAAAACATCTTTCAAACATTTCATACGGTTTGTATTGTGTTATCATCAAAATGTAGACTTGATGTCGATCACCACCATACCAAAAATCATTACCAGTTTGATGATTTATTCATTGGTTCTAAAACCCTACTAAAACCCTAGCAAAACATCATCAAAAATTAGAAACATGCCTTCCAATAGTCATCACAAGATGTGATTCTTGTTGAATACTCATTTCCATGATAAAATCTTATATTCCAAACTGCAAATCACTAATCATCACCAATCATCTGCTTTAAATAAAACATCTCTGCATATACTAGTTAAAGTTCTATTTCACAGTCTTTTGTATATTGTCAGTAAACCCCATCTATGCTAGATTAAATCACTTAGATGACAAACCAAACATTAGGAAACATCAATTAACATAATTTAATATCAGTTACCATCAATGACAACACAAATAACTGATCAATTCATCTAATCACAAAATCTCAATCTCTTCATCACATATAGTCTTCTATCCTCTACTGGTTCAGTCATCAGTCTTTAACTGCATCAATTATGCCAATCATGCTAATAATGTCTAGGAAAATTACTAATAAGGCCGACCTCCAATGATCATGCAAAGCCACAAAGATCAAAACTTACCATTGAGATATAGCCCCTACCCTATTTTAAATTAGTGCCTAATTGAGTAGGACCATGGCATTTTGGAGTTTCATGATCTAGACTAAGATGTTCCATGCCTTGGTCCCACCACAATCATGACTAAAACAATGCTAAAAGGGGGTGGGTATCACATGGTAGGACCCACAAAAGGTTGTTCATGGCATCAAATCTAGAGAATAGGCACGAACAAACCTAGAAAAAGGGATGAGGATAGGACACGCTAAAGTAGGGGCACAAACATGAGGTGTAAATTGGTCAAGTGAAAATTTATGACACTAATTTTAACCCCCACTTTAATGAGAGTATGGGCCTATGCAAATAATCACAATAAATTAGTTGAAAGATGAGAGAGAGAGAGAGAGGAGAAATTAGGAATGAGATCACAAGGAGTATAAGACATCACTATTTCTGAGGAACCAAGCTCCTAATCTTAGGATCTTAACTCACACAATTAAATGCAAGGACACACAACACAAGTTGTTAGCACTAAAAAAAAGACATCAAGTCAACTCGCCAAAGAGACCTCGATAATCAAAATGTCTCAACCACTAATATCATTCTTGAAAAACCATCACAAGAACATAAGTGATCATACAAAAAGAGTGAGAGCACACATCAAATCATGAACTACAAATAGCAAAGATATGAGCTCATGATGAGAAGAAAAGAGAGGCATGGACATCATTCTCTAGTTGTGTTTCTCTAGGTGATCCACGAGAAGAAGAGTGAGAGAAGACATGGATTTCACATTCTAGTTGTGTTTTTCTAGGTGATCCATGTTGGGGAGGAGAGTAGGAATAGTCTAGTTGTGTTTTTCTAGTTCCGCTCATCCCGTTGTGTGTGCAACTATCTAGTTTTAGGTGTTAAGCATCTTGTATAAGAGTTTATTTTCTCTCATTTCATGCATGCAACAACCTATGTAAGATATTAATTGAAAAATGCAAATGTGTGTTTGGTATCAAGAACATCTCATGTAAGAGTTTGTTTACTCTAGTTTCAAGAATTTATAATCCTATCTAAGATAAATATATGCTTGGTTTTGAGGACATCTCGTGTAAGAGTTTGTTTTCTCTAGTTTTCAGAATGTGCACCCCATTTAAGACATATATTAATGTCGCCTCTAGTTTTGGGCATTAAGCATCTTGTGTAAGAGTTTTTTTTTCTCTAGTTTCAAGAATAAACTCCTCATTTAAGACATTGCAAAAATATAGTGCAATATAGTACAAAGAGGGTGATATGTTATGGCCCCCCTTAAGATGTCAATGTTAGTAAGATGAGAGGGGGGGGGGGTGAATCATATAAACTCACAATTCAATATATTCAACAAATTCAACCTTGGTGGCCTTTACTTTAATATGCAACCTAGACTGTAAATTATTCAATCTCATAAACTGATAAACTTAAAACATCACAACACATCTAACACCAGATTTAATGTGGAAACCCAAATAGGGAAAAACCACTATGGGATTTTGGACCCACTAAGAAATATACCCTTCTAGAGTATGCTCGGTTAAAATCCAATCTTGTTACAGATTACATAAACACATTGCTAGATGTGACCCGGTTAAGGGATTTCCCTCAGATCTATTAGATTCTTCACTTTGTTAGAAGTGACCTTGTCAAAGGATTTCAAACACTCAACTAGAATGTTACCTTGCTAGAGGATTTACAAATAAGACTGTTAGGTCCACTTGGTTAAGAGATTTTCTGTCACTTACAAAATAAATAACAGTAATAAAATATATCTGCAACTTCACATCTGAAATACTAAAGCAAATTCTATGTGCTCAATGTACTCAAGATAATCTTTTCATAAGACTTATCTTTCACCTTCTTGGGCTTCTCAATCTGTTCTTCAATTAGATCTTCAATCTTCTATGCTCGATGATCACTACAGCAACATCACTATTCTTCTATTTGCCCACATTCATTGTTCATCAACAATTCCTTATTTATAAACAATTCCTAACCGCTTAATCTCCTTGATCACATTTCCCATGATTAATCTTAGCCATCAGATCATCATACTTGACTAGGTTGATTGAATCCTTTGATCTAAAAAATGTTTTATCTTACCTTGGAACTTGTATTCCTTCCTTGGTAGTTGTGCTAGGTTATGACCATTCAATCTGCATTGTAGATCTGACTCTTGTATTTTCATTGTCATAGATCCTCAACAAACTTCTTGCATGACATACCAATCATCTATACATCTCCATCTCATTGGCATCCTTCATTTAATAATGCTTTTATTCATCTAATGTGTTCTATTACTACCCAGTTGTTACTCGGTTAATATTGAACTTCACTCTGTAGACATTTTGCCTTCATTAACTGATATCGATAACCTTAGTGTTTATCGACTAGCTTCATTGCTCGGTAACATAGAACACTATTAAACCTATATTCATCTACTGAATGAAATCTTTTCTTATTCTTATTCAGTCTTTGAATACACATATATATAGGATATCAAAACAATCAAAACAACAAAATCTCATCACTGTCTAACTCAGTAATAGTTGCCCATTTGAATAACTTATTATTCCCCTTCATTTTCACATTCATTATGTGTCACTGACATCTTTATACTCATCAAAACATACTTCTTAAGATATGGAAACATCATACTGAATCAGGAAATCAATTTCTTGACATCAATGACAAAATAATATTATTAAGACAGTAATTATCCTTTATCGGTTATATCAATAATCTCCAACAACCTTCTCAATATCCTTATACCAACAAACTTATTGAAATTCCAACAATCTCCCCCTTTGGCATTGATGGCAATACCAACTTTAATGGCAATACCAACTTGATTCATTTCAATTGATTTAGATTCAGATTGTTGTAAAACTATCTGCTGTTATCCTTGATTTCTCCTGAAATTCTCTCCCCTAGTCATTAGTCTTCTCCTATCTTCTCCTATTAGTCTTCTCCCCCTTTGACAACAATGCCAGTAAAACTAATTCATGATTTCTTCCCCTGTGAGGTAATTTCCTTGTAGTTAAAACATATACAAATGTATCATCTCAGTCTCAGTCAAAGCTTCTTGTCTTCAATCACTATTTCCTACACAACTTTAGGTGACCTCCTAAAGTGTGTAAGTCAACATCAACTCATAAATAGTATTCTATAGAGTCATAGAGTTGATACTTTCACCGAACTCTGTCAGTGAGTAGAAGATAGGGGTAGGACCCCTAACTTGCTTCTAAGATACTCAAAAGTGTCCCTTGGCAGTGGCTTTGTGAAGATGTCTGCTATTTGTTTCTTTGAACTAATATATTCTAGCACAACTTTCTTTTCTTGAACTTCTTCTCTAAGATAATGATACTTTATAGAGATATGCTTTGTCTTAGAGTGCATTACCGGATTCTTTGAAATATTAATAGCACTAGTATTATCATAGTATATAGTTACTAGCTCGGTAACTTTCTCATTCATACCTTCCAACAATTGTTTGATCCATGCTATATTGGTGCAATTCAATGCTGCAGTGACATATTCTGTTTCAACTGTTGACTGTGAAATGCATCCTTGTTTCTTGCTAAGCCAACTTACTAGTCTTTCACCTAAGAAGAAAGCTCCACCACTTGTGCTTTTTTTGTCATCAATGTTTTCTACCCAATCAGCATCAGTATAGACTTTTAAATCAAAATCATTCTTCTTTTTATATACTAAACCATAATCTTCAGTGCCTCTCAGGTATTTGAAAATTCTCTTGATTGTTGTCATATGGGTTTCTTTGGGATCTGCAAAAAATATTGCAACTGTACCTACTGCATGTGCTATATCAGGCCTATTGTGAACTACATATTGCAACTTTCCAATCATAGATCAGTAAAGTGTCTCATCAACAGATACAGATTCATCATTCTTTGATAGTTTACAATTGGTAGTCATAGGAGTACTTACAGGTTTAGAATCCTCCATTCCAAATTTCTTCAAGATTTCCTTTATATACTTGGATTGAGTAATGAAAATCTCATCTTTCATTTGCAGTATTTGTAAACCTATAAAATACTTTATTTCACTGATTAATGACATCTCAAATCTTTGCACATTTCATTTCCAAAGTTCTTGCATAAAGAATCATTTCCACAAAAAATAATATCATCAACAAATATGGCTGAAATCAATATTCCATTTTCTTCATCATTCTTCATATACATGTTGTTGTTTTCACTTGTTCTGATAAAACCAATCTTGATTAAGTAAGAGTGCAATCTCTCATACCATGCTCTAGGTGCTTGCTTTAGGCCATATAAAGCTTTGTTCAACTTACATACCTGATCTTTATTCTTCTCTTCAACAAATCCTTCAGGTTGTTCAATATAAACTTCTTCTTCTAGTATACCATTAAAAAATGCAGATTTAACATCCATTTGATATACCTTGAAATTTTTGTAAGCAGTATATGCCAACAATGTTCTTACTCCCTCAAGTCTTGCACAGGTGCAAAACTCTCACCATAGTCTATTCCTTCTTCTTGAGCATAACCTTTGTAGAATAGCCTTGCTTTATTCCAAATGACCTCACCTTTTTCATTTAGCTTGTTTCTAAAAACCCACTTAGTACCAATTACATTTTCTCTTTTGGTCTTGGGACCAGTGTCCATGTTTCATTTTTCTTGATTTGTTCAATCTCTTCTGTCATAGCATTTACCCAATCTTCATTGCTAAATGCCTCTTTTACTATCCTCGGTTCAAATTTAGATATCAGACATGTGTTCTATCTTAGTTTGTTCCTTGTCATCACTGGATCATCCTTATCTCCTATAATCTAACTTGATGCATGATTCCTTCTGACATATTTGGCTAATATAGGCTCGGTAGGCTCTGTATGATCTTCTTCATCACTCAGTAACTTGGTATTCTCTTCATTTTCTTCAACAACTTTCTTGGTAGGACTTCTTGGTTGAACATGTACAAACTCTTCATAATCTTCTAGTTCTTTGGAATTTCCTTCATCATTTCTTTTTGCAAATTCATCAATTTTCACATTTGTACTTTCCACTATTTTGTTAGATGATTTAATCAAACATTTAAATGCTTTACTTCTAGAAGAATAACCAAGAAATGTTCCTTCTTTGCTTTTCTAATCAAACTTTCCATTTATGTCATCTTTGTGAACATTACATCTACTCCCAAATATTTTAAAATAACTCATATTAGGTTTCTTGTCATACCCGATTTCATATGGTGTCTTCAAAGTTCCTTTCTTCAGTTGTACACAGTTCAAGGTGTAGACTACAGTGCTTATTGCTTCTCTCCAAAATGTTTGAGGTACCCTCTTTTCTATCATTAGGGTTCTGGCACAATCTACAATAGATCTATTTCTTCTTTCAGCTATTCCATTTTGATGTGGTGTTCTCGGTGTAGACACTTATCTCTTTATACCATGATCATTGCAAAATAGGTTAAATTCATCAAAAATGAACTCTCCTCCTCTATCAGATCTTAGACATTTCAGCTGTCTTCCTATTTCATTTTCAACTCTTGCCTTATACCATTTGAACATTTGAAAGGCTTCTAATTTTTCTTTTAAAAACATAACTGACATCATCCTTGAGTAATCATCCACAAATAATATGAAGTATTTATCACCATAATAACTTTGAACTTTCATAGGACCACAAAGACTAGTGTGCACAAGGTCTAGAATTCCTTTAGAAGTGTAGGAATTACTTGTAAAGCTTGATCTTGTCATATTACCCATCTAACATCCTCAACACATAGCATTCTCAGGTTTTTCCAAGCTCGGTAGACCTCTTACTCGATGCTTCTTACTTATTTTGATCAGATTATCAACATTTACATGACAAAACCTTTTATGCCATAACCAGGTATCTTGTATTTTAACATATAGACAATTTTTCCGAGTTGAGTCAAGATGAAATGTATTACCTCTTGTTTGAGTAGCGATAGCAGCTAACTTTCCATATTTGTCATGAACTTTGACAATTCCCTTCTGAAATTCTATTCGGTATCCTGTATTGTTTATTTGTGCTACACTCAACAAATTTTATTTAAAACCTTCAACCCAATATACATCACCACATTTAGCATTGTCAAGAAGTGTGATAGATCCTTTACCTTTCACTGGACATGGTGCATCATTACCAAATCTTACATAACCTCCATCATAGTCTTCTAATTTAACAAACTTGTGTTTATCACCTGTCATGTAATGTGAGCATCCACTATCTATGATCCAAGAATCATTATTATTTATGTGAGATATTAAGGATTTTTCTTCACACCTTTCTTCATCTGATCCATCTTTGATAGCCACATAGACAACTTCCTCTATCTCAGTCTCATCAGATTTATCATCGTTGGATTCCTCATCAACCACTAGGCATGTCTTTCTATCTCTCCTTCTGAAGTCTCGGTGCCCTCTGTAATGATTTTCTTTCTGTCTGTCATCTCGGTATTCTCTCTTTTCACTAGATCCTTTGTCAGGATAGTTAGAAACCATATGTCCTATTTTATCACAGTTAAAACATTTCAAAGGTAACTTCCCTTTATACTTACCTTTACCTCTCGGTAACCTTCTGGCCAATAATGCTTCAAACTCTTCTTGCTTTCTGATTTCCTCATATAGTTTGTGTACTTCTTCCATGTTTTTGCAAAATCTTTCACTTGCTCCACTATGATTTCCTTCAGTATGCTTATACATTCTATCATTGTAATCATCAGATTCACCAAGATGAAAAGAACTGAATGTAGATTCAACTTTATTTATCGAAGACCCACTGTTATCAAAATTGCTTAGCTCAAATGCATGTATCTTACCAATAGTAGCATCCAAGGAGATTGGCATGTTTGGTACAGACCTTAATTCATTAATTGCAGAGACTCAAGTGGTATAAGCAGGTAGAAGTGTTCTTAGCAACTTACTTGTTACATCCTTTTCTTCAATAGTTCCTCCTGCTCCTTTGATTTGATTGACGGTTTCCTTTAACCTTGTATTGTATTGGATAATGTTCTCACCTTCATTCATTCTCATGGATTCAAGTTGACCTCTTAGACTGTCTACTTTTTCTCTTTGAACATGTTCATCACCACCATACACAGATATGAGCTTATTCCACTTAGCTTTGGCATCATTACAACCTCTAGATCATTAAACTCTGAGTCAGTCAATGCTGATGTTATTTCAATCATTGCTTGAATATGTTCTTGCTTTGCCTTTATCTCTTCCATTGTCATCAGGTAGGTTCTAGGTGCATTGTAATCATTCTCCAGATTCTATGTTGCATATTCTCCAATTCCTGATAAGTGCAACTTCATCCTTTTCTACCATGTGGAGAAACTTGACTTTTTCAGCTTTGGGGCATCCCTCTTATACATCTTCAGATCTTGCCTCAAGTTCATTTAAACTTTTCTTCCAAATTCCAAAGCTCTAATACCAATTGTTAGTAAGATGAGAGGGGGGGGGGTGAATCATATAAACTCACAATTCAATATATTCAACCTCGGTAGCTTTTACTTTAATATGCAACCTAGACTATAAATTATTTAATCTCATAAACTGATAAACTTAAAACATCATAACACATTTAACACCAGATTTAACGTGGAAACCCAAATAGGAAAAAACCATTGTGGGATTTCTGACCCACTAAGAAATATACCCTTCTAGAGTATGCTCGGTTAAAAGCCAATCCTATTACAAATTACATAAACACATTGCTAGATGAGACCTGGTTAAGGGATTTCCCTCAAATCTATTAGAATCTTCACTTTGTTAGAAGCGACCTTGTCAAAGGATTTCAAACACTCAACTAGAATGTTACCTTGCTAGAGGATTTACAACTAAGACTGTTAGGTCCACTTGGTTAAGACATTTTCTGTCACTTAAAAAATAAATAACAATAATAAAATATATATGCAACTTCACATTTGAAATGCTAAAGCAGATTCTATGTGCTCAATGTACTCAAGATAATCTTGTCATAAGACTTATCTTTCATCTTGCTAGGCTTCTCAATCTATTCTTCATCAGATCTTCAATCTTCTGTGCTCGGTGATCACTACAGCAGCATCCCTATTCTTCTATTTTCCCACATTCATTGTTCATCAACAATTCCTTATTTATAAACAATTCCTAACCACTTAATCTCCTTGATCATATTTCCCATGATTAATCTTATCCATCAGATCATCATACTTGACTAGGTTCATCGAATCCTTCGATCTGAAAAATGTTTTATTTTGCCTTGGAACTTGTATTCCTTCCTTGGTACTTTTGCTAGGTTATGACCATTCAATCTACGTTGTAGATCTGACTCTTGTATTTTCATTATCATAGATCCTCAACAAACTTCTTGCATGACATACCAATCATCTATACATCTTCAGCTCATTGGCATCCTTCATTTAATAATGCTTTTATTCATCCAATGCGTTCTGTTACTGCTCAGTTGTTACTCGGTTAATATTGGACTTCACTCGGTAGACATTCTGCCTTCATTAACCGGTATTGATAACCTTAGTGTTTACCGACTAGCTTGATTTCTCAGTAACATAGAACTATATTAAACCTATATTCATCTACTGAATGAAATCTTTTCTTATTCTTATTCAGTCTTTGAATACACATATATATATAGGATATCAAAACAATCAAAACAACAAAATCTCATCACTATTTAACTCGGTAATAGTTGCCCATTTGAATAACTTATTATTCCCCTTCATTTTCACATTCATTCTGTGTCACTTACCGACATCTTTATACTCATCAAAACATACTTCTTAAGATATGGAAACATCATACTGAATCAAAAAATCAATTTCTTGACATCAATGACAAAATAATATTATTAAGATAGTAATTATCCTTTATCGGTTATATCAATAATCTCCAACAACCTTCTCAATATCCTTATACCAGTAAACTTATTGAAATGCCAATAGTCAACATAGGCCGATGTTGATGTCTTAAGGAAGCTAGAAACAAGGATACACACCTTCAACACCAAGGAGATATCCTTCTAGGCAACAATGTTCATACATCCAAGATAAAGAGGCAATACTCTTACAAGCAAGGATAAGATAGTTGAAAAAGAGATATCTTGCAAGAAGTGTAAAGGGAATCCTTGGAGGAGAAGAGATCTTTTCTCAAAAGACACCTACCTCCAAGTGGAAATTTTGAACAAGAGTAGCATCTTCTACCAAAAGAAGCAAATGAGAACAAGAATTCCTACATTCCTCCGATTGCTAGGTAAGGGGATTCTTGGTGAGGGATAACACACTTTTGATCTTGAGTAAGGGATTCTTTTATAATAGATATACATTGCCAAGTTAAAAAGAGGTTGCCGTCAAGGATACACACCTCTTGAATAAGAGAGAATCCTTTGTCAAACAAATGAATTCACACAAGGAATGACATCAAATCATAAGCAAACACCACTCCATAAAGGAAAATCAAAATCCTTAGAAAGGATAGGAAAAATCAATGCCCCCAAACAAAGGGAAAATGAGAAGGTTTATACAACTTCCAAAGAGATATTATTCATAAGAGTACCATTTCAAACAAGGAATAGGTCCTAAGTAAAGAACACACATGTAATCGCATGAAGGATAATTCTATGTAAGAAAGGACATCACATTATGAAAAATGTTTTTGATTACAATAAAAGAAGGTTTTGAAGGGACCCGAAACCCTTTACAAAAATATTACAAAATATGTATCATAGAATGCCCAACAAAAGACTGACCAACCAAAAAACTGTTGGGATCCAAGAACACTGAGAGGGGGGGTGAATCAATGTTATACTAGAATAGAGAAATTTAACCTTAATGGCACAACAACTTAGCAGCTGGTAGACATAAAAACATATAACAATAAGTAACAATGCAACCACAAAGATGAACATCATAACACCACAGATTTATACATGGAAAACCTCAATGAGGAAAAACCACGGTGGGATTGGATACCCACAATATCTATCCACTGATTAGATGAATAAATATTACAATAAGGGGCCTCCACATGTAGGAAGGCCAATAGCCTAGAGCACACTACTCATCACAAAAGGAGTCTCACTAACTACATAAAACATTGGACTGCAATCTGGAATGAAGATTGAACTATAAGAATAGCATCTCCTATGCCTGAGTACAATTCTAGTTAAGCTAAATACCAAAGGTCTTAATCCATTTTGGATTTGCATAATCCATTTTGTAAGTCAGTGAGACTTCCTTTTGTATTTAAGCAGTGAGCTTTAGGTAGTTGGCCTTCCTGCATGTGCAGGCCCCTATTGTAAGTAATATCCATTCATAGGCTAGTGAGTGAATATTGTGGGTCACAAATCCCACCGAGGTTTTTCCCACACCAAGCTTTCTCGCCAAAAATCTTGTGTTATGGTGTGCTTTCTATTTTGTGTTTATTGTTCATATTTATTGCATTAATTCTTGTTTACCGGTACACTATTTTGGAATGCAATTTATTTAATAAGGTCATAAAATCTATTAACCAGTTAGATACTGATTCACCCCCCCCCTCTCAGTATCTTTGGGAATCCTAACAATTGGTATTAGAGCCTGGTCCTCTATTTTCAAAAGCCTAATACCTTGAGGAAGATTCTAACACCGGTACAGATGGAAAGTTTGAGAAAGCAATTGGAAACAACTCTTTCAGATTATGATGTAGAAAAGTTGAAGAATATCAAACTTGAAGATGATCTGAAGGCTACACAAGAAATCATTCAAGGACTTCAGGAGAATCTTACTATTTCTAGAAACAAAAGAAGATAACTTCATGAGAAGATACAAAATGATGATGATGAAAAGGAAACTCTTAATGATCTTGTAAGCAAGATGAAGCAAGAAAACATGACCTTGAGGAAAGAGATGCAAGATATGACTATGAGATTTTGTAAAGACACTGAAGACAAAAAGAAAAATGAAGATGAACTGGCTAGGAGAATCAATGATGCTGGAAATGAAAATCTAAGACTTAGTCATGAAAATGATATGTTAAAGATAGATCTAATCCACTTGGAACATGATAAAATTGAACTCATGAGACAGAAGGATTTCTTGGAAAATGAGTTGGCTACTGCAAATCAACATAAAGAGAAATTAAAGAAAGGTTCAGAAGAACTTGATGATATGCTAAAAAATCAGAAACCTAATGGAGATACTAATGGACTTGGATTTGAAGTTGGTGAAAGCTCTAGTACTGCAAACAATCATGATCACAGTAAACCGGTAAGACAACCTAATGCCTACAGATTTAATGGGAAATTATTTGACTGTAACAAGTATGGTCATAGAGAAAAATAGTGTAGATCTAGAAACTATCAGAACACTAATACACCCACCGGTCAATGTTCTAAATGCAACAAAATTGGTCATAATTCAGAAAATTGCAGAATGAATGTAAGATGTTATGTTTGTGGAAGATTTGGACACTTATCTAATCAATGCAGAACACATACCGACATAGGATATGGAAAGGCTATTCAAAAAAACAATGTGACTTGTTATTCTTGTAACAAGATTGGACATATTGCAAAATTTTGTAGAAGTAAGGCATCACCGACAAATAATAAAGGACCCAGTTTGAAAGGTAAAGAGAAGGTTGATGAGGTAAAGCAAGAATTTTCAAAACAATGGATTAGAAAGAGAGATCAGAATGTTGATGAGACTATTCCTTCACCGATAGAACAAAGTATCACTCCACCGACAGGAGATTCTTCATCTAACTAAAAAGAAACCTTTTTGGGGGCATTGCAACAAATTGAAAATCATGCTAGTTTACCCTCGGTTGATGGTAAGAAGATGAATTGCTTCTTTATCGACAGATGTGTTAAGTTTCACTTAACCGATAGGCATTTATTGTGGTAGTTGAAGGAAAAGACTTATAAAGAAACTGTTTTTCACTCTAATTCACTCACCGAGCATTCAAATTTCTAAGAGCACGAAAAACCTAAGCGAAGGCATCCACAACAAGAAGTGAAGCAAAATCTTTCAAGCATCCAAACCTAAAGGCAGATTAAGGTATTTATCAATGGCTTCCTCCTCTGCTCCTAAATTCATTGCAAACCCTACTATTATTGAAGTGATTAAACACCCTATGCCCATATTCAAAATCATACCTAAAGTAGCGAAGTAGGATGATAGCCTAGGTGCATTCTCTAAAATCCATAAAGGAGTTGCATATGCAGAAGACCCTAGGATATACATACATTGTCATATTGAGGAACAAGGTGCTGATGAAATCATGAATATGTATAAGACTGTCATTTGTGATGAGAATGGTGTTGTGAAACCAGAACATAAGATCATAGAAACCCTAGGTTTTGTGGAAATACTTGATATTCCAGATTTGCCTAAGGAAGTTGTGAGGATTGTACTCAGTAGAGTTCATGGAGAATTATTTTGGCTTGATTCTATCTGTAAGATCACTAGAGAAGCAGTAAAGGCAGTGACTGTCTTACCTTCCACCGGTAGCATGCCTGACAAAATTAAGAAAGTTTCAAATAACATTGTGATGACATTAACTGGTGCAACCCATGACAACATATCCTTGAGATTCAATGATGTGAAAGACATAAATGTTAGATTCATTAGCATGATTCTAGGATACAAAACTACACATGCTAACAGATTGAACTCTGTTTCTAGTGTATGTATCAAGAGTGCTTATGATATGGTGAACAGTAATGCTAAGATAGATATATGTGAATGGTTGAAGGATGAATTGATTGACAACTTGAAAAAAATTAAAGGTGATAAGAAAGGTACTTTTAGATTTGGTAATCTACTTGTGTGCCTAATGCTATATATTACAAAGGAAGTTCCTGATATAGGCAGGAAAGAATTTGGTTTTGACATACTGGTAGCTAAACAACTATTGGATATCTTTACCAGCATGGGAACTGACAAGGAAACCAATATAATTGAATATTTCCAAACATTTAAGGCTAGAATGAAAACAAGGGAAAGGCTACCTCAGAACATTGTTGACAAATATCAAAAAGAAATTTATTTTGTTATTAAGAAAGATGAAATCTAGATGGAGGCAGTGGTTCCTAGAACTGTTTGGGTGATAGAAATGGGTTATGAGTCTAATGTAAACATAATTGAGACATATGCCAAAGCTATACTTGAAGCCCCTAGAGAACCTGAAGAGAAAATATTTGGCATTGAAGGATAGTGATAGGTTCACTAAGAGCCTGAATTTTGTATTAGCAGACCTTTTTCAGATTGTAACCAACCGGGTACAGGGTTCTAGTTGATAATTACACTCATTAACATTTTGACAACCTTTGTCATTGATGTCAAAGGGGGAGTAGTAGAGAAAAGAAAAATCCAATGACTTAGAGATCATCTGCTCAGGGGGAACACACAGTTTTGGGAAGATTTTTGGACTTCGATTTTTGGATACAATTTTGAATTTTTCTCATGGGTGTTGCCATCAATGCCAAAGGGGGAGATTGTTGGCATTGCACACTCCAATGAGAATTGTAGATGATTGAAGGTATTGTCATTGATGGAAACCTTGCAATCCTATGGCACCGATAGGCACCAACACCGACAGACTCTACATCAGTAGATAGTTCACCGGCAACAACAAAGATGATTACCGACACCCCAGTCCACAAGATTTTGATTATTGAATTTTGTATTTAATTATAATATCTTTTTGTAAGCTGACATGGCATATTGTAATAAGACTCATATATAAGTATGAGATCTTGAAGATCATTTTGGATATACACATAGATGATAGGATGGATATGATGAGCAAATATTAAGGTAGATTTTGGAGTAAGGTTTATGGTTATTGTATGAGCTTAAACCAATACTAAACTTGGCATAGCAGATGCTGAACTAAAGTAGTACATTATATTGGATTTGCATAATCCATTTTGTAAGTCAGTGAGACTTCCTTTTTTATTTAAGTAGAGAGCTTTAGGCAGTTGGCCTTCCTGCATGTGTAGACCCCTATTGTAAGTAATATCCATTCATTGGCCAGTGAGTGAATATTGTAGGTCACAAATCCCATCGAGGTTTTTCCCACACTGGATTTCCTTGCCAAAAATCTTGTGTTATGGTGTGCTTTCTATGTTGTGTTTATTGTTCATATTTATTGCATTAATTCTTGTTTACTGGTACACTATTTTGGAATGCAATTTAGTTAATAAGGTCAGAAAATATGTTAACTGGTTAGATACTGATTCACCCCCCCCTCTAAGTATCTTTAGGAATCCTAACATAACCATAATCCCATGATCTACAAAGATATCTTACATCATATTTATACCAACCTGGGACCTAAACAATTAGGTTGGCCACCTAAAATATAATACAATAAATCTGTTACATAATCCCACAAACCAATGATAAACCAAGTTGGCCTAAGACCAAAACAACATAATCCAAACAATTAATCCAATCGGTAATACATCGGGACATCAACCAACATGTTACATAAACTGGTCCATAACCTAATAGAATAACACTAGACCTATAATAGGTCACTATAAGCCAATGAAATACCATCGATCAACTGGAACACGAACATGATAACCATCAACATCTTGATAACCTTCTTGAAGCTGTGCTAACACCACTTATCGAATTCATCAAAAGATCTACAATAAAGCTCTGTTGGTAAAACCCTTACCAGTAACCAAAAGGCTTACTAGAACAAATGATAGCTTCTGAATCATCAAATCCCAAACCAACTGAATGTGATATGCATCAAGAACACATGAATAACCAATTCCAATAGTTGGAACATACCGAAGATCTCCAAATCAACATCATAATCCAACCACTCTACTAGAACCCAATAGACAATAAAATAGCTAGTGTTGACATCAATGAAAAACATCAATGCAACACGTAATCAATTCCTCCAAATTGCCAACAAAAACACCATAGGGCTGAGAGAGCATATACAACAAAGAAACACCCCAACCCAACCAGACAACAAAAATCGAGCAGACTGCCAACAAAGAAACAAAGATACAAACAAAAAACTTAACCTAGATTCTTCAAAGTTTCATCATTTTTTATCTCGAGCCGATTCATCTTTTTAGTAGCATCCTTCAGGTCCATGATGTCCTGAGGCACACCTGAAACATTCTTCTTCATAATTTCTCTTATGCATTTACCAGGGGGACCCAAATATTTAAGCCCAACAATGTTATCCTTATCCAAATCTACAACATTCTTCTCCATGTGAATCTTTTCCAATTTAGCTACCATAGTTGACATATTCCCCGTAGTAACTTTGAAAATGTTATGGCTACTCTTCATGATGTTACAAAGAGTGGAATCACACTTGATAAACCTCTCCTTAGTGTCAAAGAATTTCTTGTGATATATTTTCTTAATTTTTTTGGTAGCTTCCATATTTTTGGCCGAACAATCAGCCATAACCTTTTTTTCACTCTCAGTCTAGAGAGCACCAGCCGCAGAGCCTTCAAGAGCCTCCTTCCCAGCATCCATAGTCTAAACATCATCAACCTTTTTCATCTTATCCCCTACATCAACATTGACCTGAACAACATTCAACTTGGAGGAGAAAGACCATTGCTTAAGATTGATATTCTTGATTTCAAAAAAGACCCACCTGAAAAGTCGAATGTCCTCCAACTAACTATTCTTGGTAATATTTAGTACATCAAACAAGACTTCCTGTTTAGGGTGAAAATATTAAGAAACAAAATCAATGGAGTCTTGAGAATTGCACCTTGTCCTAAGGGATGAAAAAGAAGCCTCAGTATGCGAAGGTTGAACAGGGGAATCCTGCTCATGGGAGCTATTTGAAACAACAAAAGTAGCCTTTTTACCCATCCTCTTTAGATATTTAATAGATCCCTCACCACCAATAATAGGGGATTTAACATCTTTACTAGTACCAAAGGAAACCAACTTAAGCTCTTTCTTATCCTTTTTGTTAGGAGGGGGGAAAAAATACCCATCATCATTATCAATCTCCTAGCCCTCAGAATCTGACTCCTCACTATCAACCACATCTTCTGCAAAAATGGAAGGGGGTTTACTAGGATTATCAGATACCCTAGCTTTGATGTGCTCATAGATGAGCACAATTGACCCTTGGTGTAGCACTGGGTTAATATGAAGGTTCTCCTTATAATAAAAAATACCGGAACTCAAAGAAGACAACAAATTGAATGGGAAATAAATTTTATCATTATGGCAAAAATGGTTCAACAACACAAAATGAAACCTGTAAAACCTCTTGTCCAGGGTAAAGAACTCCATAATCACCCTCAAAAAGATCCCTCTATATCAACTTAATTTGATGAGGTTCGAAGTGGGTTTTATTTACCTTAACCAATGTGGCTTTCGCCTTGTCCTTCTTTAGGAATTTCTTGACGACGGTGTCCAAAACCTTCATGTCTCTATAGATTTTAATCCCCTCTAGAAATAGAACTGAAACTTCCACAATAAGCTCCTCATCAATAATCGTAACCCTACCAAACAAGTTCGCTTTTCCATTCTTTCATCCCTTAATAAACTGCTTGGTGATATTCTAATCATTCCCATGTAATTTCTCTAGGAAGGGCATAACTCCCCCTTGTTGTAGGCGACACCATATTATGTTGCAAATAAAGGTTTTATAGATGATGAATCAGAAGGAGATGAAATTGTGTTTATTTCCATTAAAGAGGATATACTTGTACTTGTTGATTCCACTAGTTGTTCCATTGAGGAGAGAGAATTGGCTACTAAGGTAGAAGATAAAGATGAATGGATGATTGACAACAGTTTTTCACATCATATGACCGGTGATAAAAGAAAATTTGTAAGCTTGGAAAGGTATGATGGTGGAATAGTTAGATTTGAAGATGACAAAGCCTATGTAATCGATGGGAGAGGATCTATTTCCTTTGATGGTAAGCATAGCACTGATGATGTCTTGTATGTTGAAGGTTTGAAGAATAATCTTTTGAGTGTTGGACAAATGGTTGATAAGGGTTATGTTTTACAATTCAAGAATGGTAAATGCAAGATCTTGAATTCCTCTGGTATAGAAATTACATTTGGGACTAAGACTAAAGGTAAAATTTTTCATTTGAATGTTGGTGAGAAAAGTTGTTTGATTTCCAAGATAGATTAGATTTGGTTGTGGCATAGGAGAATGTGTCATGTAAACTTTGATTCATTGATCAAGATCAATTCTACACAAGTTGTTAGAGATATGCCTAAGATTGTTTAACTTGTTAATCTGGTATGTAAAGAATGTTAGTTGGGTAAGCAAACAAGGATTTATTTCAAGAACAAATAGTATACATTTGATGGACTACTAGATCTTGTGCATACTGACCTGTGTGGACCTATAAATATTAGAAGTGTGGAGGGTGATAGATACTTTATGTTGCTAATTGATGATTATTATAGGATGATGTGGGTTGTCTTTTTGAAGGAGAAATCAAAAGCATTTGATAAATTCAAGATATTCAAAGCTAAAGTTGAAACTGAGTCTGGATTGAAGCTGAAGTGTCTGAGATCTGATAGATGTGGAGAATTTGGTTCTGGTGAGTTCAACTCATTCTGTGAGATGCATGGAATCATAAGACAACTATCTGCTCCTAGGACCCCACAACAAAATGGAGTTGTTGAAAGGAAGAACTGTACTATTTTGGATACTACAAGAACCATGTTGATTGAAGGAAACGTTCTGAAGGTCTACTAGAGAGAAGCTATTAGCACTGCAGTCTATACATTTAACAGTTAATATCAAAGGTGATACCGGTAAGACCCCTTATGAGATTTGGTTTGGTCATGTTCCTATTGTGAAATATTTCAAAGTTTTTAGTAGAAAATGTTATATCAAGAGAGATGAAGATATTGGAAAGTTTGATGCTAGAAGTGATGAAGGTATCTTTCTAGGATATTCTACAAAGAGAAAAGCCTACTGGTGCTATAATAAGAGACTGATAAAGATAGTTGAAGTGCAAATGTGAGAGTGGATGAGAACCTTAGGAAGGAGATCGGAGCTTATGATGATGGTCAACATGTTTTTTAGCTTCTATTCAGCCTAAAGATCCTAAGCAGAATGATCTGGTAGAGACTGTTAATCTGAATGTTTTTGCTGTTGATGATGATATGCAGGAACCTGAAGAACGAAACATTTAGAAGACTCCAAGGTATGTAATATTGAATCATTCTAAGAATCAGATTATTGGTGACAAGAATGAAGGTGTGATGACTAGAAGAAGGTTAGCTACAAAAGAAGTATGTTTAATTTCCAAAGTTGAACCTTAAGATGTTGTTGAAGCCTGTAAAGATGAAAATTGGATGAGAGCTATGGAAGAAGAGTTAGATCAAATTGAAAAGAATAACACTTGGGAGCTTGTGCCTAGACCTAAGGAGAAAAATGTTATTGGTACTAAATGGGTATTCAAAAACAAATTGAATGCAACCGGTGAAGTAGTCAGAAGTAAAGCTAGACTTATCTACAAAGGATATTCACAACAAGAAGGGATTCATTATGAGGAAACTTTCACTCTAGTTGTAAAAATTGAAGTTGTTAGACTGTTGCTTGCTTATGCTACTTATAAATATCTCAAGGCATATTAGATGGATGTCAAATCAGCATTTTTGAATGGTGATCTAGAAGAAGAAGTTTACATTGAACAACTTGATGGATTTTCACTTGTAGTGTCATAAAATTGCAGCCCCTGCAATTTTAACCACATTTGGGGTCCCCACCTTGGCGACAACATCTCCTTCTCTAACTGAGACCTATTTCTGCATTCTCACCCCTTCAACTTTCTTCCTTCATGACCTATGTCTTCTCTAGACCATGTCTGGGCCCCAAAATAGGCCACGCCCCTATCCTTGGCCCTTAGGGTGGCCCTAAGTCAGGCTTGCCTGGTCTCCCATGCACAATTTGTCTTTGGGGTTTGCAATTCCTCTTTGTCAGCCTTTGGTGGTTGAAAATTAATCCTTGAGGCATGTATAAAAAGGAATTCAATTCCCTCATTCAAAGAGGATGATAGCAAGAGAGAGGCATAAGGAGAAGATATAGGATTTCAAGGTCATCATCAAGTATTCAAGCATTCAAGTCTTCTTCATTCATCCATTAGAGCAACATTACAACATTCATTGGCAAGCATGTGTGTGTTAGGGTTTTATCATGTTACATGCCATTTCATACAACATTTGTGGTTACATTTAAGAAGCAAAGAAATCATCATCAACAAATTTGCAGATCTACAAGGTATACATTTCCATTATTTACATTCAAGCATTTGCAATTAATTTCTTTCAAGGTTGATTCCTCAACCGTGATTTGACTAAGGAAAAATTGTATCCACAATCATTCTCCCTCTCTTTTCTATGTGTAGGTTGTAGGTGTGCAACATTAATTGTAGGTTTGGGCTATTGGCAAATGCACACTCCAATGAGAAATTATACGTTATTGAAGGTTTTGTCATTGATGGCAACCTTGCAATCATATGATACCGGCAAGACAATTATACCAGCACCAAAAAATGACAAAATCTACACCAGCACATAGAAAACCGGCAGTGAAAGAAAGGATACCAACAGCTAGGCCAACAGGAATTTTATTTGTAATATATTTTGTAATTAATTATAAAATCATTGTAAGCCGACATGGCAATTTGTAAGATGACTCATATATGTATGAGATCATTATAGAATATTTGGTAATGAAGCATAGGCAAAATAATGCAGACCTAATATGTGAATTTTAGGTTAAGGGTTTATGTATGCAGTAGAGATAAAAACAGTATTGAATCTGTCATAAGAGATGCTATTTTAAAGTAGTACAAGACATTGGATTATTATAATCCAATTTTGTAAGTCAGTGTGACTTTCTTTTGTAATTGAATAGTGAGCTCTAGGCACTTGGCCTTCCTGCATGTGCAAGCCCCTATTGTAGCAGTAATATTCCCTTATTGGCTAGTAAGTGAATATTGTGGGTCACAAATCCCACCAAGGTTTTTCCCACACCAGGTTTCCTTGTTAAACTACTATGTTATGGTGTGCTCTTCATGTGGTTATTGTTTTTCTTGTTTACTGCATTACTTTTGATTTACTGGTACACTATATTGACATGCTTTACATGTTTTAAATCAAGTAAATCTTTAAAACTGGTTAGATAATGATTCACCCCCCCCTCTCAGTATCTTTGGGAATCCTAACATGGGCTTCATTTGTAGAGTAAAAAGAACCCTTTTCATTTCACGGATGTTGTGGAGGACCATGTACATTCCCACCATGGTCCCAACAACTTTTCTCCAAATTTGCAGGGCAGATCCATATCAGTCTAATTAGCTTAGGTTTGAAGTTACAATGTGATCCTGAACTGGTAGGTCCTCATTTCACTCATTTCCTCTCTCTTTTCCACATAGTCAACAAGTCAACTTTCTCATTTACAAAAGAGGGTAAATCATACTTCAACCCTTGCAATCCACTTGGAATTCACATCCTTATTTCCCTTAGATTGGGATCTAGTGGATTCAAGCCCCTCTTTTCAATATAAAGTTCCTCCCAAGTGAAAATCATCCTAGTGGCTTCCTTTCTCTCTCCTAGGTGGGGAGACACTAGGATCCAATTTTCCACTTTACATTTTGGTGAACCCGACATCTTACACATTAATTTTGATTTCTCATTCTTATATTTGATTAATTGCAATTTGAATTTATAATTTTTATTTTCAAGTTTCATCTATTTGAAAATTTTAGAGGTTAATTATGATAGACTTATAAAGCACTGAGAGGGCGGGGGGGTGAATCAGTGATAGCAAAAACAATAACACTTTAAACCCAGACCGGTAAAAATAATTAACCTATTTACTTAGGACTCTGCATGCAATCAAAAGCGTTACAAATTCATTCACAACAAGTAAAATTTTCACCATAACACAAGTGTTTATATGTGGAAAACCCAACTAGGAAAAGCCACAGTGAGATGGGACTCACAAGTTAACTATCTGTAGAAATAGGTAACTGATTAGTTAATGTCTACAAAGTGCTTTGTTAGGATAGAATCCTATTAAAGATCCCAAAGCCATGTTAGGAGCTATACCTGGTTAAAGGTAACACCATGTTAGGAGTAACCTCGGTAGAGGGTTTCAAATCCAAACTAATGGATCACTGGGTTAGAGGATTTGTACAATGAAGCGTGTTAGAGCTTACCTGATTAGGGGATTTAACTATTGTAGTGATTAGAAAACAATAGGTGGTATGATCTAAAAATAGTACATCTTTCTTGTATAGATCCTCTTCTGCTCACTCAATATTATATCACCAACATACTCTGCAACTCCTTCAATAAATCGCATCAACTGTAACTCTTAACATCACTTGTATCTTGCATTACAAAATAGTTCATCACAATGTCTTTTTATAGACACTAGATTTCATGTCGACTCAAGAAACTCATCAAAATTTCCTAGGTTCAGTGTATCTAGACAATTTTTCATAACACATCACAGATCACCAAAAATCCCGGTTAGAGATAACTCATCATGACTGGTGATAACTCATCACACAATCAATGAAACTGGTTTGAAAACCTATACCGATTGAGTGTTAACTGCTTCCAACTCATATATCGATTATCCTGCATTCACCTCCTTGTCGTTCTTTGTTGTATCTCAGAACTAGTGTCAGTAGAATTGACCAAAATTATTTTTCATTCCTCCATATAATGATTGTCTACATATACCAGTTTAGACACCTTCATACCAGTTAGACTTCTCTATACAAATAATTTTGGTTTCCAATACAAAGACTTAGGAGTAGTACTAGTTTTTCTTAACAAAGATGACTATGACAATATGAACATATGTGTGTGTGTATATGTGTTCCATCAATGACAACACATAAATTCATCCAATACAAAAATCATCATCAAGCCAACAAATTGCATAAAACCCCTAATTTTTCATTTTGTGAAAATTAAGCTTGTGAGGTGTAAAATTTTAATTGCTTGTTTCAGATCTGATTTCTATTTCAAAATTGCAATTCAAATTTGTCTCTTTAATCTAGAATTTCAATGGTTAAATCATAAAACCCTCATTTTTAAGATTCTTCTATTTTCGACCTTTGACTGCAAGTTAGATCGATCTAGACATCTCCAAATCGACTGTATTTTTGGATTCCACATTAAAATCATAATTTCTATCATTGCTGAAAATTTTGAAAAAAGTTGGTCAGGTCGTGTGCACTCCCGCTACAGTCCTTGGCTTTTATCCTAAAATTTTGGGAGACGGAATTGACTGTATTTTTCTGCTCAAATCCAAAAAATCAATGTACTTTATCAATTTTAACACTCTTTAAGGTCGATCACAAATTCAAAATTCATCAAATTCAAATCTTAAAATTAATTATCATATAAAGGTCCTAATTTTAGATCTGCTTTTCCAACAAATTCAGATTTCACTTACGAGACTTTTAAATGGAAATTAATAAATTGGATTTACTTTCTCTTTTGCATATGATTACATTTATTTTTGTATATATTTATCATGTGTCGGATAAGAGTTTCTTTCATTTCATGTTGCTTCTCTTTCTTCATAGTACTTGGTCATATTGTGTTGTTAGGATTTCCAAATTATTTCCTTTTCAATTAGATCTCAAAGCTTTCATGTATCATTTATGTTTCATTATGGTGATGTTGTTAACAAAATGCATTTCCTATGTAAATCAACTTCAAGTTTTTGTAGATCCTAAACCTATAGATCCTAACCTTTGTACCTCTCCTAAGGTATCTTGTGTGGATGAGATGAGACCTAATGCTTTGACCAATGATCTGTCTAACAAAGAGAAATTACTGGAAAGTAACATGGATCCATCTTCTTCTCATACACATACCCTTGAGCAAGGGGGGCATAATGAAAACATAAATATTCTAACATCTTTAGATCCTCCTTAATCTCCTAAGACCTATCTTCAACATCAAAGTCTATGTAGGGAGGATCATGTCATGCATTTTATTCATGACCTTTCCCCTTGCATAGAACTCACTAAAAATGAGCTTTTAGATGATGAAGATGTTCTTCCCCAATCTTCCAAAAAAGGATAATCTTGATAAAGGCAAAGAGATTCTCATTTCACATGATACTCCTCCTTCATCTACAAATCCTTTTTTGCCTCGTTACACATCATATTTCAAATAAATTCATGATCTTGTTCCTCCATTTAGTCAATTGCAACATTCTTATAGTCGTGGCTTTCAAATAATTACAAAACAAGGTTTTAAAGGACAAGAAATTGGGAAATTTTAGCATGGAATTCATGTCCCTATAGATCCTCCTACACAAACTACTACAAGATTTTTAGGAAGTGATACTCCTCTTTCTATGCACAAATTCCTTAGGCTTCAAAACTTCCAAGATTACCTTCAAAAACAACAAATCAAGAAAGCCCACAAGAATGCTTCTTCTTCAAAGCATCCTTTTTGTTCATTTCATCAAACCTATGACCATAATGCAGATGATTGCCCTGATTTTCAAAAATCTATTCAAGATGGCATAGATAGTGGCAAAATCAAATTTGTGGATAATGAAACTTCTTCTTCTAACAAACCCTCTCCTTCATGCCAAGATGATATTTACCATCCTGATAGATTAGTTGCATGAATCTATTGGAGGTTGAAATATGATAGGAACATTTCCTTTCCTCCTCAAAATAGAAACAAAAATATTAAGCACATGAAAGGTATTGAATATTGCATTTTTCATGATTCATATTCACATTCTCTTGGAAAATGTTACGCGTTTAAGAAATTTGTTCAACTGCAATATGATCTTGCACACGTTTGTCTTACAGAAGATCTAGTTGTATCTCTTGGTAAAAACATTGTGCCTTATAACTTCCTTTCCCTTCATGTTTCTCTTCACCCTATGGCATAATTAGCCCATTTCATGGGGGCTCTTTATCATTAGTGGTGGTATTGTTTCAATTTAACATACTTTGGGGCAGAAACATGAAGTCCATTTTTCTTCTTCTTTCTATACATTTATGTCTATATTTATGCATTATTCATTATTAGATCTCTTTTCTTGCATAGGGTTATTCTTATGTGAGCATATAATTGTTCTTTGGTTTCCCTCTTTTCTTGGAGAGGGACATCTTTCATGAGAACTGCACTTGTTCTCTTTACTTCATTCTCTTGGAAATCTTACCTCTTCTATGGTTTTGATTATTTGCAAGTATGATATGCTCCTTACCAGGGAATGATCTCTTAAGAAGTGTCTATTCCTTACTTGAAAGGATTTGTTCCACTAGGACAGCATATCACTTGAAACTAATCACCATTAGAAAATGTGTAATGTTTCTCCTTGTTCTCCTCACTTAGGGGACAAGGGTTTTCACTCCTTTCCCTTTCTTTCTTTCTCATGTATCATTATTTCCTTTAGGGGCTTCATTTTTCATATGTGATTGTCATTTCTTACAATGGTATGCTTTTATCACTAATCCCCCTTGGGGAATATATGATGTTTTTTCTCTTTTCTTTTCAAAGATTACCACTGCTTGAGACATGTATTTTACATTTACTAATGTCTTTTCTTGCATGCGTTCATGTAAGTCCATTTCACATTTGCTTATGTTTAAATCTCTCTCTCGTAGATTGTGTAAGCTCTTCTCATTGTCCCTTATCTTTGGGGCAATGATCCTTCTCTCTATCTTTCTCTAGGGATCCACTTTGCTCTATTAAGTGGATGGTGTGAGTTATCGTACTTGGTGTCATTCCTTGTGCATAGTTGTTGGTTATTGGCTCAAGGATTCTTTCTTATACAAGAAGTGTTAATCCTTGACTATGACCTCTTTTACACTTGGTAATGTACATCAATGATAAATCCAACCATCCCTCTGGGGGCTAAACGTGAGTCATCCCTCATCAAGAATCCCTTTTCAACTAGAAATAGGAGGAAGGGATGCATTCTTTTTCTTTCCTTTTCTTGTTCTAGAAGATTTTATATTTGTCTAAGAGAACTCCTCTTGGGGGTAGATTTATTTTGAACAAAGATCTCTTCTCTTTCAAGGATCACCTTTACACTTACAACAAGATATCTCTTTTCAACTATCTTACCCTTTCCTGAAGAGTACTCCCTCTCTTGCTTGGATTTATGACATTTTTGTATAGTGGATATCTTCTTTGTGATGAAGGTAGGTATCCTTGTTCTCATTTCCTTAAGATATCAACATTACCCTATGTTGGCATCTTAAGGGGGGGCACCCACACTACTCCTTTGTGTTATACTTCTCTCATGCATTGTACAATGAGACATTCTTGGAACCAGAGGGAAGCCTCTTAGAGCAAGATGTCATCACTTTTCTTGTATGGTGAGACATTCTTCGAACTAGAGGGAAGCCTCTTAGAGCAAGATGTCATACTTTTCCTGTATAGTGAGACATTCTTGGAACCAGAGGGAAGCCTCTTAGAGAAAGATGTCATCACTTTTCTCTTGTACAATGGGTCATTATTGGAACCAGAGCATGGTCTCTTAGAGCAAGATGACGCCACTTTTCTTTTATGTGGGGTGATTATTCTTGAAACTAGAGCACAGACTCTTAGAGAGGGATGTCACACCTTTCTTGACACTTGTACCATACATTCTATACAGGCTGTAGCATACTTGGGCATAGACTCCTATGAGGCACTTTTAACCTCACTTCCACACACGTGCATGAGGTTGAGTGGAACTAACAGTGTTCTCACTCTCTCTCTTTACATGGATCACCTAGATAGGCTCTTGGGGTGAGATTTTCCATGTCCTTCTCTCCATGGACTACCTAGTTTTAGGGGTGAGATGTCCATGGTTTCTTTCTTCTTTGCCTTTCTTCTCATGGCTCACCAAAGTGTGTATTAATGTTCTCTCTCTTCTTCCTCTCATGAACTCATAGTTTTACTATTGATGGTTCATGGATGATGTCAAATTTTCTCTTTTATGTGATTGCTCATGTTTATGTGATGGCATTGGCCTTTGTGTCCTATTTAGTTTGTCGTCTTGTGTCTTGTTCTTGTCATGTGTCTTTTTGTGCTTTGTCTTTATTTTTGTGTGCCTTGTTCCTTTTTGTTTTGTGTTCTCTTGTGTATGTTGGTGTGAGTTGAGACCCTAAGATTGGGAGCTTTTTGCTCCTCAATATTAGTGGTGTCTTATACTCCTTGTGGTATTTCTCTGCATCTCTCATCTTCATCTTTCTCTTTCTTCTAATTTACTAGTAGTAGTGGTGTAAGCCATACTCCCACTAAAGTGGGGGCTAAATGTAGTGTCATAAAATTGTGACCCCTGCAATTTTAACCACATTTGGGGTCCTCACCTTGGCGAAGACATCTCCTTCCATAACCAAGACCTATTTTTGCATTCTCACCCCTTCACCTTTCTTCCTTCATGACCTGTGTCTTCTCTAGATCCTGTTTGGGCCCCAAAATAGGGTAGGACAGGGGCATGGCACCCTTATCCTCACCCTTAGGGTGGCCCTAAGTTAGGTCTACCCAATCTCCCATGTACAATTTATCTTCAGGGTTTGCAATTCCTCTTTGTTGGCCTTTGGTGGTTGAAAATTAATCCCTGAGGCATGTATAAAAAGGAATTCAATTACCTCATTCAAAGAGGATGATAACAAGAGAGAGGCATAAGGAGAAGATACAAGATTTCAAGGTCGTCATCAAGTATTCAAGCATTCAAGTCTTCTTCATTCATCCATTGGAGAAACATTACAACATTCATTGGCAAGCATGTGTGTGTGTTAGGGTTTTGTCATGTTACATTCCATTTCATACAACATTTGTAGTTACATTTAAGAAGCAAAGAAATCATCATCAACAAAGTTGCAGATATACAAGGTATACATTTCCATTGTTTACATTCAAGCATTTGCAATTACTTTCTCTCCCCTAGGTGGGGAGTCACTAGGATCCAATTTTCCACTTTACATCACTGTCGGGTGATGGAGAGATGGTATGCAAGTTGAAAAAAGAACTTTATGGATTAAAACAATCTCCTAGAGCCTGGTATGCTAGATTAGACAAATATTTATTGAAATTGGGATTTTCTAAAGGCATTGTTGATAGTAATTTGTACTTCAAAATTGAAAATGATAACATTCTGATTGTTGAAGTCCTTGTTGAAGACATTATTTTAGGTGGTGATGATGATATGAGTATGAAGTTCACCGGTGATATGCAAAAAGAATTTGAGATCTCTATAATTGGTGAGATGAAATTTTTCTTAGGTTTGCAGATTGCATAGACAAAGAAAGGTATATTCATATCACAAAATAAGTATGTGAAGGAATTGTTGAAGAAGTTTGGATTAGATGACTCCAAACCAATTGGAACTCCTATGGTGATTGGTTGTAAATTATCTAAAAGTGATGAATCTCCTAAATCTAATTAGAGCTTGTATAATTGTATGGTTGGTGGATTGTTATATCTCACTCAAACTAGGCCTGACATTATACATGATGTATGTATGGCTTCTAGATATCAAGCTAATCCGAAGGAAAGTCATGTCACTATTGTTAAAAGGATATTCAGATATCTAAAGGGAACTGAGGATTATGGTTTATCATATCCAAAGAATAATGATTTCATGTTGTGCGCCTACACTAATGCAGATTGGGCTGGTGATGTAGATAATGGGAAGAGTACTATTGGTGGAGCATTATTTTTAGGTAAGAAGTTGGTCTCATGGGCTAGTAAGAAACAAGATTCAATGTCTATCTACTGCCAAAGCTGAGTACATTGTTGCTGCTAGTAATTGCACTCAAATAGTTTGGATGAAGTAAATGTTGAAAGATATTAGAATTATTCATGATGAACCTACTATCATTTACTGTGATAATTCCAGTGCTATAAACATGTTAAATAATCCAGTGCAACATTCAAACACTAAGCATATATCAATCAAATATAACTACTTGAGAGAGCAAGTCACTGAACAGAAGGTGAAGCTGGAATATATATCTACAAAGGAACAAATTGCTGATATTTTTATTAAGTCTTTTCCTACAGATACATTTGTCTATTTGAGAGATAAGTTAGGGGTATCCACCCCTCCTAATCATAACTATATGCATTAATTTGCATTGATCTGGTGGAATTCAGAGTTTTTCTTTTATCCAGATTGATGGGTTGGTGATGCTCCTTTGCTGGAGTAGTCTGTTGATTTGGTTGTATGTCAAAGGGGGAGAGAGATTCATGCTTTTGGAGAGAGTCATATATTTTACATTTTTGTCAAAGGGGGAGAGAGATCATGTGAAAAACTTCTTTATTTATCTTGATCTTAGGGGGAGTTTGTTGATGATATCTTCCTTGTTTGCATTGATTGTTTTTCACATTCATATGTTTCCCTCAATGCCAAAGGGGAAGATTGTTAGATTTAGTTGATCATTGTTGCTGCTAGGATATGTTGTTGTCATTGATGTCAACATATTCCTATGATCTATCCCCATGGGTTTGGGAAGATTTTTTGATTCAGTTTTATAGTTTGGTTTTGTTGATCACTATTTTGCAGAATCTGGTATTTCTATTAGTATATCTTGGTATGATCAGATCTTGTGCTGAGAATTTGGGATATTTTCTTGGATGATCTTGTGAATCTTTATTTTAGATGGTTCATGATTAGGTGCTCTACAATTTATCTTTCCTCATGACAGTTGTTGATTGGTTGTGTTCTTGAGCTTCTAGATGTCGATTGATGAAAATTTGAAAAGTGGTGTTGGTGCAGCTATTCCAGATGATTCTAACATATTTTCTGGTGTTTCCTAGTTGTGTCCTATTTTTTTTGGCGATCCATATTGATTGTTGTGCAAGTTCTAGTGATTTTTATGAACCCGTGATGATTTTTGTGTTATGCGATATTTTTGTGTTAGGCCCAATATGGAAAGCTAATGTCCTAAGAGGGGAGGGGTGAATCAGTACTTCAAATCCTTTTCCCAACAATATCTTTACTGTTATGCATAAACCAAAAACTACTGTAACAAAACATAAAGCTAAAACAAATAAGTAACAATCATACATGATTCACTCCATAACACATATATTTTGGTTACGTAGAAACTCTTGGTTAGAGAGAAAAACTATGGTGGGGATGGCACCCACAACTTCACTACTGCAATAATAAAGAGTGCTTGGTTAGAGCTACATATTTAGCTATTTCTGATAGCTTACCCTATTAGGAGTAACAAGGTCTGTTAAATCTACCTTGCTAAAGGATTTTACAAAACTATATATATGATGCACCTGGTTAGAGGATTTACAATTTATAGACTTGATTAGAGTCTTTTACCCTATTAAAGGTTTCTCTTACAACTTCAAAATATTACAATAAGACTTTACAAATATCTGCAACTTTACATCTGAAATGTTGTAGTAGATTCTATGTGCTCAAAATAAGATTACCTTGCCTATAGCATACCTCAATAACTCATAAAGTAACTCAGTAAACCCTTCTATTTACTCTATTCCTCGACTATTCTTGGATAACCTTCTCGGTGACCTTTGTTTCTCTATAACAGTCATAATACTCTGTGATTTCTCATGTATCACATAAGTCTTGCTTCATAAACATATGCACACACATTTCTCACATTCACATATGTTTCTAACCCTAAATTAATGCTGTATAAATAGACTTCTTATGTCGGTGATCTGATTCATTGCTTCAATCTTACAAACATGATTTCTCGAATAAATAACCATGCAAAATATTTCACTGGTTAGATGACCTCAAAATTATACAAAATCTATATGTGCAATTTCCAATGTGATAATGATTCTGTGTGCCTCAATCTTGTAACATGTTTTCATATGTGTGTCCAGGTTCAATGAATCTGGTAACACATTTCACTCGGTGTATATCAACTCGGTGTATTATCTTTACTACTTGGTAGTCATGAAATAACACTCGGTAGACAACTCAATGTATACTGGGCTTTGTGACTATTTTCCTTCTGTAACCGACTAAGCTGTTCATACCTACTAAATATTTTGGTAGTGGTAAATGACTAGAGTATATAGAATGACTTTGTATATAAAACTAATGGCAATTTGATAAGTAGTAACAATCTCCCCTTTTGACATTAGTTGAGATGTTTGACAAAACTACTTTCAAAGTCATTACTCAAAAATCTGTATACTTTACAAAATTTGACTAAACATGCAGTATATACATTAGTCATTGAAACAGTATAATCAAATATACTCCCCTTATCAGTATGATGTACAAAACTCTGTAATCACTGTTCTTTCCTCTGTTCATTGCTTGGTTCACTGCTCTTGGATACTCTGCATATTCTACTCATTCTCTACTCGGTATACTCCCCCTGTATACTACACTCCAGTTATTTGATAATTTGAATACTATACACTCCCCCTGTGTACTTTGATGCTATATATACTCTTGATGATATACTCTGATATACTCCCCCTTTTTGACAAACATCAAAATTTAGTTACCATTGGGAGGTGGCAACTGATCAAAAATGGATTTGCACTTTGTCTTGGCTTCGGTGAGAGCAACAAAGAGTGCATCCTTTACACTATCCATTAAAGAATTTTGTGCATTAATATTAGCCAATAATGAAATTAAGCCATCTAAAGTGCTTCCCTCTTGTGTAGTAGAGAGATAAGTGGCTCGGTTTAGCTATTCTTGAATGGATGAAAGATGAGGAAGGAATAATGTTTGAAGTGTCATTATGTCCATCTTGATCTTGTGTTCTTCATTCCTTAGTTCCAATTGTTGAGCCATGAGCTATTGTAGCTTAGTATAAAAATTCTGAAGTGAATTGGGCTCGGGGGTCAACTTATTTGAGAGATTGGTGATCTCTTTCTCAATTGCTTCTATTTTATTCTTAATGTCCTTAAGACATAAAGAAAATGTACAGAGTTTCTGAAATAATGAAAGAATGTGCTTGAGTTGAGGGGACAACTCAGCAATAAATTTGACAAGTTTTACCTTGCCAACAGCAATGGATTTCTATACTTCCTCTATCATTTTAGCAGTTAGCTCCTTGTCTTTTAGTTTGCTCAAGTATTCGGATGCATCTACTCCAGATTTCTCAATCTGATTTAGGAGTTCATCCAATTGAATATGGATGGCTGTATCGGTTGATACTGTAGCTAAAGGTAGCATATCTGATAGTAAGGTCTTTACCTTCTGGAGTACTTTATTCTTCTTTTGTATGGCCAGTTGCTTCTCCTGTTCGGCCTTTTCTTTGCACAGTTCACTGAATTCAGTGAATGCTTGCCCTTTCAATTTGGAGATGTCTACATTGGGCAACACTATTGGTTTTGATAAATCAATTTTGAAAATATGCTTTTTCAACTTCTTTTCTTTACCTTTCACCAGGTGAACCACTACAATAGCTTGAGAGGCTTCAGAACCCTCGGTAGGTTGCTTAGTAGAGACAACACTTTTGTCAGTTTCTTTAGCCTTGGTAGTGTCCTTCAGTGTCTCGGTGCTTGGTGTCTCAACTATAACATTTTCCATGCTAGAAGGTGCTTGAGAGGTTTGTTCTTGTGAAGTACCTTCTGCTGTAGACTTTTGTTTCCTTCTCCACTTCTATATACAGGCCATTCATCAATTTCAAGGCCTTTTGTTTTACTGTAAATTGAGTTTGGCTATTTGTCAGATGTTCTTTTATTTCATCAACTGACATATCAGGAAAGAGATGCACCAAACTTCTTTCTTTGATTTGTTTCTCCGAGTCTAGGGCATATTGCCATCTGGTTTCAATATGTTCATATAATTCCTTAGGAATAGAATTACATACTTCTAATGGGACCACTCAGAATTTGAGAAGTGTGCAAATGACAACTTCTTCAATTTGCCTCTTTTCATCAGCAGATCTGGATTCATATTTGACAAATCTGAATCCACCAAATCCACCATATTCCTTTTGATCATTACAAAAAATTTCTACACTATGTACATCTACCTTGTTTCTTTTCACAATCTAAAATTTATTTGCATCTTCAGCTTCGGTATCACTTGACTCTTTTGGCAAAATGAGTCTCTGAGTAGATTTCTTGTAAGTTCTAGTTACCTTAGGAATGGCAACAATCTTTTGATTCTTACTCGGGGATGCAGCAGATGCCCTTGTGTTAGGTCTCTTTGTTGGAGGGGTTGGTAGGGCCATTGAAGTGTCCTATTTCTTTCTCTTCAACACTTTTCCCTTAGGCATTTCAGTGCTAAGTGTTATGGCTGCTTCTTGGGCTTCTGTCTCCTCTTCGGTGATGGCTACAACTCCTTTGATAGGTGTGGAGGAAGACTCTTCTCCAAATTTCTCAGTTAATGCCTTAATCATCTTTGTAGCTTTTCTTGTAGCCTTAGGTACTACAATGCTCATTTTTTCTTTTTCCTTCACCTCTTCATAGGTTCCATACCTCAGCTCGGTAGTATGCCTTGGCAATGATAGATAGGCATCAATTTGTTGTTGTGTGATATCAAAATCAATCTCGTAACCCATAGGTGAAAAAGATTGAGTCCTCGGTTCCACAGCATTCACATAATAGTAATCGGTGTCGACCTCAAAACATATTTCATCTTTGTATTTTTCTACTAGTTGTGGTGGAATCTGGTACCTGTTATGCAGTTTCTCTTGGAACTTGCTAAAGTAATCATCCATTATATCATTAAAGTTATCACCTAACTTCTTGATGAAGTCATTGATCTGATGGGTGATTGGTCGGTGTAGTTCCCAAACAACTTTACCAACTATTGGAAAAAACTTCTCAAAGTAGAAAAACATACATACAAGTAGTGATCCAAATTTTAGAGTATTTGTTGTGTTGTTCTTCTTCGGCTTCCTAATTGTGTTCAAATTTTCAAACAAGTTCTTCCGCAATACTTCACGCAAGTCAATTTTCATGCCTTTCTTAACAATTTTCTATGCTAAGTCCAGTGCTGCACAGGGTACACTGTTTTCCCTTGCCGATTGGAAGAAACAGTAACCAATTATTCTAATGGCAAATTCGAGTTCAAGATCAGTGACATTGTTCAACTTCAGACCTCTATAATTCGATTCAACTCTAGTCAAATTGATCAATTCCCTCTGTGATATCATTTTCTGTGCTCGGGCATGATCATAGATAGGATAATCGGTGATCAGATGAATGATTTCTTTAGTGATCTTAAATGGTTTCTCTTGTAGCCACATGAAATCATCATGCACTCGACTTAGTACAAACTTGACCAACTCGAGTTTGAACACACGGGGATAGGTTAGGGCTTCAGTCAATCCCTTAATTTTGATATGCTCATACTTGCTATCCATTTTACCATCTGTGCACAATTCATCATATGCATCTTTGATCTCAACATGACCAAGTTCTTCAACACGGCATTTTGTGAAGAATCTCACATCCTTGACTAACAAGACTCAATTCGGGATGAGTGAAAATGCAGTTTTGTCATCCAGTTCAGATGCAATTTTGGGAGTCAAAGAGTATTTTAGTGAGGGCTTTTCTACATTTGTGACAACAATGGGGTCTTGGATCTTAGATGCCATTTTGATTTCAGATAAAAATTGACATAGGAACCTTAGGGCTTGAGAACTTAACAAATGGAAAATGCTTCACACTCAACAGACAATAACAACTTAATGAGTTCAGTAAACCAGCTTAGCAATGTGATGAGATTCGATGTAAATACCTTAGATTTTGCTTTGAAGATGGTTTGATGACCTTGATTCACTCTGCTCTACTTCTCAAAAACTTAGTGAATGAAAATGACCGCGAAAAACCTTTTAAGTACTCAAAAATACCTTATCGGGCTCCGTGCAAGTTAGGTCAAAGACATTAAATACACTTGGTTCACTTAACTTTCTTTCCCTTTTTTTTGCGCTTTAACCAAGTAACCAGATTTCCTTCATATACCGACTTGACAGGCTTCCTGAATTTACCGACTTAATAGTTTTCCTGTAAAGTGCTCCAAAAGACTTTGATAGAATTTCAAACTTACTACTACATCTTACTATGCAGATTTTGAATTCAGTACATACTAAAATAGGAACTGTTTAAGATTTAACCTTGTGAGAATGCAGTCCCTTCATACCTTTACCGGTTAATTTGGAGTGGGAGCACCTAACTCGGTAGGTAAGGTGCTTTCTTTATTTGACACAATTTCCTTCTTTCTACAAATCATCTTTAATTTCTCTTTTATTTCCTCAGTGTCTTCTCTAGGTTGATCTCTGCAATCTCTAGCCAAGTGTCCAACTTTGTGACAATGAAAACATGCCATACTAGGATTTCTCCATGATCTTTGGTTATTCATTCCAAACCTTATACAGCAGTTGGCACTTATATGTCCATATCTTCCACAACATTCACACCATATCCTTGTATTGTAATCCCATGGTACTACAAAATATTGTCAATAAGGATCTGTGTGAGTTCGGTAACCTCTAGTATTTGCTCGGTGTGTAGACCACATGTGGTTCTTTTTCTTAAACCAACACTTCTCGGTACTATGTCCATATCTATTGCAGTTTTTACAAATTCCTTTGAATTTTGCCTTCTGATAATTGTTAACAGACTTTGTCCTACATTGATTAGATGTGTGACCATATTTATTGCAATTGTAACAATAACCATTGGTCTTAGTGGTATTCGGTTGCTTACCTTTTCTGATTTGACACATGTTGGCAGTATGACCTTGATTTCCATAGTAGTAGCAAATAGGCTTCTTCCTTTTGATGTTATTCCTTTTTCCAACTTGTTTTGATGATTCTCCTCTCTCGGTAGTGCAGATTCCCTTCTCGGTAGAGTCTTTTCCTTTGTTATTGAGTCCTCCTTCTTTATAGGGTCATCTTGTATTCAGTTGCTCATCCAACATCTTTGATGCTTCATAACTCTTCTTTAGTTTTTCCTTGGATTTATTCTCTATTTCAAGTTCATTGCTTGATTCTCATCATCTTTCAGATTTGCTTCATGATGTGTATTACCTAGTTGATCTATCAAATTTTGTTGAATACCAGTTAGCCTTATGATTTCATTATTCTTATCAGATACTAAGACTTCAAGTTGTTGTTTCTCTCTTTGTAGATCTCTTGCTTTATCCTCAGCTATCCTTAATACATCTTGATTTTCAGTCATCTGTGTACTGAAATGTTCATGTTCTCTTTTCATTGCTTTTAGTTGATCAGCCAATGCTTTGTTCTTTTCTTTCAACATTCCAATCATTTCTTCAGTTTCTTTAGATATATTGTTCTCAGATGATGTCTTGATTTGTTCCACTAACTCTTGAGAATCCTACAAGTCATCAAATAATCTTCTCCTTACTTTCAAAGAATTTTGCATTTGCCTTTACATGTCTGCAATCACTTGATTTGCATTATCCAGCTCTTCTTGTAGATACACAATCCTCTGAGATTGTTTATAGCCTTCCATTGATAAGATCTTTCTCTTTAGGTGGTTAAACCCTTTTCCAAGATTCAAGCTCTGAGACCAATTGTTAGGCCCAATATGGAAAGGTAATGTACTAAGAGGGGAGGGGTGAATCAGTACTTCAAATCCTTTTCCCAATAATATCTTTACTATTATGCATAAACCAAAAACTAATGTAACATAACATAAAACTAAAACAAATAAGTAACAATCATACATGATTCACTCCATAACACATATATTTTGGTTACGCAGAAACTCTTGGTTAGAGAGAAAAACTGTGGTGGGGATGGCACCCACAACTTCACTACTGCAATAATAAAGAGTGCTCGGTTAGAGCTAAATATTTAGCTATTTCTGATAGCTTACCCTGTTAGGAGTAACAAGATCTATTAGATCTACCTTGCTAAAGGATTTTACAACACTATATATATGTTTCACTTGGTTAGAGGATTTACAATTTATAGACTTGATTAGAGTCTCTTACCCTGTTAAAGGTTTCTCTTACAACTTCAAAATATTACAATAAGACTTTACAAATATCTGCAACTTTACATCTGAAATGCTGTAGCAGATTCTATGTGCTCAAAATAAGATTACCTTGCCTATAGCATACCTCGGTAACTCATAAAGTAACTCGATAAACCCTTTTGTTTACTCTATTCCTCGACTGTTCTTTGATAACCTTCTCGGTGACCTCTGTGTCTCTGTAATAGTCATAATACTCTGTGATTTCTCATGTATCACATAAGTCTTGCTTCATACACATATGTACACACATTTCTCACATTCACATATGTTTCTAACCCTAAATTCAAGCTGTATAAATAAACTTCTTATGTTGGTGATCTGATTCATTGCTTTGATCTTACAAACATGATTCCTCGAATAAATAACCATGCAAAATATTTCATTGGTTAGATGACCTCAAAATTATACAAAATTTGTATTTTCAATTTCCAATGTGATAACGGTTTTGTGTGCCTTGATCTTGTAACACATTTTCATATGTGGGTCAGGTTCAATGAATTTGGTAACACGTTTCACTCGGTGTATATCAACTCGGTGTATTATCTTTACTGCTTGGTAGTCATGAAATAACACTCGATAGACAACTCGGTGTATACTAGGCTTTGTGACTATTTTCCTTCTGTAACCGACTAGGCTATTCATACCGACTAAATATTTTGGTAGTGGTAACCGACTAGAGTATATAGAATGACTTTGTATATAAAACTAATGGCAATTTGATAAGTAGTAACATTTTGGTGTGAAGCGTGTTGTGGTTGGTCTTAGCAGGATTTCCAATGGATGTGGTCATTTGGGAATTTGAATTAGGTCCATGCTATGTAATGTAAATCATAATATTGATCTAGTGGTTGATCTTTATATTGTGCAATATAATTTTGGTAATTGTAAGTTGAGGGTTGAGGGTTTAGCCACCCTTGTTATTAGGGTTGATGATTTGTATATATCGGTGAGATTCTTATGTAATTTGTGTGTCAATATTGTGTCTATATTATCAGAGAGAGAT